>NW_026652295.1:23910232-24096497 GCF_009828535.3 Hylobates moloch | reverse complement strand
TTTTGAGACGGAGTCTCGCTCTGTCGCCCAGGCTGGAGTGCAGTGGCGCGATCTCTGCTCACTGCAAGCTCCGCCTCCCGGGTTCACGCCATTCTCCTGCCTCAGCCTCCGGAGTAGCTGGGACTACAGGCGCCCGCCACCGCGCCCGGCTAATTTTTTGTATTTTTAGTAGAGACGGGGTTTCACCATGGTCTCGATCTCCTGACCTCGTGATCCGCCCGCCTCGGCCTCCCAAAGTGCTGGGATTACAGGCGTGAGCCACCGCGCCCGGCTCTTTTCTTTCTTTTTAATTGAAACGGAGTCTCGCTCTGTCACCCAGGCTGGAGTGCAGTGGCGCGATCTCGGCTCACTGCAAGCTCCGCCTCCCGGGTTCAAGCGATTCTCCTGCCTCAGCCTCCCGAGTAGCTGGGACTACAGACAAAGGGAGACTCTGTCTCAAAAAAAATTTAATTTTAAAATATTTTAAAAATAAAAGAAGGAAGGCGTTATCGAGTACAAATAAGGGACATATTACCAAATGCAATGTATGGATCTCGTCTGAACTAAACACTGTATTTAAAAAAATACCCAAGGGAAATTTGAACACTGACTGAATGTTTTGGGATGGTAAGATATGAGTTGTTTAAGGTTACCTGATTAGCAATGGGTTAAAAAAAGAGATTAGTCGTAATGACAATATTGTGGGTTTTATTTTAATAGCTTCTACCTATAAATGGTAATTACAGATGAAATTTTATACCATATATTTTCTTTGAAATAATTATTGAGAGAAGCAAGGGAAAAGGTATAAATCAAGCTTTCTTAGTATGGGCACTATTGACATTTTAGACTGGGCAAATTGTTCGTTGTGGGAGGCTGTCCTGGGCATTGTATGCTGTTAAGCAGCATCCCTGGCTTCTACCCTCTAGCTACCAGGAGTACATCCCAATTGTGAAGACCAAAAATGTCTGCAGACCTTGTCAGATAACCTTCCGCAGGGCAAAATCATCCCCAGTTGAGAACCACTGGTATGAATAAAACAGTATTGGCCTTGTGTTGATAACTGCTGAGGCTAGTATGGATGAGTACATGAAGATTTTTTAATCACTCCCTCTACTTTTATATATGTTTGGAATTTTCAATAATAATTTTTTTTTTTTTTTTTGAGACGGACTCTTGCGCTCTGGCCCGGGCTGGAGTGCAATGGTGCAACCTCAGTTCACTGCAACCTCTGCCCCCCAGGTTCAAGCAATTCTCCTGCCTCAGCCTCCCAAGTAGCTGGGATTACAGGTGCCCACCACCACACCCAGCTAATTTTTTGTAGTTTTAGTAGAGACAGGGTTCCACTATGTTGGCTGGGCTGGTCTTGAACTCCTGATCTCGTGATCCGCCCACCTTGGCCTCCCAAAGTGCTGGGATTACAGGCGTGAACCACCGCACCTGGCCAATAATAAAATTTTTAAAATATTAATTTAAAAAGGATTAAATGATGGGATAAGGAGGTAGAAATACTGGAAAATGTTTAGCCATAAAAACTTTAGCAACAACTGGGCACCGTGGCTCATGCCTGTAATCCCAGCACTTTGGGAGGCTGAGACCGGCGGGTCACCCTGAGGTCAGGGGTTCAAGACCAACCTGGGCAACATGGTGAAAACCTGTCTCTACTACAAATACAAAAATTATCCAGGCATGGTGGCATGCATCTGTAATCCCAGCTACTCAGGAGGCAGAGGCAGGAGAATAGCTTGAACCCAGGTGGTGGAGGTTGCAGTAAGCCAAGATCATACTACTGCAATCTAGCCCGGGTGACAGAGTGAGACTCTATCTCAAAAACAAAACAAAACAAAACTTCAGCAACCACAAATATTTGCACCAATTTTTTAATTTTTATTTTACTTCAGACTGATAAATAATAATTACATTGCACCAATTTATTTTTTGACAAACCATTTCTTTGATGAGTATAAGCACAACTAAGAGAAGTGAACTGATGAAACACATTACAAATGAAGGTTTTGGGACTTGAGACTCAGATGATGTTAAGAATAATTTACTCAGGATCGGTTGGGTGCGGTGGCTCACACCTGTAATCCCAGCACTTTGGGAGGCCAAGGCGGGTGGATCACAAGGTCAGGAGATTGAGACCATCCTGGCTAACATGGTGAAACCCCATCTCTACTAAAAATACAAAAAAAAAATTAGCCGGGCATGGTGGCAGGCGCCTGTAGTCCCAGCTACTTGGGAAGCTGAGGCAGGAGAATGGCGTGAACCCGGGAGGCAGAGCTTGCAGTGAGCGGAGATCGCGCCACTGCACTCCAGCCTGGGCGACAGAGCAAGACCACGTCTCAAACAAAAAGAAAAAAAAAAGAATAATATACTCACGATCTTCAGGGGATTATTTTAGTGCAGAATTATTTAAAGGATTGAAGATGGTCTAGAAGGTGGCCCCTGGGCATTAAATATGTTTTGTTTCACATATGCAATGGTGGCCTACACATTGTCTTAAAATGGAAATTGTATTTTAAAAATGGGATGATTTCTATAAGCAAAGACAAATGATAAAGTAAGAGAAAATATAGGGAATTTCTTTTACAAATAAAAGACTACATTCCCTAATTTTTAAAGAGCTATAAAACATTGAGAGGGAGAAGCCAACAGCCCAATAGATAAATGGGCAAAAGATAGGAATGGACAGTTCACAGAAAACAATAGAGAAATGTTCCTTAAACATACAAAACCATGCTCAACTTTACTGAGAATAAGAGACATGCAAATTAAAACTCTGAGAAACTATTTCAACTATCAGACTAGCAGCTATAGAACAGCTTGACAACATACTTACAGTAGATAGAATTCTAAAATGCCACCCATTATCTCTGACCTCTGATTATGCCTATGATTAGGTTATTCAATAAGGCAAAGGTGGTGGGATTTTATAATTGCAATTAAGGCCCCAAATCGGTATACTTTAAATTATCGAAAGTGAGATTATCCTGTTGGCCTTGATTTAATCATTAGGATGTCCTTCAACCGAGGGCTTAGACTTTTTTTGATGTATCTCTTACTGGCTTTGAAGAAGCAAGCGGCCATGAGTGTTATGTCTCCAAAGAAATGAATTCTGCCAACAATTGGAATGAGTTTAGAAGCAGATCCTTCTCCAGTGAAGCCTCTAGATGACAATGCACTGGCCAGCACTTTGTTTACAGCCCTGTAAGACCCTGAGCCCAGGGCCCAACTGAACTTTGTTTAGATTCCTGTGGCGCAGAAAGTATGAGATAATGCGTGTTTTGTTTTAAGCCGCTAAGATTGTGGAAATTTCTACAAAGCCACAGAAAACTAATAAAATACTCTACTGGTGAGGCTGGGAGAAAACAAGCACTCATATACATGGCTAATGGGAGTGTCAAATGTTAAAAGCCCTATAGAAGGGAATTTGTCTGTATCTGACAAGGCGTTTCTTTCTTTCTTTTTTTTTTTTTGAGATGGAGTTTCCCTCTTATTGCCCAGGCTGGAGTGCAATGGCATGATCTCAGCTCACTGCAACCTCTGCCTTCCAGGTTCAAGAGATTCTCCTGCCTCGGCCTCCCGAGTAGCTGGAATTACAGGTGCCTGCCACCACACCCAGCTAATTTTTTGTATTTTGAGTAGAGATGGGTTTTCACCATGTTGGCCAGGCTGTTCTTGAACTCCTGACCTCAAGTGATTAGCCCGCCTCGGCCTCCCAAAGTGCTGGGATTACAGGCATGAGCCACCACACCTGGCCCTGACAAGGCATTTCTACAATAACATGCACATTGACTTTGGATGTAGCAAATCCACTTCTAGGAATTTACTCTAGACTTTCTCACTGTAGCATTATTTATAATACCTAAATACTGGAAATAACCTAATCGCACATCTACAGGCAATGAGTTGAATAAATTATGGTATATCTGCACAAGGTAGTACTACAGAGTCATGAAAAAAATTTAAGATCTCTGGGATGAACAAATTTCTGGGATACATCCTTAAATGAAAAAAGCAGAGTGCCCAGCACTTTGGGAGGCCGAGGCTGGCAGATCACCAGGTCAGGAGATCGAGACCACCCTGGCTAACACGGTGAAACAGTCTGTACAAAAATACAAAAAACAAAATTAGCCAATTAGCCAGGCGTGGTAGAGGGTGCCTTTAGTCCCAGCTACCACTGCACTCCAGCCTGGGTGACAGAGCGAGACTCCGTCTCACACACACAAAAAAAAAAAGCAGAGTGGAAGAGCATACATACTATTCTGCTTCCTTTTTTTTTTTTTTTTTTTTTTATTTGAGATGGAGTCTCACTCTGTCACCCAGGCTGGAGTGCAGTGGCACCATCTCGGCTCACAGCAAACTCTGCCTCCTGGGTTCATGCCATTCTCTTGCCTCAGCCTCCCGAGTAGCTGGGACTACAGGTGCCTGCCACCACGCCCGGCTAATTTTTTGTATTTTTAGTAGAGACGGAGTTTCACCGTGTTAGGCAGGATGATCTTGATCTCCTGACCTCATGATCCGCCACCGTGGCCTCCCAAAGTGCTGGGATTACAGGCGTGTGCCACCGCACCTGGCCTCTACTTCTTATATAAGAAAGAAATAAGACACCAAGCACAGTGGCTCACATCTGTAATCTCAGCAATTTGGGAGGCGAAGCCAGAAGTATCACTTGAGGCCAAGAGTTTGAGACCAGTCTGGGCAACATAGGAAGACCCTGTCTCTACGAAATAATAATAATAATAATAAAGTAAATAAGTGAAATTAGCCAAGTGCAGTGGCATGTGCCTGTAGTCCCAGCTACTCAGGAGGTTGAGGCAGGAGGATCACCTGAGCCCAAAAGTCTGAGGTTACGGTGAGCTATGATTGTGCCAATGCACCCCAGTCTGCATGGCACAGAGAGACCCTATTTCTAAAAAAAAGTTTTTAAATGAAGGAAAGAAAGAAAGAAGAATATGTATATGTATTTGCTTATTTAAAAAAAAAAAAAAAAAAAAAAGGCCAGGCACAGTGGCTCACGCCTGTAGTCCCAGCACTTTGGGAGGCCAAAGCGGGCAGATCACCTGAGGTCTGGGGTTCGAGACTAGCCTGGCCAACATGGTGAAACCCCATCTCTACTAAAAATTTTTAAAAAATTAGCTGGGCGTGGTGGTGGGCACCTGTAATCCCAGCTACTTGGGAGGCTGAGGCAGGAGAATCTCTTTAACCCAGGGGGCAGAGGTTGCAGTGAGCCGAGATTGCACCATTGCACTCCAGCCTGAGCAGCAAGAGCGAAACTCTGTCTCAAAAGAAAAAAAAAAAAAAAATGCCGGGCACAGTGGCTCAGGCATGTAATCTCAGCACTTTGGGAGGCTGAGGTGGGCAGATCACTTGAGGTCAGGAGTTTGACACCAGGCTTGTGAACATGGCAAAAACCCGTCTCTACTAAAAATACAAAAATTAGCCAGGCATGGTGGTTGACGCCTATAATCCCAGCACTTTGAGAGGCCTAGGCAGGCAGGCAGATCACGAGGTCAAGAGATTGAGACCATCCTGGCCAACATGGTGAAACCCTGTCTCTACTAAAAATGCAAAAATTAGCCGGGCATGGTGGTGGACGCCTGTAATCCCAGCTACTTGGGAGGCTGAGGCAGAAGAATCGCTTGAACCCAGGAAGCAGAGGTTGCAATGAGCCAATATCATGCCATTGCACTCCAGCCTGGGTGACAGAGTGAGACTCCGTCTTGGAAAACAAAAATCAAAAAACACATGGCCAGGCATGGTGGCTCATGCCTGTAATCCCAACACTTCGGGAGGCTGATGTGGGCAGATCACTTGAGGTCAGGAGTTCAAGTCCAGCCTGGTCAACATGGCGAAACCCTGTCTCTACTAAAAATACAAAAAATTAGCCAGGCGTGGTGGTGTACACCTTTAGTCCCAGGTACTCGGGAGGCTGAGGCAGGAGAATTGCTTGAATCTGGGAGGCTGAGGTTACAGTGAGCTGAGATGGTGCCACTGCACTCCAGCCTGGGCACAGAGCCAGACTCTGTCTAACCACCATCACCACCACCACCACCACCACCAACAACAACAACAAAAACCCACAGAGAAAGGCTACATCTGAAACTAATGAAAAATAGAAAATGTTTGTGGTTGCTTAAGAGAGTGTGGAATAGGATGGGAGAATAGTGCTGGGATTGTAGGCGTGAGCCACTGTGCCCGACCCAATTTTTCACTTTTGAACTATTAAATGTTTTGTAAAATGCAGGGTTTTTTTTTTTTTTATGTTTTGTTTTTTGAGACAGAGTCTTACTCTGTCACCCAGGCTAACAGAAATGGCATGATCTCGGCCACTTCTGCCAACTTCAAGCGATTCTCCTGCCTCAGTCTTCTGAGTAGCTGGAATTACAGTCACTCACCACCACACCCGGCTAATTTTTGTATTTACAGTAGAGATGAGATTTCCCCATGTTGGCCAGGCTGGTCTCGAACTCCTGACCTCAGGTGATCTGCCCACCTCGGCCTTCCAAGTTGCTGGGATTACAGGCATGAGCCACCATGCCCGGCCCAAAATGGTTAATTTTTCTTAGATTCCAGATTCGGTTTTTAAAGTAAATGGCTACTGCCCCTGGCCAAAATGCAGTTTATTTTGAAATGTTTATTTAAAAATAAGATGGGCCCAGCACTTTGGGTAGCTGAGGTGGGTGGATCACTCACTTGAAGTCAGGAGTTTGAGACCAGCCTGGCTTATATGCGGAAACCCCATCTCTACTAAAAATACAAAAATTAGCTGGGTTTGGTGGCAGGTGCTTGTAATCGCAGCTACTCGGGAGGCTGACGCATGAGAAGTGCTTGAACCCAGGAGGCACAGATTGCAGTGAGCCGAGATCACGCCACTACACTCTAGCCTGGGTGACAGAGTGTGACAATGTCTCAAAAATAAATAAATAAATTAAATAAAAATAAGATGGATGGATGGATAGAGACAGGAATGTATAGATAGATGCAATAAAGAAGATATATTAAAATGTTGACGGTAGAATCTAGGCAGTGGGTATACAGGTGTTTAGTGTAAAAAACATTTAGTTTTTCTCCATGCTTGAAATATTTATTTTTAAATGTTGGAAACCATTAAATACGAATGGATGAAACAGCAAACCCTAAAACAATCCTAACTGTGTAGCAAATTGATAATGTAACCACACAGAGAAAGTAATTTACTCAAGGGCCGGGCGCAATGCCTCACGCCTGTAATCCCGGCACTTTGGGAGGCCGAGGCAGGAGGATAGCTTAAGCCCAGGAGTTCAAGACCAACCTGGGCAACATAGTGATACCTTGTCTTTATAGAAAATACAAAAATTAGCCAGGTGTGGTGGCACACACCTTTATCCCAGCTAGTCTGGAGGCTGAGGCAGGAGGGCAGGGCTTCAGTGATCTGCACTCCAGCCTGGACAACAGAGTGAGACCCTGTCTCAAAAAAAAAAAAGAAGAATTTATTCAAGTATATTTTGAACACATAATTCTGTAACCCCCTTAGTGGGATATATTATAAGCAAAGTTTCAGAGAAATTTTTGAACTTTTCTTATCTGAAATCTCTGCTGACTTCATGATAAGAAGTTAGCTGGAACTCCTGCGTACAGTAAATAGCAGGCCAACAGAATTCTTCCTGAACTAGCCTGTTTAGATTCAGTTTCAGAATGTTAATAACCTTATTCACAATAATTTACCAAGAAATATTCATGGCATGTAGTTCCGTGAAGAATTTTGTACTACCCACTAGGTGGCAATGCTATCTAATGTAATTAAAGCAGATCTTTAATTTGAAAGACTCATTCATTTAACAACCTATAATGATCTTTTTTACCTACTGAGCAAACTAGACTTTCATTAAACATTAAACATTACATTTCATTAAACATTTCATTTCATTAAACATCACGAAGAACGTAATGTTCTTCAGAATTTTAATAAAAAAGAAAAAAAGATACTATTTCCCCACACAAGGAATATATTAAATCAAACTCAGAATCATTGGATTGGTAGGGACCTCCAGAAATCAGCTAGTCCCTTTGTCCACCTCCAAACAGAATAACTCTCCTACTCTATAATTTTTTATTTGCCTGGGAAAGATGATATTTCTCAAAGTTCTATTCCAACATTTAGCATAAAGTCATGTGGTTCATTCAGTCATTCTTCATAAAGCAGACAATTTCTGAGCAATTACCATTTGCCAGGTAGGGGGCTAGGTATTGGGTGTATGATGGTGCCACAGACACAGTCCTGCTGCCCTCAAAAAGCTTATTGTCGATTGCGCTGGCCATTGGCCCTCTTGGGAAAATGGAAGCATTGGTGTGGGTCCTAGTGGCATGGTTTGTTCTACTCTTCTCAGCTCAACCAGAGGAGAAATCCTATAAGAAAGGGAGGCCCAGTGAGGAAGAACAGAAAAGTATGTTTAATTGTTATTAGAAGACAATGTGAGAAATGCAAGAGAGTAGGTAAAAGGTATGAAGGACCCGAGAGAAGGAAGTCTTAGAAGTAGGTGGAAAACTTTCCCAGACGAAGCGACATCTAAACTGACATGTGAAGGATAAGTAGGCGCTAGACAGGCAGGGGCCAGATGAAATGGGAGGAGAGAGGGAGGGCTATGCAGGTTGCAAAAGTTGGAGGGAGAAGAATAGCATCCTATTTGCCTCTGTATCCCCAATGCTCAGCACCACGTCTAGCACACAACAGACTTACGTTAAAGAGAATGAACTAATTCTGACCCTTACTCTGGTGCTATCACAATGTGACCCTGGAAAGATCACTCCACTTCTTGAATCCTTGCTGTCCTCACTCTGAAGGTGAAGGAGATCAGTCAGGGAGACTGTGGAGAAGGAGGTAAGAGGTCTCAGGACAATCATGAAGACCACTGATACTTAAAAGACAGGCAGAGAAAGAAGAGGTAGCAAGGGAGGCTGCAAAGCAGCTCTCAAGATCCATGCAACTGGATCGTGAGAGGTGATAGAAACCAGGAGAGTGTGGCATCTTGCATGTGAGGATTTTAAGAAATAAGCAGGCCAGGCACAGTGGCTAAGGCCTGTAATCCCAGCACTTTGGGAGGTGGAAGCGGGCAGATAACTTGAGGCCAGGAGTTCGAGACCAGCCTGGCCAACATGGCAAAACCCTGTCTCTACTAAAAATACAAAAATTAGCCGGGCGTGGTGACACACACCTGTAGTCCCAGCTACTCAGGGGGCTGAGGCACGCTAATCACTTGAACCAGGGAGGCAGAAGTTGCAATGAGCCAAGATCATACCACTGCATTCCAGCTTGGGCAACAGAGCAAGACTCTGTCTCAAAAAAAAAAAAAAAAAATCAACTGTTAGAAGTCAAGAAACAGTAAATATGGAAAAAAGTCAATTATTAATAAGAAGTTGCTGTTGGACTTTGTAAGAGAAGGTCAGCGATATGGGTATAAGGATCACACTGCAGTGGATTGCAGATACAGTAGCGAGTGAACCTATGGAGTCAGCAAATACAGAAACCCCTTTAAAGAAATCTGGCAGTGAAGCAAAAGTCAAGAGATGAAAACATTTAAACATGCTTGAGCATGTTCAGTTGCTGCTGGAAAGGAGCCACGAGATAGGGAAAGGTTGAAGGTGGTGAGGGAGAGGCAGATAAGGCTGTGGAACAAGTGTGGCATTTGAAAAGGCAGGAGAGCACAGGAGTAAAAAGAGGTGGACTGGCGGAAGGATATCCAGAGGTGTGCTGAGCTTATTAGACACCCACCCAGGGGATAATTTTAACACAAAAACCTCCACTCTATGACAAAATTACCTTCAGAAACAATCATGAAGAAAATAATAAAATTCCAGAAAGTAAATGCAGAAAGTGACATTTTTCTGTTTTTGAACTCTATACGTACATTATGTGAGTAAAAAAATTGTTTAATAGAAAATCACAAGCTGGGCATGGTGGTATGTGCCTGTAGTCTCAGCTACTCAGAAGGCTGAGACAGGAGGATCCCTTGAGCCCAGGAGTTTGAGGCTGTAGTGAACTATGATCATGCCACTACACTCCAGTGTGACAGAGGAAGACCCTATTTCTTTAAAAAAAAAAAAAATTGCAATAAAAAAGAAAATAATAATGCATTAATACTTTTGTGTTACAGGAAAAAGATAAAGTTTAGGGAATAATACTGAATCATACTACTGATAAGAACATGTTCATGAGTCATTAGTTTGTTTTTTTGATTTTTTGTTTTGTTTTGTTTTGTTTTTGAGATGGAGTTTTGCTCTTGTTGCCAATGGTGTGATCTTGGCTCACTGCAACCTCCGCCTCCCGGGTTCAAGCAGTTCTCCTGCCTCAGCCTCCCAAGTAGCTGGGATTACAGGCATGCACCACCATGCCTGACTAATTTTGTATTTTTAGTAGAGATGGGGTTTCTCCATGTTGGTCAGGCTGGTCTCGAACCCCAGACCTCAGGTGATCCACCCGCTTCGGCCTCCCAAAGTGCTGGGATTACAGGTGTGAGCCAACGATCCTGGCCTGAGTCATTAGTTTTAAACAACAATAACAAATGTTACTATTAACAACTTTATTCAAACTCAGTAAAATATTTCAAGTATGAACTAAAATTTTTACTTTCCAAACAAAATATCACAACTCTCAGTTCACACTCTTTGTTTTAAATTTTAAGCACTATATATATCCCAAGTGGTCACATACAAAATGACAGAATTGAAATAACTCAAGTTCTCTTTGTCCACCTTTACAGTCTCTGTGCTTTCATTGTTTATTTTGCATCTAGTGCATGAAAGCAGAAATAGGCCAGGCGCGGTGGCTCACGACTGTAATGCTAGAATTTTGGGAGGCCAGGTTGGGTGAATCACCTGATGTCAGGAGTTCGACAGCATCCTGGCCAACATGGTGAAACCCCATCTCTACTAAAAACACAAAAATTAGCCAGGCATGGTGGCAGGTGCCTGTAATCCCAGCTACTCAGAAGGCTGAGGCAGGATAATCAATCACTTGAACCTGGGAGATGGGGTTGCAGTGAGCAGAGATGCACCACTTCACTCCAGCCTGGGTGACAGAGCGAGACTCCATCTCAAAAAAAAAGAATACCTGAGGCTGGGTAATTTACAAAGAAAAGAGGTTTATTTGGCTAATAGTTCTGCAGGCTGCACAGGAAGCATGGTGCCAGCATCTGCTTCTGGTGAGGGCCTCGGGCTGCTTCCATTCATGGGAAAGGTGGAGGTGAAGCTGAGATCTGCTGTGTGGAGATCACGTGGTGAGAGAGGAAGTGAGAAAGAGAAAGGTAGGGGAGAGGAGAAGGTGCTGGGCTCTTTTTCACAGCCAGCTCTTGATGGAACTATAGAGTGAGAACTCACTCCCCCACCACCCCACCCAATTAATCTATTCATGAGAGATCTGTTCTAATGATCCAAGCATCTCCCGGTAGGCCCCACCTCCAACACTGGGGACCAGATTTCAACATGAGATTTGAAGGAGTCAAACATCCAAACAATGGCACACATATATGAAGACAGTAACCACTGCAATTGTGCAGAATTGACCAGCAAAAGACGTTTTCAGGCAGTAGTAATGGCAGTGGCTGCTGTCGCTGGCTGCAGCAGGGAGGCGAGGCGGGGGCTGCAGACACCATGCAACTGGTGGGAGCCCCACCCTCCTGGGCGGGGCTACAGCTGCCCAACTGTGGCTGTGGATGGAAGCCTCCCTGTGCTCTTGGAGGGGGCCAAGAGGAGGCAGGATCTGCCCTCTTGGGTGCAGCTGCAACCGCCCAACCTGTGGCTGCAGACCTGGGCCTCCCACTTCATGGAGCAAGCAGGAGCCGGGGAAAAGCAGGAACCCCGACCCTTCCGAGTTGGTGGGGCAGGAGCTTTGCCTGTGCAGCTGTGGCTGCCCTCCCAGGCTCAGGACCTGGTCATCTCTGCAGCCTGCACCCTCGGGAGCCTGGGATGTTCCCTCCCACGAACCACGCTCCCCTTGGGGGCGTGGGATACCCCCCTTGGCCCCGCCCAATCCCTGCAGGCTCGGGGGTGTCTGCTCTCGCTGCCTGGCCTCTCTGCTCCTGGTGCCAGCTCTGATCTCCTAGCGCGGTTGGGGCCCAGCCCCAGGGCCATGAACAGCAGCAGCAGCCAGATTAATTCCTGGACGAAAGTGGGGCGGGTCCCCAGTAAGGCCCCACCTTCAGGCCAGGGAGGGCCTGAAGGCTGGGAGCCAGGCTGCCAGTCCCGCGGACCAGAATGGGGACTTGTGGTGCCTTTTTCGGGGCTGCCCATGGTTGCCTATGAGCCAATCGGCATGCACTTCCTCCCCTCTGAGGTCCGTAAAAGCCCTGGGCTTAGCGGGAGCAAAGCAGAGGACGGCCAGAGAAAGAAGAGGACAGAGAGAGGAGGAGACAACCCGCTGTGCAGATGAGTACTCTGCTGTTAGCTGGAGACAACCGGACGACCAGCTCCCGAGAGGGTGACTCACTTTTCTGAGAGCTGCAGAGACTGCCGGCAGAGAGGAGCACTGTCTCTGCTGAGAGCTTCGGTGAACTGCAGAAACGTCCAAGCCATCTGTCGGCAGAGAAGAGCTATTCTCTCCAGGGCCTCCTCCCTGCAGACAGCTGAACACCACACGGGACGACCTGCCTACAGAGAGGAGCTACTCACTCCCACTCCTCTGAGCTGCTCTAACACTAAATAAAAAACTCTTATTCACTCTTCATTTGTCTGCGTACCTCATTCTGGACGCACCATGGCCACAGATGTTTCTGGCCAGAAAAATCAACTTCCCAGAGATCCTGTAACAGTATCTTATCCGCCATGCTTTATATGGCAACCAATGGTTTTTATGATGGTTTTATTATGGCTATAGTTAAGAGCAGATAAATCAGTTTTGTTTTAAAATCTCAAAGGACATCACATATCTAATTACCTGCACCTGCAGCAGAGTGCTCCAACCCCTCTTCCCCACGGTAGGCCACTCAAGCTTCAGTTGTGGCAGAAGGAAAAGCCTAAAGGAAGATAGCAGGGGCAAACTTGGCCTGGTGGTAGGAGCAAGGTCAACCATCAAGAATGAGAGGAAACTCGTACTAGGTCACAACTGCAGCTGAGCGTGCATTTCTTTAGGGCCCCCACAGACTGCAAGAAAGATGCATGTGGGATTATATTGCAAGGAAGCACAGGGCCCAGAAATAGGATAGACTCCCTCAGCAGCTGACCAGTCACTCTGTACCCTTGTACTTCTAAAATTGAGGTTAACGAGAGACCTCAGAAAATTGAATAACCCTAGTTTTGGAGAGCTCACTTTAGGAGATCCCATGAACATTTGTACTCACTAAAAGAAAGTCCGATGGGAGGAGTCAGCCGATATTCACTGCAACAAGCATCCCTATTGGGTACAGTTCCCCATGGACCTCTCTGAGTGGGAGGAACTCACTTTGAGCTGGGCTGCCTTGACTCCTGACTGGGGCAGCCAGGTTGGCTTATAGCAAGCAGCGCAAACCACAAGCGTTTCACCTAGAAAGCTTAGTAGTTAGGACTACAGGCTTGCCAAGAACGGAGAGTGCAATGGAGTGCTCTTAAACTTGGTAGAAATGGCTGCTGTGGAGAGAGGGAGAAAGAACCAGAAACTATGGGATTAAGGGCCCAGTGAGTGTTGAAGACCATAACAAAAGAAAAACTTTAGACAAAACAAATGTAACAGTTTACTTGAGCAAAGATCAATCTGCACATTGGGCAGCCCTTAGAACCAAAAGTTCAGAGAATACAGTTCTGCAACCTGGGTATTATTTATAGAAAAAGGCTGAAGAGGTGGGGAGCGATGGTTCACACCTGTAATCCTAGCAATCTGGGAGGCTGAAGTGGGCAGATCACTTCAGGTCAGGAGATGGAGACCAGCCTGGCCAACATGGTGAAACCCCATCTCTACTAAAAATACAAAAATTAGCCAGATGTGGTGGCACACACCTGTAATCCTAGCTACTACTCAGGAGGCTAAGGCGGGAGAACCCTTGAACCTGGGAAGCCGAGGTTGCAGTGAGCCAAGATTGTACCACTGCACTCCAGCCTGGGCAACAGAGTGAGACTGTCAAATAAATAAATAGCCAAAGACAGCAGAAACAAAGAACAGAGACTGGTTGTTTCACAGTTACTTTCCTTGTAAAGGTTAAAGCAGAGGGGACTTCCTTGTCATGCCGGCTAAAACTGGTCTATTTGGGTATTTGGATTTCCTGATTTCTTGGAAGGTCAAGCAAACAACTTGATTTTGTCTTGGTGGCGTGGAATTATTTTTACTTTTTATTTTTGAGACAGTCTCACTCTGTCACTCAGGCTGGAGGGCAGTGGCGTGATCTCCACTCGCTGCAGCCTTGGCTTCCAGAACTCAAGGGATCCTCCCATCTCAGCCTCCCGAATAGCTGGGAAACACGTGTGCACCATCATGGCTGGGTAATTTTTTTATTTTTTGTAGAGATGGAGTCTCCCTATGTAGCCCTCGCTGTTCTCAAACTCCTGGGCTCAAGCGATCCTCCCACCTTTGCCTCCCAAAATGCTGGGATTACAGGCCTGGGCTACAGCACCTGGCCAAGGTGGCCTGGAATTTTAGCATAAGTGACTCCATTTTGGTTTGATCTTCTGAGGCCTAGTGAAGGAGCTCAGTCTAAATCAATGGGCTCCTATAAATTTAATTTAATAACCACAAGTTTCTTTAACTATAGCTTAGAGTAATTTTTTTCTACTATGACTTCAGTGGGGAGGGAAGGCAAATTATAACTGCTCTCTAAATCAGGAGGTGGCAAACTTCTTTTTGTAAAAATTCGGATTGTAAATATTTCAGACTTTCTGAATCGCATACTGTTTGTTCATTCATTTGTTATAAGCCTTAAAAATACATAAAAAGCATTCCTAGCTCCCAGGCAGTACAAAAACAGGCCTTGGCTGGATTTGGCCTGAAGACTGTATTTTGCTAAACTTTACTCTAGATAATACATCCATTAGAGATAGTAAAGTTTCTTTTCTTTTTTTTTCTTTTTCTTTTTTTTTTTTTTTTTTTGAGATGGAGTCTCACTCACTCCAGCCCAGGCTGGAGTGCTGTGGCTGGATCTCGGCTCACTGCAACCTCCATCTCCAGGGTTCAAGTGATTCTCCTACCTCAGCCTCCTAAGCAGCTGGGATTATAGGCATGCGCCATGACACCAGGCTAATTTTTGTATTTTAATAGAGACAGGGTTTTGCCATATTGGCCAGGCTGGTCTCAAATTCGTGACCTCAAGTGATCTGCCACCTCAGCCTCCCAAGGTACTGGGATTGCAGGTGTGAGCCACGGCATCTGGCCGAGTAAAGTTACTTTCTACCATTCCAAGAAAGTCTATTTTCTTGAGAAAAACTGGATAAATAATTTAGAAATTGGTTTGTGAATCATTTTCTTCCTACCTGAATGAAGAGGGAGTTCTAGTGGCAAGCAAGGTGTAGCTACATAGACTTATGAAAATAACTAAGACCTTCAGATGAAGGGAGAGTTAGGGGAAGTTACATGATTTCTTATTTGTGTTATGCATTTGCTCAATGCATTTTTCTTTTGGGAATTTATGAGTTAGATATGAAGTACACCTTTGGTAAACAGATTTTAAAAATTCAACGAAAAGAAGTAAAATCTATCCCATGACTTAAGACTCCAAAAGTGTTTAAGAAAATTAGAAAAGCAAGCTCTAGTTTAAATTTTGAAAAATCTCAGTGTGAGTACAAAGTTTTCTTAGGAGCTCAGAAATGTAAAAGGTTTATACAAAAGATGAAAGAAAGAGTATCTTTCCCAAAACCTACATGAACAGTGTTTGAAAACCTAAAACCAAAAACAAGCTGAAACTTAAGTCTTCCTCCTTAAAAGGAAGTTTTTTGGGAAGCAATGATGGGATTGAGTGCAGTTAATTATTAGGATTAGGTTAGGACTGGCTGCATAATTTTTGGAACCCAGTGCAAAATGAAAATTTGAGTCCCCTTGTTAAGCAAAAAGTGTTGATAACGTCAAGATGGCAACAGCAGAGCATTGTATGGGGCCTTCTGAGTGAGAGCTCAGTTCACATGCTCATGAAGGAGGTGTAAACCAAAAATAAATTCCAAGGCCCCCCTGAAAGGGGCCGGGCGGAGACCAAACTACACCGGTCGAGGTCAAGAGATCTTTATTGGAGGTATCGAGCAGAGAAGGAAGAGAAGAGAGAGAGGGCTGCTGGTGTGCTAGGTTTTATATCCCTTGGGCCTACGTGGATTGGGCTAGGGGCAGGCCCAAGGGAAGGCGGGAGATGCTTCTTTCTGATTGGCCCTTCTTTGGCGGGTTCAGACAGTGCCCAGTCAAGGAGGGGAGAAGAACCTGGAACCGGCCCCATCTTAAGGTACGGCGCCATTTAAGGTACCCCATGTTACCTAACATTCCTCCCTTTTTGTTTTCTTAAATGGGGGAAAATGGGTGTCGTGGTTCATCTGGCTGCTTCCTGCTGAGTGGGGGTGCTGTGGGGAGGGGTCACAGGGAGAACTGTCAGGGTTGTGCATGGGGTACAGTATGAGTATGAGGCGAAGCAATAGGGCGCTATACATGAAGACTTCGTTAGACGTGAAGTCCATGAATGTTCCTTGTCCTCCAGTGCCGTGAGCCAGTTGAGGGGCAGGGATGGGTTGGCGATGAGCCAGCTGTCTGAGCGAAGGGTGTTTAAGCTTGCTGTAGCCATCTGGGGTACTAGGGGTAGAGTTTGGTCTGCCCAAAGAGAAAAGAAGATGATAGTTAATTTAGGGTGTGAGGGCAGGCCTACCCCCTCCCCCGCCAATCCTGGGTATCTGTTGCTGGTCGTTGGCCGTTTAAGAGGTCAGCAGGGTGTGAGACTGTCTCTGGAGTCTGCCGTGTCTTCACAAGTCGCTAGGAGCTGGTAGTTTCTGAGGAGAAGCTGGTTAAAGGTTTGGTTAGAGATGGACTGAGTTTTGAGGGAATGGGAAATAGTTATGGTTTGAGTTGGATATGCCCAGGCATTGCTGGGATATATGCCTCCTGTAACTGACTGGGCCCAGACCGGGTCGGCGGGGTTGTCGATATGTATGGCTCGGGAAGAGGGATTGTTTTTAGTGGTATAATATAGGAAGGGGGTGTGTTTGTTTATGTGGGAGCCAGACGGCGAAGTGGAACATGTGGAAAAGAGGGTCCCAGCTGTTTTCTATCATAGTGAGAATAGGGCTGGGAAGAGGGCCCGCCGGCGGAGGAAAGTGTAAAGATGTGAGAGGCGGAAAGCCAGAGAAGAGGACTTAGGAGATGCATGAGAGCGGGGCGTAAGCAGTTTGGTTCTTCGTGTGGTCCAGGTTGGTAGCCGGTTTCAACCGGTTGAGCGGCGACCAGAAGATGAGGTGGAGGGTAGTGGTATGGGGGGGTTCGTCGGCCGGATCAAAGTCGGGAGCGGAAGGAGAGGTTGGTAGCTTGAGAGCAGCGATAAGATGTTGCGGCTTGCAAGGGAGGCAGAGGTTGGGTTTATCCCGTAGAAGAAAGAAGCCATGAACGTAGGGGATCTCTGCCCATTTTCCTGTTCGCTCACAGTAGTTGTAGAGATCTCGGAGAAGGTTGGGATCAAAGGACCCATAAGTGGGCCATCTGTTTTGGTTGTCTAGGGGGTAGGTGGGCCAGTTTTGAGTGCACAATTTAATGAGGCGTGTAGGTTTGAGATCAGCAGCCAAACCCAGGGCTGATAAGTTATTTAAAAGGCATTGTAAGGGAGAGTCGGCTGGCAGGGATGCAGAGGCTCCCATTACGGGAAGAGGGGGGTTTACGGAAATATATGGCAAAGGGCTGGGCAGGTTGTCCCCTACCAGCCGATGACCATGCTGTGAGTCAGACCCTTCGAGTCGGTCGTCACCGAAACGAAAGGACTGAGGGCCTCTAGGAGGCCGAGGGCCGTGGGCCACCTGGTACCAGGATTTTCGGAGCGAGAAAGGGGAAGGGGCCCAGGCCTGGCGAGTGAGGAGGAAAAGGAGGGAACTCTGCTCCCTGGAGGCCGAGTCTAAAATAGGATTTATGGCAGCCGTGTGGGCGGCCGAGGCGGGAGCCGATCGACTGGTCTCGGACACTGGAAGGGGAGACTTACTGAGATGAGGCTGGTGTTGGGCGTAGAGGTTGGCAAACAGGAAAATGAGCGAAGACCGGCCGGGGTCTGGACTGAGCCCGAAAGGGATCAGGGTCCCACCGAGGGGGGTGGGGAGTCCCGATCCGAGTCACGGCACCAATGAAAGGGGCCGGGCGGAGACCAAACTACACCGGTCGCAGTCAAGAGATCTTTATTGGAGGTATTGAGCGGAGAAGGAAGAGAAGAGAGAGAGGGCTGCTGGTGTGCTGGGTTTTATATCCCTTGGGCCTATGTGGATTGGGCTAGGGGCGGGCCCAAGGGAAGGCGGGAGATGCTTCTTTCTGATGGGCCCTCCTTTGGCGGGTTCAGACAGTGCCTGGTCAAGGAGGGGAGAAGAACCCGGAACTGGCCCCATCTTAATGTACGGCACCATTTAAGGTACCCCATGTTGCCTAACACCCCCAACCATCTGAATGGACTTCCTCCTAGGCCAGGGCACTCTAAAATTCAACCTGAAGGACTGGTTCAGGCCATGACAGGAAGTGAGGGTTAGACGTGCCTCATTACACCTCTCTGTCATTAATATCAACACAGACCTTAAGTCTGATGAGAAACATTTATAATCTATTCTCTCTGAAGCCTGCTACCTGGAGGCTTCATCTGCCTGATAAAACTTTTGGTCTCCACCACTGCCTTTGAGATGTACCATCTTTCTGGACAGAACCAATGTATAGCTTAAATGTATTTGATTGATGTCTCACACCTCCCTGAAATGTATAAAACCAAGCTGTGCCCCAACCACCTTGGGCACATGTTCTCAGGATCTCCTGAGGAAGGATTGTGTCACAGGACATGGTCACTCATATTTAGCTCAGAATAAATCTCCTCAAATATTTTACAGAATTTGACTCTTTTAGTCGACAGAGGCCCTCGGCCAGGGACTCAAGAATGTCCAAATCCTGCCTCAGCCCTGCCATCTCCACTTCCTTTGAGGTTCTAGAAGGAGGTTTGCAAGATACAACAGCATGTAAGATACCACAGCAGGAACCCCTTTATTTTCAAGTGGGTTCCTGTAACTGCCTCTTTAGGGATCTTGGTTAAGCTATGCTGCAGCACAAAATTTAGGCTAAGAACATAAGTAGAGTCTTTCTGCCCAGCAGAATTGAGGATTCCTGAAGGTTTAGAGAAATAGAGGAGAGAAAAAAGAGCAAATGTCTCTGCTTAGAAGGCACCTGCTGTCCCAGGAGAAGTAAAAGGGAAAAGTGTACTTTAGTGATCTCTCCCTGTAGCAGAAGTGTGCCATTCACTATTTTAGAATCTAATCAGATTAGCAGCGCCTCTTCTAGGACGGGAGCAAAGATGGAGATTGGAAAAGAAAGACTTTCTCCTGTTTCTTCTTCACCCTACTGTGAGGGAAAGGGCTTTTAAAACTGCATTTGAATTTTAAAAAATAAACAGGATGAGCAGTATTCTCTGCTGTTTTGATGCAGTTAGCATAAATGCTAAGAGATAACAATGAGCAAGGAAAATAACCATTTATTTTCCTTCATCTTTTTTGTAAAGCAATATTTAGTAATCTGCAGTTTTAGCAAAGAAAAAAATTGAAATTCAATTAATGAGTATATAAGAATAGGCCAGGTGTGGTGGCTCACACCTGTAATCCCAGCACTTTGGGAGGCCAAGGCGGGCGGATCACTTGAGGTCAGGAGTTCAAGACCAGCCTGGCCAACATAGAGAATCTCCGTCTCTACTAAAAATACAAAAATTAGCTGGGCGTGGTGGCAGGAGCTTGTAATCCAAGCTACTCAGGAGGCTGAGGCAGGAGAATCGCTTAAACTCAGGAGGCAGAAGTTGCAGTGAGCTGATATGGAGCCACTGCACTCCAGCCTGGGTGACAGAGCGAGACTCCCATCGTCTCAAAAAAAAAAAAAAAAAAAAAAAGAGTATATAAGAATACCAAATAACAATGCAGATGTTTGAAAAGTGAATTTAAGTGTCTAGAACTAGACAAAACACAGCCCTACATCAGAGGCATTTGAACCAGAGCAACTCCATCTTGAATAGGGCCTGGGTAAAGTAAAGCTGAATCCTACTGGACTTCATTCCAGGAGGTTAGGCACTCTAAGTCATAGGATGAGATAGGAGGCCAGCACAAGATATAGGTCACAAAGACGTTGCTGATAAAAACAACGTGATAAAGAAGCGGGCTAAAACCCACTGAAACCAAGATGGCGATGACAGTGACCTCTGGTGGTCCTCATTGCTCATTATATGCTAATTATAATGCATTAGCATGCTAATATACATGCCCACCAGCGCCATAACAGTTTACAAATGTCATGGCAATGTGAAGAAGTTACCCCATATGGTCTAAAAAGGGGAGGAGCCCTCAGCTCTGGGAATTGCCCACCCCTTTCCTGGAAAACTCATGAATAATCCACCCCTTGTTTAGCATATAATCAAGAAATACTAAAAGTATAATTAGTCAAGCAGCCCACGCTGTTGCTCTGTCTATGGAGTAGCCATTCTTTTATTCCTTTACTTAACAAACTTGCTTTCACTATACCGTGTTGACTCGCCTCAAATTCTTTCTCACATGAGGTCTAAGAACCCTCTCTTGGGGTCTGGATCAGGGACCCCTTTCTGGTAACACCTAGAATACTAAAGAAATAAGTATATGTGCTCTGGGTCGCCACAATTATTCTGAGAAATTATAGGACACATAAAGAGAAACCAAAAGACTGAGGGGGAAAAAACTCAACATTTTTTTTTGAGACTGAGTCTTGCTGTGTGGCCCAGGCTGGAGTACAGTGGCACGATCTGGGCTCACTACAACCTCCGCCTCCCGGGTTCAAGTTATTCTCCTGCCTCAGCCTCCCAAGTAGCTGGGATTACAGGCACATGTCACCATGCCCAGCTAATTTTTGTATTTTTAATAGAGGGGTTTTCACTATGCTGGCCAGGATGGTCTCGATCTCTTGACCTTGTGATCTGCCCACCTCGGCCTCCCAAAGTGCTGGGATTATGGGCATGAGCCACCACTTCCAGCCCTCAAAAAAAAATTTTTTTTTTTTTTGAGACAGAATCTCACTCTTTTGCCCAGGCTGGAGTGCAGTGGCACTATCTTGGCTCACTGCAAGCTCCGCCTCCCGGGTTCACACCATTTTCCTGCCTCAGCCTCCCAAGTAGCTGGGACTACAGGCACCCGCCACCGCTCCCAGCTAATTTTTTTGTATTTTTTTAGTAGAGACGGGGTTTCACCGTGTTAGCCAGGATGGTCTCGATCTCCTGACCTCGTGATCCACCCACCTCGGCCTCCCAAAGTGCTGGGATTACAGGCGTGAGCCACCGCGCCTGGCCAAAAATTTTTAAAAAGAGGAGAACGTTTAATCAAAATTGGAATTAGTAAACTTGGAATTGGCTGTTGGTAAATAGTGAACAAACACCACTGTACAAGCACTTTGCAAGGACTTATGTAAGATGAGATGATAATAGAAGCACCCTGTATGTTCTGTGAGCAAACCCTTTCAATTGAGACTCTTAAAAAAAAAAAAATGGGGGGGGTGGGGAGGCACAGTTATGGTGGTAAATCAATGAATAACAGAAATAATTCCAGCAAAATGATGAGCAAAACTCATCATGTCCTTGGAGACAAGATGAAGAAACGTGATAGGTGACTCAGCAGTTTGGACAATCCAAACAGAGTTAATGAATTGATACATCAGGGACAACTTGACCAAGAGTCTCTGTGACATCTCACAAAGCTCTGCCCGATCACTGTCCTGTTTGACAACATTATCAGTAATTTTTATGCTGGCACAGAGGCGTGCTTATCAGGTTTAAAGATCACCCAAAACTAGGAGGGATAGCTAACATAATGGCTTCACTAAAGATTCACAATTACCTCCACAGGCTGGAATCTCAATCTCAAATGTCAACACGTTGACATTTTGACTAGAATAAATGTAAAGGATATTTTTAGATTAAAACAAGTTTTTTTTGTTTGTTTGTTTGTTTGTTTTTTTCAAAAACCAGAAGGGTAGTGACCAGGCTTGGTTGCAACTCATAAAACAAACAAAAAACTTGAAGTTTCTTTTTGAAATGAAGATGAAGTATAGGATGGAAAAAATTAAAGTTTTGATTGATTATTCGTTAAAAGGAACCAGCTCTATAATGCAGCTGTTGAAAAAGTTAATACTGCTTGGGACAAATCATTAAAAACAATAGTAGTCATTTATTGAGAGAGAATTATGAACACTGGCTCTGGAGCTAGACTGGCTGGGTCACACTGGACAAATTCTTTCATCTCTTTGTGACCACATTCCTCCATTTTTAAAATCAGGGTGATACGGTTTCGCTGTGTCCCCACCCAAATCTCATCTTGAATTCCCACGTCTCATGGCAGGGACCCAGTGGGAGGTGATTGAATCATGGGGGCAGATCTTTCCTGTGCTGTTCTCGTGATAGTGAATGGGTTTCATGAGATCTGATGGTATTATAAGGGGGTATTTCCCGGTACAAGCTCTCTTCTCTTGTCTGCCACCATGTGAGATGTGCCTTTCACATTCCACCATGATTATGAGGCCTCCCCAGTCATGTAGAACTGTAAGTCCAATAAACCTCTTTCTTTTGTAAATTCCCCAGTGTCAGGTATGTCTTTATCAGCAGCATGAAAACAGACCAATACAGGGTGGTAAGAATAATACCTACTTAATAGAGCTCTTTTGAATAACTCAACAAGACAATACATATAAAAATTTAGAACAGTGCTCAATAAATGTTAGCTGTTATTGTTCTGTTCCAGACACTTTACACACATTTGTATGTGTATGTATGTGGTTTTTTATTTAATTACATATATTCATTGCAAAGTAATACACATATAAACAATACCAAAAGGTATACACTGAAAAATTGTCCCTTAGTTATCGGTTCTTCTACTGAGAGATTAAATTAAAATGCACCTTTCATTTTTATGTACTAATGGGTGCATTGACTGCACAATGCTCTGCACCTTTTCCTCCCCACATGTTGTGTATCTTGGAGACATTTCCTTGTCAGTATATGTAGATCTATTCCATTCTTCGGTTTTGTTTTTTTTCCCTCTAGAGACATGGGGTTTCACTATGTTGCCCAGACTGGTGTCCAGTTCCTGGGCACAGGTGATCCTCCTGCCTCAGCCTTCCAAGTAGCTGGGACTACAGGTGTGCACCACCACACCTGGCCTATTCCATTGTTTTTAAGCTGCATAGTATTCCACTGTGTAGATGTGCCATAATTTATTTACCAGATCCCCAAACCACAGTTATTTAAGTTCGTATTCAGTCCGTTTTTTTCCACAGACAATGCTGCTATGAACTTCCTTGTGGCTCAGATACTGGAGTCAGATTGTCTGGGTTTAAATACCTGTGCTGTCACTTATTAACTGTGAGCAGGGGTAAATGTCTGAGCTTTACCAACCTTGACTTCATAAAGTGTAAAATAGGGGTAATAATAGTGCCAAACTCATAGGGTTCTTGTAAGGATTAAATGGAGAGTACCTTGCTTGATGCTCCTACATAATAAGCTCTCAATGAACATAAAATACTTCCCTTTTTAACTTTCCAACTTTACATACATTTGAGTTTGTAGAGTGAATTCTTAGAAGTAGAATTACAGATTCAAGGGTGTTCGTTCAAAACTCTGGCAGATATTATCAAATTGTCTTCTGTGTTGGATCATGTTTTCCTCTCTAGATACACACTCTACCTGTCCTGACCCTGCTCTGTACTCCAGGAGGCTATAAATCTCTAGCATCCAGTGTCCATTCAGGACCTCTGTGAGAGATGGGAAGGCAGAAGGAAAGAGCCCCAGGCCTCTGTTTCGCAATGGCTACATTCCCTTACCAGAAGCCAGCTTCCATTAAGCAGCTCCTCCCCAGTGGCTACTAAGTCCACCATGTTCCTTTTTTTAAAACATTTTTTTATTTTTTAATAAGACAGGGTCTCTCTCAGTTGCCCAGGCTGGAGTGCAGTGGTGCAATCACAGCTCACTGTAGCCTTGACCTCCTGGGCTCAGGTGATCCTCCTGCCTCAGCCTCCAGAGTATTTGGGACCACAGGCATCTGCCACTACATCCAGCTAAGTTTTTAAAAAATTATTTGTAGAGACAGAGTCTCCCTGTTTCCCAGGCTGGTCTCAAACTCCTGGACTCAAGCAATCCTCTTCCTTGGCCTGCCAAAGTGTTGGGATTACAGGCATGAGCCACCGAACCTAGTCCCCACCATGTTTCAAGAAAAGCTCTCTCCCTTTGCCCAGTCAGTCAGATCGGGTAGAAACTGTTTCCTGCAGTTGCTTGTCCCTGGATCTTTCACCAGCCCTTGCAGGTTCCCCTAACCCTGAGCGTATCTCTATAAATAATCCTTTTGTTAAACTTCCCTCAGTTACCCTTTCAACATGTCGTCTGACTGGCACACTATCCAATTCACACTCTCACTGCTTCACTATGAGAATATTTGTTTTCCCACACTCTTGCTGATATTGGCATGTCAAATATTTTAAAGGTTTTATATAAAAGACTCTTTTAATTTTTTATTTTTTCTGGGCACCAGTGCCATTATTTATCTTTTATCACAGGTAGTGTTTCCTTTTAAACTGCAGTTTCTTAAAGGCCTTTGCATAAGTATAGATACTTATTATTTCCTCAATATTGTATTAGTTCAATTAAAAATATCAGAAAATTCAGCCAAAATAATATGAAGAACTATTGAAGACATTAAAAACTTTATTCCAGGCCGGGCTCGGTGGCTTGCCCCTGTAATCCCAGCACTTTGGGAGGCCGAGGCAGGCAGATCATGAGTTCAGGAGATCGAGACCATCCTGGTTAACACGGTGAAACCCTGTCTCTACTAAAAATACAAAAAATTAGCCGAGCGCAGTGGTGGGCACCTGTAGTCCCAGCTACTCAGGAGGCTGAGGCAGGAGAATGGCGTGAACCTGGGAGGCGGAGGTTGCAGTGAGCCGAGATCGCGCCACTGCACTCCAGCCTGGGTGACAGAGCAAGACTACATCTCAAAAAAAAAAAACTTTACCCCAGTAAAATTTTTTAGGTGTGATGATGACTTGTGGCTTTGTTTTTTAAATGAGAAAAACCCTTATCTTTAGAGATATCCTCTAAAATAATTACAAGTAAAATGGTATGATATATTAGATTTACTTCAAAATTCTCCAGAAAAATAGACAATGAGTGTGGGGAATACATGGAAGAAGACTGGGAAAATGTAGGTAATTGTTGAAAGCAGGTGATGGGTATGTGGTGTATCATTATATCCACTGTTTGCCATTCTGTTCCCATTCATTATCTCCACCTTTATGTGCTAAAAGTCCCAAAATAGAAATAAACCAACAAACAAAGCCAATAGCAACAATAAACAAAGAAATAAAAAGACAACTAAACATCCAAGTTGAGAAGAAGGATAGCCAGTGAGATCCTCAGGTGGGGCAGCTGCTCCAGCACTGCCCAGCCAGGATCAAGGTGACTGTCACCTTCAAAAACCACAGGAGGCCACAGCTCTCCAGGTTCCACCAGCTCTACAGTGAAGACACACAACGGCAAATCAGGGAGACTTTCCACTTGGTATTTAAGAGAGATGAAAATGTTTGTAAGTTTCTAGAAGGAGGATTATTAATTAGAGGATACGACAACAAACTGATTTCTAGACCTCACATAATAACATATTTTGTCTTCTGTGTGGGTTCTTCAGAAAATGAACTTGGTGTTTTAGATCTGAGTATTTGTGGAAAGATTAGGCAAGTGTTTTTGAAAATGTCTGTGAACTGGATTTCATCTTCCATGTGGCTCACATTATTCTTGTAGAAATGATATTGGGGGAATGGTATTAGAGACTTTATTAGTTTGTTTTCACACTGCTATAAAGACATACCCGAGACTGGGTAATTTATAAAGAAAAGACATTGAATTGACTCACTGTTTCATATGGCTGAGGAGGCCTTGGGAAACTTACAATCATGATGGAAGGGGAAGCAAGCACGTCTTACATGGTGGCAGGAGAGAGCTAAGAGCGAAAGGGGAAGAGATCCTTATAAAACCATCAGATCTCATGAGAACTCACTCACTATCATGAGAACAGCATGGGGGAACCTCCCCCATGATCCAATTACCTCCTTCCCTTGACATGTGGGGATTACGGGTCCCTCCCTTGATCTGTGGGGATTACAATTTGAGACGAAATTTGGGTGGGGACACAGAGTCAAACCAGATCAGAGACCAACAAGAATGAGCTTGTTACACAAATTAATGTCCAAAATAAGCTGAAAAAAACAAAGGTTGGCTTTACAGGAACCTAGCAGCCCATGCTGTATCAGCTGTATAGAATATAAACCTTCCCAAGAGTCCAAGAAACATTAACACTGGTGACATCAGTATAAAAGTGCCAAACCTGCCCTCTTTTAGATAAAAAATTTAAAAGACTATTTTCAGTAAAATCCAGGGGAAAAGGTCATCCAAGTTTACCTTGTAGTCGTTTACCAAAAATAAAAGAGAGTCTTAACTTTTGCTCTTGGATTTAAGTCAAGGTACTGTACAGAAGTTATATAAAATCGGTATGTGAAGTTCAATGTACCTTTTCTTGTTCAGTGATTTTTAAAGAAATCAAATAGTTCCAGTGTGATTTGTTTTCTTTTCTAAACTGTCTTTCTATGCCCACCAAAGCCATTCCTTATATATTGGCTACTATGATATTTTGAAAAGTGTTTGTGATATTTCGTTATGTATCACCCAAAACATTGGTATTTTGTATGGATTACAAGTGCAGCATTCCTTAAGTCTTTCTGCTATTTGTCATGATTGTCCCTTAAAGAACCAAGTGTATATTGTGTGATATTATGATTTTTTCCTTTTTTCTTTTTCTTTTTTTTTTTTTTTGAGACAAAGTCTCACTCTGTCACCCAGGCTGGAGTGCCATGGCGTGATCTCAGCTCACTGCAACCACCACCTCCTAGGTTCAAGAGATTCTCATGCCTCAGCCTCCCAAATAGCTGGGATTACAGGCATGAACCATCATGCCCAGCTAATTTTTGTATTTTTAGTAGAGACAGGGTTGGCTAGGCTGGTCTTGAACTCCTGACCTCAAGTGATCTGCCTACCTGGACCTCCTAAATTGCTAGGATTACAGGCATGAACCACTACACCTGGCCTGACCTTTTCTCTTAGTTTAAATAAACTCCAATATAAAAATTCAAGTGAAACAATTTTTATAGGTCTATAACACAATATTATCTGCAGTCCATTAGATTAGGTATGGCTGTGAACATTTAATCATAACTTTCAGTTGCAATTTTATGTTCACATCATATTTAGATATCTCTCAATATTTTTAAAAGAAAATTTTCAACCATATATGGCTGGTCCACAGATTTGCCACATCCTCTTTGTTTTGAAAATTTTCAAATATATATGAAAATGGATAGAATATTATTATGAAAGCCTGTATACTCTCTGCCTAGATTCAACAACTGTCATCATCTTGACACATTTATTTAACGCTCTGTATATCGTTTTTAAAAACGGAACCATTTGAAAGTCATTATGACACTTTTGCTTCTTCTAGTTCCTCTCCCTCCTCCTGAGTTTTTAGTTTTGTTTTCCGACTTCCTATACGTGGGTTCCTTTTTCTAACAACCTTACATAGCCTTCTTAAAAAGGAGAAAAGTCCTCTTAACTTTATATTCATCTCCAGCTACCACCATCTGTCTCTTTCTTTCTCACAGCCCACTTTCTCAAAGGAGAGTCCACACTGCTGTTTCTACTTCCTCCCTCTCAGTGGGTCTCACTGGACTGTGGTGTGCCATCCACACAACTTCACCTTGGCACCATCTGGAGCCTCACGACTGGGAAATTCAACAGAGACCAGGCTCCTCTTTTTGGCATATTTCATACTGTTGAGCTCCATCTTGAAATCTGTTCCTCCTGCCAGGGCATCGTTCACTTCTGACTCACCTGCTTTTCCAGCTGTCCCTGCTCAGGTACCTTCATCAGCTCTCCTTTCTGCTTGCCTCTTGAATCTGGGCCTTCTAAATGGCCCCATCTCCATCCTTAGTCTCAAATCAAGAGCTTAACCATTTTGTCCCTTATTACCGGAATTTCACGTATCTGTAAGAAGATGGAGAGAAACTCTTTATGTGAGAGAACCCATGAGGACGTCTGCTTCGTGAACTGCTTCATTTTGATCCTCCAGTTATAGGTCCTCCAGCTTTTGCAGTTTTAATAAAACCATATCCAGAGGCTATTCAGAAGAAGGAATGTAGGTAAAAGGCAAAAATGATCTTGCTTGTTAGTGACCTAGAGATAAGATTTGACAGAGAAAGAAGCAGAATGTTGCCTTTTTTTTTTTTTTTTTTTGAGATGGAGTCTCGTTCTGTCGCCAGGCTAGAGTGCAGTGGCACAATCTCGGCTCACTGCAACCTCCACCTCCTGGGTTCAAGCAATTCTCCTGCCTCAGCCTCCCGAGTAGCTGGGATTACAGGCACGTGCCACCACGCCCTGCTAACTTTTGTATTTTCAGTAGAGACGGGGTTTCACCATGTTGGCCAGGGTGGTCTCAATCTCTTGACCTCATGATTCGCCCACCTTGGCCTCCCAAAGTACTGAGATTACAGGCATGAGCCACTACGCCCAGCCTGTTGTCTTTCTTTATTACTGAAGTTGTAGGATGTTATTTATCCGTGATAAAGTCCTATCTCCGCCATTTCTACAGCTAATTTAAAGTTAACTATTAGAAACCCTATTCACAGGACAAATACAGACAACAAACATTGATTTCTAGCCATAATGCTTCACAGAGCTAATTAGTCTGTTTTACTTGCTTGAAAGATCTGTATTTAATTTTTTTAAGCATCAAAAGAGAAAAGCATATTTAACTCCTTGTAATACCCAAATGGCAGGTGAATGTTCCGTTCAGGGAACATGTTGCTACTGAGAAAACAACATCTGTATTAAGAATTAAGCCTAGGATGAGGAGCAGTGGACTTTGAGACTAAGAGAGAAGAATCAGTAGGCAATGGCTTTTGTTGTTGCTTCTTCTTTTTTTTTTTTTTTTTTTTTTTTTAGGCAGAGTCTTGCTCTGTTGCCCAGGCTGGAGTGCAGTGGTACGATCTTGGCTCACTGCAACCTCTGCCTCCATGGTTCAAGCGATTCTCCTACCTCAGCCTCCCGAGTAGCTGGGATTACAGGCACACACCACCATGCTCAGCTAATTTTGTATTTTTAGTAGAGACAGGGTTTCACTATGTTCGTCAGGCTGGTCTCGAACTCCTGACAGGTGATTCACCTGTCTTGGCCTCCCAAAGAGCTGGGATTACAGGTGTGAGCCACCACACCTGGCCTATTGTTGTTGTCTCTAGATGGAGTAAGAAAATTGGATACTTAAATCAATAAAATGCAGAAAATTAGCTTGTCAGATGAGCATTCATAAGCTTTTTCTTTCTTTTCTTTCCTACCTTCCTTCCTTCCTCCCTCCCTCCCTCCCTCCTTCCCTCCCTTCTTTCTTTCTCTTTTCTTTCTCTTTTCTTTTCTTTCTTTCTTTCTTTTTTTGAGACAGGATCTCACTCTGTCACCCAGGCTGGAGTGTTGTAGTGACAAAATCATGGAGTCTTGAACTCCCAGCCTTTAACTGCAGCCTTAAATTCCCAGGCTCAAGAAATCCTCCCACCTCAGCCTCTGGAGTAGCTGGGACTATAGATGTGTGCTTCCATACATGGCTAATTTTTAAAAACATTTATTGTAGAGATGGGTGTCTTGCTATGTTGCCCATGCTACTTTTGAACTTCTGGCCTCAGGTGATCCTCACTCCTCAGCCTCCCAAAGTGCTAGTATTACAGATGTGAGCCACTGCGCCTGGCCATATAACCTAGTCTTAATCTAATTTAGTTTAGAGACTAAGCTAATTACTGATCTTTTATGCCTGCTTTATTATAAAATGGCAGCCCAGTTGTAACAGCTTACGCTGATTTTATTATGAAAAGTCTAGTACAGGTGAAATACAAATGAAGTCTAGAGTTTAGTTAATAGTATCGTGTCGATGTTGGTTTCCTATTTTGGCAGCTGTACCATAGAATGTAAAAATGTTAACATTGGGGGAAACTGAGCAAGGGTTATATGGAAACTCTATAATATTTTTGCAACTTTTCTGTAAATGTAAAATTGTTCTAAAATAAAAAGTTTACTTTAAAAAAACAAGCCTAGCATGTGGCAATGATTATAACAATGGATGTCTGGATAATGACCTGCTCAGTGTTCTCCAGATGGTTACCATAGTCATTAAAGTTATCTATAATAAAAAGCATAATGATAGTTTTGGCACATTCCAAGTAAAATCGGTGTTTTAAAAATCAGCTCAGGTTATCCATTTAAACTTAACAAAACTGATAAAGCACAATCAGACCAAGAACAGTTCTCTAATATTTTGTAGAATATATGGAAGTCCTGTCTTTCTTGAGGCTAAAATACATTGGATGAGACCAGTTGACTAAGAGAAAACAATCTTCGGCCAGTTTCTTTTGCATTTGTGGCTTATTTGGAAAGAAAGACAAAGAAGCTGAGTGGATCAGATGCTCACGTGTTCCTTCTTTTTTCATTCTGGTACCTGGATATGCCTGAGTTGGGGTAAATGGTAAGATCCCCAAATCCATGAGACAGGGCTCATTTAACAAATAATTTGGGGTCAGGCTTGGTTGTTCATGCCTGTAATCCCAACACTTTGGGAGGCTGAGGTAGGTGGATCACTTGAGGCCAGGAATGAGTTTGAAACCAGCCTGGTCAATATAGCGAGACCCCCATCTCTACAAAAGAAAAAAATTAGCCAGGCATAGTGGTGCATGCCATGCCTGTGGTACTAGCTACTTGGGACTTGAGCAATCCTCGAGTAGCTAGGACTTGGAAGAGGATTGCCTGAGCCCAGGAGGTCGAGGTTGCAGTGAGCTTGGATCATGCTACTACACTTCAGCCTGGGCAACAGAACGAGCCCTGTCTCAAACAAACAAACAAACAAAAAACACCCAAATATTTTTGTAGAGCTCATTAAGGATCTTATATCTTCTCTGTAAACAAACAAACAAACTAAAGAATCTCTGTCCATTATGATTCTCATTAATCTTACCTCAGCTTTTAACATTTAGTTTTATAGACCAGTCACTGGCAAACAATGATCCACAGGCCAAATCTGCCTCATTTTCTTTTTCATTACGGCCCGGGATTTAAGAATGGTTTTTGGGCCGGGCGCTGTGGCTCATGCCTGTAGTCCCAGCAGTTTGGGAGGCTGAGGCAGGCAGATTACTTGAGGTCAGGAGTTCAAGACCAGCCTGGCCAACATGGTGAAACCCTGTCTCTACTACTAAAAATACAAAAATTAGCTGGGCGTGGTTGTGAGTGCCTGTAGTCCCAGCTACTTTGGAGGCTGAGGCAGGAGAATTGTTTGAACCTGGGAGGCGGAGGTTGCAGAGAGCTGAGATGGAGCCACTGCACTCCAGCCTGGGTGACAGAGCAAGACACAACCAAGCTCACTTGCTCACGTGTTGTCTATGACTGCTTTCCTGATACAATGGCAGAACTGAGTAGTGGTGACAGAGACTAGAGGGCCTGCAAAGTCTAATGTAATTACTATCTGACCCTTTACTGAAAAAGTTGGCCAATCCTATAATAGACAACTTCCTACACACACACAGATCTCCCTCTAGGTTTTCAAAGCAACATTCTCATCTGGCTTTCTACTTTCTCAACTGGCACTCTGGGATTTAAGCGGTGATATGACAGGGGTGGTCTGGTGAGGACTAGACTAGGAGTGTGGCTAATCAGGAGGCTGGTGGACACTAATAGAAAAGACATCGAGTACCAGAAGAGCTAATTAATATACAATTAAAGAGGTGAGGCAGGTCCTATAAGACGGGGGAGAAGGGAAGTTCCATTTTAAGAAGTGAGCTGAGGAATAGGAGACACGAGGCCTGTGTGGTCTAGGCAGACAGTCTAGAGGGTCAACGTTTGCGGGAACTGCATGAACAAGCAGGGTGAAACCAAAGCTGCAGTCTAATCTTAGGGCAAAAGTGATTTCCCCATTTTATACTGCTCTCTGGAATTGGACAGCCTTCGGTCCAAATCTACTTATGACATTCAGAAGGAAATAAAAAACCTGAGGTAACCCCACCTTCTCCACAGATTTAAATCCTGTGTTGGATGCTGAAGAAAAGCTACATATCTCTCCCCTACTAGACTTTCCTCAAAATTCAGTTCCACATAGTACTGATTACTTTATTTATTGATTTATTTAGAGATCGGTCTTGCTATGTTGCCCAAGCTGGACTCAAACTCCTGGGCTCAAATGATCCTCTTGCCCCAGCCTCCTGAGTAGCTGGGACTCTGTGCCAGCACACCTGGAGCTGATATTTTTACTTTCATACCTCATGAAAATAAACTTGGGTTAGAAGCTTGTCCTTCCTTCATGACCAGGCCATATGTTTAGTTCCATTATCAAAGTGAAAGCCATCTCCTTTCCAACCTCCTAAGCAAGAAAATTTCCCTTATATGTCAGTAAAAGTACCAAGCACCTACATTCTTTCTAATTCTCGCCTGCTATCAAGAAAGTATAAAACGAACAATAGTGGGGAGAGAAAAGGTGATGAAGAGACGGAGGTAGTTTAAGTTGTGCTAATTTAATCATTTTAATAGCCAGGGGTGAAAATAGACCATCTACAAATGATAAATCAAGTACTTGGCAAAAACCTCAATTACTTTTGCACCAACCTAATAGAATAATTATATTTAAAAATGCAAAGATAAAGGCCAGGCGCAGTGGTTCACGCCTATAATCCTAGCACTTTGGGTGGCCTAAATGGGTGGATCACTTGAGGCCAGGGGTTCAAGACCAGCCTGGCCAACATGGTGAAACCCTGTCTCTACTAAAAAAAAAAAAAAAAAAAAAAAAATGCAAAGATAAATACTCAAGAGCAGAAAAAGGGAAATGATAGTGTGCTAATTTCATCAGTGTTCATAGTATGGAGTCAACTGGTTCTGTTTGAAGAAAGAGGATTAGGCGTATTATATAAACTTGTAGTTATAAGGTAACCACTAGAACAAAAATTTATTTCCCTATAAACTATTAGGAAACACGCACAAGCAAATACAAAGAAAATACAGTTCAGTAGAGAAATGTTCAAAAAGTAACAACAACAACAAAAAACCCCAGAAAACATCATACAAAATTTGATACAGAATTAAGACCAAACTCATATGTATATGGGCTAAATTCATGGTGACAGACACTGTTGCTTACTCAGTAGCCATTTCCCTGTTCCTTCTTCACTGCCTTATTTTGTCTAGGGAATGTACCCAACCCTAGCAGATGAATCATTATTGGCAAAGCCAGTCATAGCCATTCTGTGTCCTTTTGTCAGCCTTCCTTACATCTAAGAGTAGCCAGTTATATGGCAGAGATTTGAGGGGAAGTCTACTACAGGGCTACTGGAAAGGTAATCTTTCCCCTGATAAGAGTAGCCCCAGGAGGATAAAGACTTTTACCCTGACTACCCTGTTTTCTGCCTTTGAACTGTGATGTTGGGAGCTGTGGCAGCCATTTTGAATTTATGAGTTAACAAGAATAAGGACTGGCAGAGCAGAAGGAAGGAGCCTAAGATCTGCTGACATTGTTGAGCTCCTGAATGAATGCCAGCTACCAAGTTGCAGCATGACTCATATCTTTACTTCCAACTTTCATTTCTTTCTTCAGGCTTATATTACAAAGAGGTGATGACTAATCTCACTTAACAAAGTATTCCTGTCAAAGCTTTTAGCCATTTGCCTTTGCAGACAGTTTAGATATTTTACTTGGAGCAGAGAATAGTTGATTTTGTGCTAAAAGTTTTCCTAGCAGAGACTCTTCCTGGCTTCAGATGATATCAATGACCTTAATGTTCAGCTTGTGGCACAGAATTCCAGAACTCTGGAAACAGCAATGCAATAATAGAAAATGATTCAGGAAAGAGCTTCTTTAAACGGCCCAGATTGTCTTTAGTTCTTTGTTATTTCTTCTGTTTTACAGATGCTTGAGATTTATTAGTGATTAGGTATTACTATTGCTTGGTATCTTTTACTGAATTCTTATGAAATTCTTATGAATTTTTACTTGTATGAAATTCATAATCTTACCAGTGGGTTTTCTTTCTCTCCTCAAGCTTTCCTTCCACTCCCTTCCTTCACATTCAGTGAATTTCTTGTGTATGCCACTACCAAGTCTCAAGCTCCTACAATTATTCTAATTTCTACTTCTGTGTATTGCTACGCCATCTCTCCACCTTGCCTCCTCCCTCTCTGGGAGTCTTATCCTCCTCCTTTCTAAAATAAATTCATCTAAGATGTTCCCAACCATCCTAGGCAACCTTTAGAGGACTTCACTTCTACTTGGTCTTCCTTCATTCTCCCACTTCATTGGTTCCTTCCCCATTTACCTTCAACGCTACAACAGGTCTCTGTGGATAGTCATGCCCAGCCCCCAGCACACTTTCTGTGGGCTACCTAAGCTCTTAAATGATGGCAAATGCCTTGGGGTTGCATTTGTTCTCTGTCCATAATCTCATCTACTGCATACTTGGCAATGTGGTTTCCATCCTCCCAGCAACACTGAAGCTGTTTTCTAAAAGGTCAACAAAGACCTCTTTTTAGTTAAATCCATTATTCTTTTCTGGTTTTTCTTTCTCTGTACCTCTCTACAGAATTAAAAAGAAAAAAAAAAGATTTATCCTACCTCAAATGTTCAGCTTCCTTGGCTTCTGTCCTATTTGCTAGCAGTTCCTTCCCTTTTTATTGCCTTTTATTTCTCTTGCCATTCCTTTGCTACATATTCCCTTGCTCCCAATTCTCTCTATCCTTTCACTCCAAAGTCACATTATCTTCCCTATAGCCATTACCTCTGTGGTTAAAAAGGCCTGTTCTGTTTTGTTTTTCTTTTCTTTTCTTTTTTTTTTTTTTTTGAGATGGAGTCTTGCTCTGTCGCCCAGGCTGGAGTGCAGTGGCTCTGTCTCAGCTCACTGCAACCTCTGCCTCCCAGGTTCAAGCAATTCTCCTGCCTCAGCCTCCTGAGTAGCTGGGATTACAGGCATGTGCCACCACTCCTGGCTAATTTTTGTATTTTTAGTAGAGATGGGGTTTCACCATGTTGGCCAGGTGGTCTCGAACTCCTGACTGCAGGTGATCTGCCCTCCTTGGCCTTCCAAAGTGCTGGGATTACAGGCATGAGCCACCATATTTCACTGGTGCTGCAATTTTAAATTTTATTTTATGTATATATGTATTTATTTATCTTAATTTTTTATTTTTTGAGACAGAGTCTCACGCTGTAGCCCAGACTGGAGGGCAGTGGTCAGATCTCAGCTCACTGCAACCTCTGCCTCCCAGGCTCAAATGATCCTCCCACCTCAGCCTCCCGAGTAGCTGGGATTACAGGCGTGCACCACCACACCAAGCTAATTTTTTTGTATTTTTAATAGAGATGGGGTTTTGCCATGTTGGCCAAGCTAGTCTTGAACTCATGACCTAAAATGATCTGCCTGCCTTGGCCTGCCAAAGTGCTGGGATAACAGGCATGAGCCACCATGCCTGGCCTTATTTACGTGTTTATTTTTGAGATGAGATCTCACTCTGTCACCCAGACTGGAGTGCAGTGGTACTATGATAGCTAACTGTAGCCTGAAGCTCCTGAGCTCAAGCAATCCTCCTGCCTCAGCCTCCCAAGTAGCTGGGACTACAGACACAAGCCACCATGCCCAGATAATTTATAAGTTTTTTGTAGATATGGCATCTCACTATATTGCCCAGGCTGGTCTCCAACTCCTGGGCTCAGGCAAACCTCCCAAGGCTGGGCTCAAGGCTCGGCTTTCCAAAGTGCTGGGGTTATAGGCGTGAACCACTCTGCCTGGCTGGTCTGCAATTCAAAATCACCTCCCTTCTCACACTAGCTCCCCTTCCCACTTTCCTGCCTGTGGTCATGGCATGGTCACTTTCTTAGTCACTGTCTTAGTCTGCGCAGGCTGCCATAACAAAACATCACAGACTGGATAGCTAAAACAACAGAAATTGATTTTCTCACAGTTCTCTGGGTCAGAAGTCCAAGATCAAGGTTCTGGCAGGTTTGGTTTCTCCCGAACTCTCTCTCCTTGGCTTGCAGATGGCCATCTTCTTGGTGGGTCCTCACATGGCTTTTATTTTATTTTATTTTTTCGCACCAGAGGCAGGGTCTCATTCTGCTGCCTCAGACTCCTGAGCTCAAGCAATGCCCCTACTTTAGCTTCTCAAGTTGTTGGGATTACAGGCATGCACCACTGTACCCAGCAATGGCCTTTCTTTTGTGCATGTATTTCTGGTTTCTCTGCCTTTTCTTATAAGGACATTAATCACATTGGATTAGAGACCACTCTAATAACTTTTTCACTACTCTAATAATTTTTTAACCTTAATCATCTCTTTAAAGGTCTTATCTCTAAATACAGGCATATTCTGAAGAACACTAGGGGTTAGGATTTCAATATATGAATTTTGGGGAGGCACAATTCAGTCCATAACAGTTACTCACACCAAAACTTGGGTGTCCTCTTCACTTACCTCTATCATTTTCTATCCAGATATTTTCCTTTCTAGATTTTTTCTATTAAGTGTTTAAATTCACCCTTTTATAACCATTGCCAGTGCCATTTTCAGGCCTTAATCAACTCTAAATTTCCATGCCTGGTCTTTTATAAGGCCCTCTGCAATCTGACCCATATTGTCTTTTCTTTTAGTATTTTTATCATGTACATTGTAGAAAATATAACACTAAATTTTTGTGTCTGGCTACTTTCACTCAATAAAAAAGCAACAGTCCTCTTCCCTACCCCAGACCCATTTCCCAGATGCAGCCTTCATATAGTTGAAAATTCAAAAGGTACCAAAGTCTACACCGTGAAAAATCTCCCTCCCACAGGCAACCAATGTTATTAGTTTATTGTATATCCTGATCTTATAGCTAGCTTGTACCCATGGGTACATCTACTCATTTTCCCACAAATGGCAGTATTAGCCTGTTCTCACACTGTTATGATGAAATACTCACAATTGGGTAATTTATAAAGAAAAAGAGGTTTAATGGACTCACAGTTCGATTTGGCTGGGGAGGCCCCACAATCATGGCAGAAGGTGAAGGAGGAGCAAAGGCACATCTTAAATGGTGGCAGGCAAGGGCACGTATGCAGGGGAACTGCCCTTTATAAAACCATCAGATCTTGTGAGATTTATTCACTGTCATGAGAACAACATGGGAAAAACTCACCCCTATAATTCAATTACTGCCCACCAGGTCCCTCCCACGACACATGGGGATTATGGGAGCTACAATTTGAGATGAGATTTGGGTGGGGACACAGCCAAACCATATAAGACAACATACTGTAGACACTGTTTTACCTATACAAATTGCAATTTTCATTTAATGTAACAAAAATAGCAAGCAGTTCTTGAGCACTTTCTATTTTTCTATTAGTATTCTGAATGCTTTGCATGTTTTAATCATTTAATCCTTGAGATAACCTCCTGGGATAAGAGCTATTATAATCCCCATTTTACAAATGAGAAAATTGAGACACAAAGCCTAGGATTGGCAGAACTAGATTTGAACCCAGCAGGCCAGCCCCCAGAGCTCAGTACTTAACCATGATAGCATGTTACTACGTCTTAGGGATTGTTCTACATCTGGACATAAAGAGTTTTTGCATCGTTTTTAAACTTTTCTTTTATTGGAGTGAAACATACGCTCAGGAAGGTGCACAAATCATATGTACAGCTGAAGGAATCATTAGAGAGTGAAGATACCTGTATAATCACCACCTAGCTCAAGAAACCAGAACCCCAGAAGCACCCTCTCCTCTCATGTGTTCCTAATTAAAGCTTACAGTGATTATGAAATATAGTCCCCAAATACTACTTTGACACCATTCCTCACATGACAAAATAATGTCTATCTCCTGCCCTTGAATCTTGACTCAATTGACAGCTTAACCCATAGAGTACTACAGAAGTGATACTGTGCCAGTTTTCAGGCCAGGCCTTAAGAAACTGGCAGCTTTCTCTTCCTGTTTCTTGGGATGTTTGCTCTTGGAATCCAGCCACCATGATAAAGAAAAACCATGAAGCTACATGAGAGGACACGTGTAGGTATTCTGGCCAACAGTCCCCGAGGTCCCAGCAAACAGTCGGCATTAACTGCCAGACACGTAAGTGGGTAAGACTCCCAATGATTTCACCTCCAACTCTCAAGTACTCCACAACACCCACCCTCACTGCCCCCAGCCTTTGAACTGTCTAGGCTTATGCTGTTGAGGCAGAGATGAGCTGTCCCCTCCAAGCCCTGCCCAAATTGCAGACTTGTTGGCAAAGCACATTGTGGTTGTCGTTTTAAGTTGCTAAGTTCAGGGTGGTTTTTTACGTACCAGTAGATAACTAGGGCACTATTTTCTTTTCTCCTCCCAAGGGTAATCACTATCTTGACTTCTGCTACTATAGATTAGTTTTGTTTATTCTTCAACCTACATAAATATAGTCTTATATGATTATATAGTTTGTATTATACAAACTTATATAGTTAGCATTATTTTGTGTCTGGCTACTTTCGCTCAATATAATGTTTGTGGGATTCATCCATGTTGTTGCACGTAGCTATCATTTATTATTGTAAAACATTTCTTTGTATGCCTATATTATATGACAATTTATTTATCCATTCTACTGTTGATGGACATTTAGGTTAGATTGTGTTTTATTTGGAGCTACTATGAATAATGATGCTTTAAATATTCTTTTTTTTTTTCGAGATGGAGTTTCGCTCTTGTTGCCCAGGCTAGAGTACAACGGTGTAATCTCGGCTTACCGCAACCTCCACCTCCTGGATTCAAGTGATTCTCCTGCCTCAGCCTTCCGAGTAGCTGGGATTACAGGCATGGGCCACCACACCCGGCTAATTTTGTATTTTTAGTAGAGGTAGAGTTTCTCCATGTTGGTCAGGCTGGTCTCGGACTCCCGACCTCAGGTGATTCACCTGCCTTGGCCTCCCAAAGTGCTGGGAAGACAGGCGTAAGCCACTGCACCCAGCCTCTTTTTTTTTTTTTTAACTATATAAAAATGCTTTATTTTACTCTTTCCATCCTGAATAAAAGTTTAGCCAGTTATAGAATTGTGCTTGATATTTGTTAACCTTAGTACTTTGAAGAAATACACACTTTGTCATTCATTGCCTTTTTTCTTCAAACATTTTTCTATTCTCTGGTGGCATTGATTTCTTTTAATTTGTTAGTTTTTAATTTTTATGTATACATAATAATTGTGCTGCCATGAATATTCTTAATTCCTTACAAAGTAAATGAGATCATTTGTCTCCTTACTCTCCCTCTCATGTATCTTTCCCCTTCCACATTCCAACTTCTGTCAGCTATGTCTTTAGTTTCACATTGTCAAGAGGGATAGCATTTATATTCTGTGCATGACAATATTCAAGGAGTGTATGTTATTTCTAAAGATTTGTTCTAAGAGTGTAATGCCAATATATAGGGTTGCATTATTATGACTATGTAAATACTGTTCACTGTAGAACAAAATATTGTTCCAGGAATAATGCCCTCCCCGCAAGTTCCATTTCACAATGCCTGGGCCATTCACAAGAAAGTGTTCTTTTTGTTTGTTTGTTTGTTTTATTTTTGAGACAGGGTCTCACTCTGTTGCCCAGGCTGGAGGGCAGTGGCATGATCTCAGCTCACTGCAACCTCTGCCTCCTGGGTTCATGGAATCCTCCCACCTCAGCCTCCCAAGTAGATGAGACTACACGCACATGCCACCATGCCCAGCTAATTTTTGTATTTTTTGGTAGAAACGGAATTTTACCATGTTAGCCGGGCTGGTCTCAAACTCCTGACTTCGAGTGATCCACCCACCTCAGCCGCCCAAAGTGCTGGGATTGCAAGCATGAGCCACTGCGCCCCGCCCACAATAAAGTGTTCTTAACATCCATCCAAATAGAGTGTCTTTTCATTCAGTTGCTCAAAAATCATGCCACATTTTTAGGTTGCTTAATATTTGGACATTTTTTCTCAGCATTTAAAATTTTTTTTTCTTTTTTTTGAGACAGGGTCTTACTCTGTCACCCAGACTGGAGTGCAGTGGTGTGATCATGGCTCATTGCAGCCTGGACCTCCTGGGCTCAAGCAATTCTCCCGCCTCAGCCTCCGGAGTACCTGGGACTACAGGCATGTGCCACCAAGCCCCAGCTAATTTTTGTAATATTTGTAAACACAAGGTCTCACTATGCTGCCCAGGCTGGTCTCAAACTCCTGGGCTCAAGAGACCCACCCATCTGGGCCTCCCAAAATGCTGGGCTTATAGGCAGCCTGTGTTTCTAATTGTTATCTTTCTTTATTTAGAGGTATATTAGTTTCTTAGGGCTGCCATAACAAATCACCGGAAAGTAGGTGGCTTAAAACAACAGAAATTTATTCTCTCATAGTCCTGGAAGCTGGAAGTCAGCAGAGCCATGCTCTCTTGGAGTTCTAAGGAGGAATCCTTCTTTTCTTTTATTTTCTCTCTTTCTTTTTTTTTCTTTTATTTCTCTCTTTCTTCTTTCTCTCTTTCTTTTTTCTTTTATTTCCCTTTTCAGGAATGAAGGGAAGAAGGCTCTTCCTAGCTTCTGGTGGCTCCCAGCAGTCTTTGGCATTTTTTGGCTTGTAGCTTCAGCACTCCAATCTCTACCTCCGTCTTCATATGACCTTCTTTTCTGTGTATCTCTGTGTCTTCTCCTCTTCTTATATGTAACCCAGTCGTTGGATTTAGGGACCACCCTAAATCCAGGATGATTACATCTTGAGATCCTTAATTAAGTACATCTGCAAAGACCCTATCTCTGAATCATATCACATTCTGAGGTTTCAGGTAGACATGAGTTTTGAGTATATACTATTCATCCCACTACAAGAAGAAAAATATGACTTGCTCACAACGTGCTTAATATCTTCCTTACTCTAAGTAATGCGAAGCAAAAGGGAATTTATAGGGCAGGTAACTAAAAAGTCCGAAGATTAATCCAGGAGCTCCAACAATGTAATCACTGCAATGTTTCTCTCCATATTCTGGTTTTGTTTTCCTTTGTGTTGGCTTTATTCTCAAGCAAGGTCACTTCATGTACTGGTGAATAGAGGTATCAGCATTCTTCTAGGCCCATCTCTTCTTCATAGATTGTGATCCTAGCAAAAATAAAAACAACTGTCCTGACAGTTCCAGCAAAACACCCGTGGACTGCCTGATAGAACTTGCTTGACTCATTTCTGAACCAACTACTGGGTTGCCTATAAGCCTAGGGCCATGAAATAACTTACTTGGCCAAACCTGAGCCATAAGCCCACCCATAATATTGAGAGGTGGGAATATCCCACCTGAAGCACAGGAACTAAGCATGGGGTAGGGATGGAGCCCTAAGAGATTCTTGGGAGGCAAAAAACACATGTTCGTTATTCCTTGAAAAACTAGAAAATAGCTTTATGTTGCCCTAACACTTGGTTGATAGTTTAGCTGAACGTAAAATCTAGGTTTATGATAATTCTCTTTTAAAATGTTGAAAGCAATATTTCATTGTTTTATTTCTTCTTAAAATTTTATCATGAAAAATTTAAAAGTAAAAGTTTAAAGAATTTATAGTGAACACCTATATACATACAACCTAGGTTTACAAATAACATTATAATATGTTTGTTTTACCAAACATCCATCCATCTATCTAGCCCTCTATTCATCTGTTGACCCATCTTTTTTGTGCACTTCAAAATAAATTGCAGTCATCACTATACTTTACTCTCAAACACTTCAGCATGCACATCATTACTTAGAGTTCAATATTTGTTTATAATTGTTTTCATTTGAGGTAAAATCTGTACACAAAATACACAAATATTAAGTGTACCATTCAATGAGTTCTGACAGTGCAACCCAAATCCATATCAAGATACAGAACGTTAGATGTTCCCTTATGTTTCTTTCCAGTAAATCCCTCCACAGTGTGACTTCATGAGGATGTGTGACTTCATGAGGATGAATTCGTATAGCATTTTCTTTTCTTTTTTCTTTTCTTTTCCTTCCTTCCTTCCTTCCTTCCTTCCTTCCTTCCTTCCTTCCTTCTTCCTTCCTTCCTTCCTTCCTTCCTTCCTTCCTTCCTTCCTTCCTTCCTTCCATCCTTTCTTTCTTTCTCTCTTTCTTTCTTTCTTTCTGAGACAGGGTCTCGCTCTATCACCCAGGCTAGAGTGCTGTGGCATGATCTTGGCTCACTGCAACCTCCACTTCCTGGGTTCAAGCGATTCCTGTGCCTCAGCCTCCTGAGTAGCTGGGATTACAGGCACCTGCCACCACACTCAGCTATTTTTGTAATTTTGGTAGAGATGGGGTTTCACCATGTTGGCCAGGCTGGTCTCGAACTCCTGACCTCAAGTGATCCTCTTGCCTTGGCCTCCCAAGCATTCGATCTTTTCTATATCTTTCTTTTATTCAGCACGCTTTTGAGATTCATCCATGTTGCAGTCTTCATCTATTTCACTGTATGACTATACCACAGCTTATTTATCCATTCTCCCACTGACATGCGCTGTTTCCAATTTTCAGCTATTATGAGTAAAGCTGCTATAAACATTCTTGTACACATCTTTTTGTAGACACAGTTTTCATTTCTCTTGAATAAATACCTAGGCACGAAGTTCCTGAGTCTACAGGGTAGGGGTAGATGTCATTTCATAAGGAACTTCCAAATCTTTTTCCATGTGGCCATACCGTTTTATTTATTTTTTTTGAGAAAGAGTCTTGCTTCATCACCAAGGCTGGAGTGCAGTGGTGTGATCATGGCTCACTGCAGCCTCAACTCAGGCAACTCTCCCACCTCAGCCTCCTGAGTAGCAGGGACTACAGGCGCACACCACCATGCCTGGCTAATTTTTTTTTTAAGTTTTAGTAGAGATGACATCTCACTATGTTGCCTAGGCTGGTCTCAAACTCCTGGGATCAAGCAATCCTCTTCTCTTGGCCTCCAAAAGTGTTGGGATTATAGCTGTGAGCTTTTCCACTTGGCCTGTAATTTTAAATAGTAAGTTCTGGTTTATCTAGGTTCTCTCTGGGGTTGAGAAAAGTTCTTCCAGAAGGAATTTATAATTGTCTCTGCTAAGCACCTGTGGCACTGACAACTCAGGACAACTTTAAGTTAATTTCTTCCCCTGGGGTTTATTAAGCCAAACTAGTAATGAAAAGCCAAGCCCAAACTTATGTGAAGCAAACCTATAGTTGCCAATTCTTGAAGGAGAAGTTTATCTGCATTTAGAGCCCAGTGGCCAAATATTTTTTCTGGTCTACCCCTCACGAACGAGGTTCTACTTCTTTTACTTCTTTTTATTATTTTTATTTTCATTTTCCTTTGAAATAGAGTCTCGCTCTGTCACCCAGGCTGGAGTGCAATGGCGCGATCTCAGCTCACTGCAACCTCCGCCTCCTGGGTTCAAGCGATTCTCCTGCCTCAGCCACCCAAGTAGCTGGGATTATAGGCATGCACCACCACATCTGGCTAATTTTTGTATTTTTAGTAGAGACAGGGTTTCAGCATGTTGGCCAGGCTGGTCTCGAACTCGTGACCTCAGGTGATCCACCTGCCTTGGCCTCCCAAAGTGCTGGGATTACAGGCTGAGCCACCACGCCCTACCAAGGTTCTACTTCTTTAGGGTTCCTGGCTTTATGAAGCACTTTTGCTCCTATTCCCCACCTTGAATGAGCTCAAGGCTCTGACTTCTGTCCTCTGTGCATCCATGAAACTCACATCTCTCTGTTATACAAATCAGTGCTGTGTCTGGCAGCTGCAGCTTCGCCATCAGCTTTCTGCTCTGCTTTCTAGCTCCCTCTTTGTTTTGGGCCTTTGGGGATATCCTTTATTCTCTTGTGAGCACAGCTAGGTATTTAAAAGCATATTTATTATATTTTCCCCAGCAATCTCAAGATTTTGCCACATTGCTCTTTTACTATATACAGAAATCCAGAATTTTTCCACTCATAGATAATACTGTTTTCTGTTTATAAGCTGTATTTTTCATACAATACTGTATCATAGACATTGTATCATACCATTAAGTGCTCTGCTCCTAGATCATTTAAATGCCTTCATTATAATTCATTGTAGGGATATACAATAATATTTAATCGTATCTTAATATTGGACATTTGAGGTTCCATTTTATTAGTGGTAGTATTTTTTTTAGTTATTATGAGATGTATTAAATGTAAATGGTTGTTCCTTATTATGAGATTATATCTTTCCTACTTTTATGATATTAAATATCAACTTTTAAATGAAATATTGGTAATAAGGTTTTAAATTTGCTTAAATATCTTTACTTGACCATCCCTTTAACATCCCCCAATTTTTAAAGTCCTTTTTGAATTCAGCATTTTATTATTAATTTAATTCAACATCATTATTTCTTTATAATATGAGTGATGAGTTTGGCCCCTCCCAAATCTCATGTCCTCACATTTCAAAACCAATCCTGCCTTCCTAACAGTCCCCCAAAGTCTTAACTCATTTCAGCATTAACTCTAAAGTCCACAGTCCAAAGTCCCATCTGAGACAAGGCAAGTCCCTTCTGCCTATGAGCTGATAAAATCAAAAGCAAGTTAGTTACTTCCAAGATACAATGGGGGGACAGGCATTGGGTAAATACACCCATTCCAAATGGGAGAAATTGGTCAAAATGAAGGGTCTAAACAACCCATGCATGTCTGAAATTCAGTGGGGCAGTCAAAACTTAAACCTCCAAAATGATCTCCTTTGACTCCATGTCTCATATCACATCGGGTCATGCTGATGCAAGAGTTAGGTTCTGAAGGCCTTGGGCAGCTTTGCCGCTGTGGCTTTACAGGGTATAGCTCCCCCAGCTGCTTTCACAGGTTGGCAATGAGTTTCTGTGGCTTTTCCAGGTGTTCAGTGCAAGCTGTAAGTGAATATCATTCTGGGGTCTGGAGGATGGTGCCCCTCTTCCCACAGCTCCACTAGGCAGTGCCCCAGTAGGGACTCTGTGGGGGCTCTGACCCCACATTTCCCTTCCACACTGCCCTAGCATAGGTTCTTTATGAGGCCGCCCCTGCAGCAAACTTCTGCCTGGACATCTAAGTGTTTCCATACATCCTCTGAAATTTAGGCAGAAGTTCCCAAACCTCAATTCTTGACTTCCATACACCTGCAGGCTCAACACCATGTGGAAGCTGCCAAGGCTTGGGGCTTGCAACCTCTGAAGCAACAGCCTGAGCTATATCTTGGCCCCTTTTAGCCATGGCTGGGGTGGCTGGGACACAGGGCACCAAGTTGCTAGGCTGCACAGAGCAGGGGGGCCTTGGACCCAGCCCACAGAACCATTTTTTCCTCCTAGGCCTACAGGCCTGTGATGGATGGGGCTGCCATGAAGACCTCTGACATGCCCTGGAGACATATTCCCCATTGTCTTGGCAATTAACATTTGGCTCCTTGTTACTTATGCAAATTCCGGCAGCCAGCTTGAATTTCTCCTCAGAAAATGGGATTTTCTTTTCTAACGCATCATCAGGCTGCCAATTTTCTGAACTTTTATGCTCTGTTTCCCTTTTAAAACTGAATGCTTTTAACAGCACCCAAGTCACCTCTTGAATGCTTTGCTGCTTAGAAATGTATTCTACCAGATACCCTAAATCATCTCCCTCAAGTTAAAAGTTCCACAAGTCTCTAGGGCAGGGGCAAAATGCCACCAGTCTCTTTGCTAAAACTTAGCAAGAGTCACCTTTACTTCAGTTCCCAACAAGTTCCTCATCTCCATCTGAGACCATCTTAGCCTGGATTTCATTGTCCATATCATTATCAGCATTTTGGTCAAAGCTATTCAACAAGTCTCTAGGAAGTTCCAAACTTTCCCACATTTTCCTGTCTTCTTCTGAGCCCTCCAAACTGTTCCAACCTCTGCCTGTTACCCATTTCCAAAGTCACTTCCATTATTTTGGGTATCTTTACAGCAGCACCCCACTCTACTGGTACCGACTTATTGTATTAGTCCATTTTCATGCTGCTAATAAAGACATAACTGAGACTGATTAATTTATAACAGAAAGAGGTTTAATGGACTCATCGTTCCAAATGGCTGGGGAGGCTTCAGAATCATGGCGAAGGCAAGGAGGAGCAAGTCATGTCTTACATGGATGGCAGCAGGCAAAGAGAGAGAACTTGTGCAGGGGAACTCCTTTTTATAAAACCATCGGATCTCTTGAGACTTATTCACTATAATGAGAAGAGCGTGGGAAAGACCTGGCCCCATGATTCAATTACCTCTGACTGGGTCCCTCCCACGATGCATGGGAATTGTGGGAGCTACAATTCAAAATGAGATTTGGGTGGAGACACAGGCAAACCATATCAGGGGGTGTCTGATTCAATCTTTAACTCATGTTTAAAAATTGATTATCTTTTTATTAGTAAGTTGTAGGGATTCTTTATACATTCTGAATTCTAATCCTTTGTCAAATATATGTTTTGCAGAATTTTTTTCCCAAGTTGTGACATGTCTATTTATTTTCTTAACAATGTTTTTGATAAACAAATGCTTTAAAAGTTGGTGATTTTGATTTGTCAATTCTTACCAAGGTTTTGCTTTTAGTGTCTTATCTAAAAAACTTTGCCTACCCTCAAGTCATGAAAATATTTTCCTGTGTTTTCTATATTTTTGCTTTAGCTACTATGTTTGGGTCCAAGAGACGTCACAGTCTTTGTGCATGGTTTGATGTAGTGGTTAAGACCCTCCCCCCGCTAATATGTATACCCAGTTGTTCTAGCACTATTTGTTGAAAAGATACTATTGTTTTCTGATATCTGATAATTCTAGATATTTAGTCTGTTGTCAGTCTGATTTTCATTCCCATGTAGGTGACCTATTTGTCTCTGTTCTGGGTGCCTTTTGAATCTTATCTTTTTCCTTATTTCATCTACTATTATCTTGCTTGTCTTTCAGTATGCCCTTTCAATCTGAAGATTCATGGGTATCTCAGCTTTGGCATATTTTCTGCAGTAACTTCTATTCTTGCATTTTCCTTAGGTTTTCTTTCTGGAATTCCTATTGGTTGGAGCTTGAACTGGGATTATACCTCAAGAAGTTTTATATTTTCCAGTTTTTTTCTTTCTCCTTTTTTCTAATGTCATATTTTGACCAATTTTGAAGTGTGACAAGCTTATTATTAACTTCCAAGTGCTTTTTCGTGTTCTCTAATTGTGCTTTATTTGTAGCATCTCATTGTGATTTCATGTATTAATTTTCTAAACTGCCTCTGAGAATACTAACTAGAGGCTTAAAAAGTTCTTTTTCTGTTCCCCAAATTGTTTCTTGTGTAGTCAGCCTTTATTTTTGCTTCTTCCAGTTTTCGAATTGCTTGTAGCTGATTTTCTTTATGTGTCCAGTGATTTGGGGATACTTTTTTATGTTAAAAAGAAGTGGAAATTAGCTGATTTTCCTGTGTGTCTCCTCTATTATTTTATACAGAGCTATTTTCCTGATAGTTAATTGTCCAGAAAACAGAAGAGGCTGACAGGAAGTTCATTTTTTTTTTTTTTTTTTTTTGAGATAGAGTCTTGCTCTACTGCCCAGGCTGGAATGCAGTGGTGCAATCTCAGCTCACTGCAACCTCCACCTGCCGGGTTCAAGTGATTCTTCTGCCTCAGCCTCCTGAGTAGCTGGGATTACAGGTGCCCACCATCATGCCCGGCTAATTTTTGTATTTTTAATTGAGATGAGGTTTTGCCAGTTTGGCCAGGCTGGTCTTGAACTCCTGACCTCAGGTGATCCACCTGCCTCAGCCTCCCAAAGTGCTCGGATTGCAAGCATGAGCCACCAAGCCTGGCATGACAGGAAGTTCTAATCAGTCAAGTAGAGAGTGCTAAACAGAAAGGCCTCCCTTTGGGAAAAAGTGGCAGGGAGCCAAGAAAGAGGGCTTTAACTGGGGTGTCAACACCAGCATCAGTTTATGAGCATTTAGTTAAAAACTATTGTCTACTAATTGTCCTCCTTCCATTCTCTTAGGTATTCTGGCTTTGTTCACTTGAAAATTATTTATTACTCCTTTTAATTGTGTATTGTGAGAGAGAGAGACCAAAGAGTGTGTGTTCAGGCTGCCATCTTGAACCAGAGTTTCATTCTGTCTTTTCTCAAGCATTTTCTGCTCTTTCTAAATGTGCATCTTCCATTGTATTTAGATTGATATCTTCACTGTCTCATGGATATACCAGGCTAATATCCACCTTCATGCCCTCAATTATTATGTTTCCTTTTCAGAAATTTCATTCTTCTCTTCCCTCTCTTCTTCCACTTAAATCTAGCAAAATTCTTACCAACTTTCAATACTTAACTTGAGTACCCTTCCTTTGTGAATCTCATTTAACTCAGCTTTCATTGACCTCCTACTTATCTTACTGTTATCCTGCTCAATGCCTGTCATTCACAGTTCAGTTCTTAATTATATAGTCTATTACTCACTCTTTTTAGATGTTTATTATTATTTTGGTAACTACTTAAAACTCTTTGGGAACAAGTGTTTATTTTTCTGTAGCCTTCAAAACACACAGCACAGTGTGATTATGTAGTAGGTATTCAACAAATATTTGTAATTGATTAACTTCTCTATTGTTGTAGAAGACGAGGTAGATAACTAACTGCTTATATTTCTTTTTTCTGGAAACATTAGGAAGCCTGTCTTTGAATTGGAAGCTGCATAGTGAAGCTCCATTTCAGGCAGAAAAAAAAATTGCTAATTATTCTACATTAAGCAAAAACTTAAGTTTTATAGCATAAACATCGTCTGCTGAAAGCAATGACAATAGATACATTTAGAAGAGTTGAAGCAAGTAGGACAAGAGTGGTTTGGGGAAAAGCAAAAGCAAACTGTGACTAAAAATAGACTTTATAGTCTAGCATTTCCACAGTGAGTGAGTTCTCCTAAAGTTGCTAACAGTGTCAGCTTCAACTAAATGTTTAGATGTAAAACAAGAGCGAAAGAATTGTAAATAGTATGCTTCTAGTATTCATATCACCAAATATATCTGCTTCACCACCTCTTTGGGCACTTGGTAGGTTTGTATTTGTATTTCCTCGATCTCATGAAGTTAGGGGTAGTCATGTAACTTGCTTTGGCCAAAGAAATTAGAGTGAGATTGATATCACTTCCAGGTGGAAGCTCTAAAAGCCAGTGTGGGATTTGTCTTATCTCTGTTTTCTGCCTCAGGGATCATGGAAACATGTGATTCTCCATAATTCTGAATTCCTGAAAGCCTATAACTCACTCATTGGGAGTGAATAACAAAGCTTTGTAGTTTAAGCCACTGAGATTTCGGGGGTTTTATTTCAGTATAATCTAGTCCAGGGCAACCTGCAACCTGCAGGCAGGCTGCCTGTTTTTTGTACAGTTTTGTTGGAACACAGGCACTTGTATTTGTTTACGTATTATCTATGGGTACGTCCATGCTACAACACAGGTGAGTAGTTGAAACAGTGATTGTATGGGCTGCAAACCTAAAATATTTACTTTTACCATTTAAGAAAGTTTGCTGACCTCTAACCTGATCTGTGCTGACTATGATAGACCTAGAGGTCTCTGGTAAATGCCTGCAGACGGCTACTTTTTATTTTGTACGTAACATAAAAGATATTTATAGTAGCCAGTGTCTAAGATGGCTCTAGTGATCCCTGCCTCTTGATATTCACACTCTTGTGCAGTCTCTTCCTACACTGAGTAGGGCTGACTTGTATAACCAATATGGAAATGATGGAGTATTGCTTCTTTGCCCAGGTCATCAAAGACATTATGGCTTCTATCTCCCTCTCTCCAAGATCACTTACTTTGAGGGAAGCCAGCTACCATGTTGTGAAGCCCACATGGTGAGAAACTGAGGCCTCCTGCCCACAGTCATATGAGTCAAGCCTTCAGATGACTGGTGCCTTGGCCAAAATCCTAACTGCAACCTCATGAAAAACTCTGATGACAAATTGCCCAGTAAAGCTGCTCCCGAATTCCTGATCCACAATTAATATGAGATAATAAATGTTTGTTATTTTAACTTGCAAAATTTTAGGGCAATTTGTTACAAATAGATAACATGCAGTGTTCAAATGAAAAAGTGTACTGGTACTGTGTATGCTTATATATGTATATATTTGCACATAGGCTTATATATATACTAACGTGTTATTACTGGACAAAGAATTAATGGACGTCCATAATTACAGTATACTTATATGATTTTAGATAAGTAGAATTACCTTACCTGTGGAAAAAATTATTATACATGTATATATCTTTCCCATTCCTTTTCAACACCTAATCTTTGTGGAATAGAGAATGGAATGTGTTCTGGGAAGGGAGGAAAAAATTTCTAAAACATTTAAATTTTCCCTGATATGTTAATTGCTCAAATTTGCCTTCTTTGTATGTGGGAACAGGGTAAGAAGAGTGGCACGAACTCTGTAATATTTTAACATTTTCTAAGGATGATGATGGATTTCTAACAAAAGTGTCAGAAGGTCGCTTTTTCAATTTATCTACTATAATCTTCCTAGACACGTTAAATGGAATAGTAAGAGCATTTTGAATTGTGGGAGTGACATCTGGAATCTAGAAAAATATTTGAAATGAAATTAGGAAGTAGTCAAGAAACAAAGTCAGTGAGAGCCCGGGGTCAAGGAAAACTAAATAAAAGTGTGTTTGATAACAAATTGAGACTAACAGGCAAAGATGCGGGAGAAAAAAAGGAACAGGGGAAAGAAGAAGTTAAAAAATAAAGAAAATACATGGTGGGATAGATGTACTCCCTTGAAAATGCCTCTGGTTCTTAACCCTGTCCCAAGCTCCAGGACGATGGCTCCTACCTGGCCAAATCTCATTTTTCTTTTTTCTGTTTTCTTTTTCTTTCTTTTTTTTTTTTTTTTTCTGAGATGGAGTTTTGCTTGTTGCCCAGGCTGGAGTGCAATGGCACGATCTCGGCTCACTGCAACCTCCGCCTCCCGGGTTCAAGCGATTCTCCTGCCTCAGGCCCCCGAGTAGCTGGGATTACAAGAGTCCACAATCACACCTGGCTAATTTTGTATTTTTAATAGAAGCGGGGTTTCACCATGTTGTCCAGGATGGTCTCGAATGCCTGACCTCAGGTGATCCACCCGCCTCGGTCTCCCAAAGTGCTGGGATTACAGGCTAGAGCCACTGCAACCGGCCCAAATCTCATTTTTCAAGCCTACAACTTGTTTCAGGCCTTCAGTAAATATTCAACAATCAGCCTGCAAATAAGCACTGACCTCTATAGTTTGGGCTAACATGAAATAAGGGTAAGACTAAAGAAGAAACTACCAAGCTATCCCCTGATGCTCCTAAAAAGGGTAAGAATAGCTCTCAAAACAGTTTCTCCTTTTAATACCCTTTTTGTTTCATAACCATGCAGCTCTGCTGTGGATGGGAGGTCTGTATGTGCTAGAGTATGTGCTGTGAAAATCCCCATTGGATTATGAACTTTTATTAACACATAATATCACAATTATCTTAGATGGTAAATCTGTAGAGTTGAAATCTGGAGACAAGATGCTTGGTGTGGCTGCTTTCAGGATCAAACTGTAGAGCAATAGAACTTGTTCTCCAGGCCTGTAGAGTCTAACCATAAACTTGTTCTGTTGTAGACATTTAACATGCTTATTGAACTGTTAATCATAAATATGGCCAAAATTCAAGGCCCATATCTGACAAATTTCATAGCACTAATGAAGGGACAAGATGTTTGAGAATCTGGAGAAGTCTAATATGCTTGAGCATGTTGAGAAAACTAGATTTCTGTAAAAGAAGAGCATGTGTGTACAGACAATGTATGTTTTCAGTGTAAAAGCCTGGCTGTTTTTAGAAAAGTGAAGACCAATTGTTAAATACTTCATTGTCTATCTTATTGTCATTTATTTAGGCTACATAAGCACAGGTTTCAGAAATCATTTCCTAACTTGCTATAAATGTCAGAGACTGGGATTATCTGAGGTTGTCCTTCTTTAAGATTGGAAGTTAACACAGGAGCCCTCCCAAGCTGGCCTGCATTGTGTTTCTTCAGAAAGGAGGCTGGCACAGAATCTCTGTAAGGTGTTATTTCATTAACATGTAACCTTTGCAGTGGTATCTGCATTTCAACCAGGGAAATTTCAATGTATCTAGTGGTATAATTTAAAACTCCAAAAGGGAAGTTAAGCAGATATTTTTAGCCAAGGTGCCACCATCATCAGTCCACAAATCCTATTGTGTTTGAAGCAGCCTAACCCTAAGTAAGCCATCTCTAACATAATGAAATGCATTTTCCCACAGTTACAGAAGCTAAATCTTAAGTGAGTGCTCTCTGACTTATATCTGAATTTCATTGAGAAACGTTTGGTCACGGCTTTTAAAAATTTTAGTTCCTTTGATTACCTTCTTATTTTATAGCCCTTTCAAGTTACAGAGAAAATTGAGCTAGCAGTGTTTTCTTCCTCCAGGGGACATTGCTGCTATTTCTTGGCTCATCTCATTAAGACCTAGCACAGTCCCATAACACAGTGTCATAGGATTTGCTCAGCTGTGACCAGGTGTCTCCAATTCTGTTTCACAGTAGCTGAAACTAAAAACTTCATTTTTTCCTCAACATCTGCTCCATACTGTTTTTTTCACGATTATTATAGTAGTGAAAAAATTCTTCAATGGTGTATTAGATAAAACAACAAAAGCACAAGGGACAAATGAAAAACATAGGTAAGTTGGACTTTATTAAAATTAAAAACTTCTGTGCTGCAAAGGATATCACCAAGAAAGTGAAAGGACAGCCCACAAAATAGGGGACCATATTTGTAAAGCATGTATTTGACAGAGAACTTGTATCTAGAATAAAATCTTCTACTCCTCAATAATTTAAAAAACAATTTTTTAGGCTGGGCGCGGTGGCTCACGCCTGTTAATCCCAGCACTTTGGCAGGTCGAGGCGAGTGGATCACGAGGTCAGGAGATCGAGACCACGGTGAAACCCCGTCTCTACTAAAAATACAAAAAATTAGCCAGGCGCAGTGGTGGGTGCCTGTAGTCCCAGCTGCTTGGGAGGCTGAGGCAGGAGAATGGCGTGAACCCAGGAGGCGGAGCTTGCAGTGAGCCGAGATCGCGCCACTGCACTCCAGCCTGGGTGACAGATCGAGACTTCGTCTGTAAAAAAAAAACAAACAAACAAGTTTTTAAATTAAAAATGGGCAAAAGGCCGAGCTTGGTGGCTCACGCCTGTAATCCCAACACTTTGAGAGGCCGAGGTGGGTGGATCACTTGAGGTCATGAGTTTGAGATGAGCCTGGCCAACATGGTGAAACCCCTTCTCTACTAAAAATACAAAAATCATCCCGGCATGGTGGCAGGGGCCTGTGGTCCCAACTACTCAGGGGGCTGAGGCAGAAGAATTGCTTGAACCCAGGAGGCGGAGGTTGCAGTGAGCTGAGATCATGCCACTGCACTTCAGCCTGGGCAACATAGCGAGACTCTGTCTCAATAAATAAATAAATAAACAAGTAAATAAATAAAAATGGGCAAAAGTTCTGAATAGACATTTCTCCCAAGAAGATATTAGAATGGCCAATAAGCACATGAAAAGATGCTCAACATCATTAATCGTTGGGGAAAGGAAAATCAAAACCATCATGACATACTTCATACCCACTAGGACGGTTATACTAAAAAAGACATAATAACAAGAATGTGGAGAAATTGGAATACACTGCTGGTGGAAATGTAAAATGATGCAACGGACTGGGAAAACATCTGGCAGTTTCTCACATGGTTAAAGATAGAGTTAACATATATCCCAGTAATTCTACTCTTACGTATATGCCCAAGAGAATTAAAAACATATGTCTACACAAAAGCTTTTACGTAAATTTTCATAGCAGCATTATTTATAACAGCCAAAAGGCAGAAACAACTCAAATGTCCATCAACTGATGAATGAATATAGAATATTCATACAATGCAATATTATTCCACAATAAAAAGGAATTAAGTACTGATACATGCTACAACATGGATGAACCTTGAAAACATTATGCTAAGTGAAGAAGCCAGTCATAAAAGACCACATATTAAATGATTTCATTTATATGAAATTTCAGAAACGGCAAATCTATAGACAGAACATAAACTAGAAAGAAGAGAAGTGACTGCTAATGGGTACAGGGTTTCTTTTTGGGGTAATGTGATGGCTGCACAACACTGAATATATTAAAAACCATTGGATTGTACACTTCAAGTCGGTAAATATGGTATGTGAATTACGTTTCAATAAAGCTGTTATTTTAAAAATTCTTCCATGAAGTTGATCATGGATACAAGTCAGGGCCAGGTCACGAACATATAAGCTGGCTGGGAATTGTGGCTCACGCCTGTAATCCCAACACTTTGGGAGGCTGAGGCAGGCGGATCACCTGAAGATCATACTGTCTCCTGTGTCTCATATTTTGTTTTGTTTTGTTTTGTTTTTTTCCGACGGAGTCTCGCTCTGTTGCCCAGGCTGGACTGCAATGGTGCAATCTCGCCTCACTGCAACCTCCGCCTCCCGGGTTCAAGCGATTCTCCTGGCTCAGCCTCCCGAGTAGCTGGGACTGCAGGCGCCTGCCACCACGCCCGGCTGATCTTAGTATTTTCAGTAGAGACGAGGTTTCACCATGTTGGCCAGGCTGGTCTCGAACTCCTGACCTTAGGTGATCAGCCTGCCTTGGTCTCCCAAAGTGCTGGGATTACAGGCGTGAGCCACCGTGCTCGGCTTACTTTTAAAAATCTTTCTTTTTTAAACCAATGCCCTGAACTACGTGACATTTTCAGTTTTAACCCTGTGAGCTTCCCATAGTTACATGATTTTGAAAACAAATCAGCAAAGCACTAGAAAAATGCAAGCTTTATCTTCCGAGATTAGAAGTTATTTGGAAACCTCAGGACTCTCATCCTTTGGTTCTGGACAATTTATATTGAAGGGTGGGTACCAGTTATTCTTTTGGCTCATGGCTGAAATAATGTTATTACAGCTGATCTGTTTTGACTTAACGAAGTGAAAAGTAGTAATTGGGGTCCCTACGGACTTCTAAAATCTCAGCAGAGTAGCCAATGAGCATATAAGCATTGCTTATGTGGAGTATTGACCTTTGCTAAGTACTTACATAACTGTTTTAAGGAGCACATTAGAGCTTTGAAAAATGGACTCAACGCTCTTTGGTGCCAAGGACGTGCGATTCGGCGGCAAACGTTTCGATGAAGACAATGAACCATCTAAGGGGCAGGCTGTAGGTCTGAGGTCTTGGGGGATCCTAACAGAAAGGGTGTTCTGACAGCAGTGGGCAAAAATCCACCAGTCAGATTGGGCTACTCCTCTCCTAAGCCACAACAGCAACGTCTGAACAGCGTCTTTGACCTTGTTCGAAGCTTGAGGACCGCCCTCCCTGCCTGCGCACGTGGCGGGGTGGGGACAGAGGCAAGTGGCACTAAAATGAGACATCTGCTCCCGCACGCCGTTTAAATTCCAGGAGTCGAATTGAGTTCTGGGTTTGCTGCCGCAGGATACCGCGGGGCCGACCCCCAGAAGGACTAACTAATCATAAGAATCGAAATAAGAATCTTCCAACACACACACTTTCCTTTTCCCTCTTTGCTCCGCCCCTACCCTCGCCCACTCTCCGCCCACTTCCCCAGTTTTGGCCCGCCCAGGTCGCTGGTTCGGCTCTGTCCCGCCCCCAACCTGACTCTGAGAGGCTGACGAGACTCGGGAAGTGCGACTCCATCCGGGTGTTTTGTTGAGGATGGTTGAGGGCGTGCTTTTATGACGTCATCGGGGCGGGGCGAAGCGCCAACTCAGGAGACTGGGACTTCCTGAAGAAGGGGGGCGGAAGGAGTGGCGGGGAGTCCCTTTCCACGCCCCTTGGACACTCCATACTGGAGGAGAGAGGAGTCTCAACTCTCAAACTCCCCTTTTGCGGCGAGATTACTCAAATGGAAAGGTTAAATTCAAAGACTCCACTTTTAAAAGACCTGTTCCTATTCTGTAGTCTTGATCTGTTTTCCTCTTTTTCGGTAACCCTGAAAACTTTCCCACCTCCAATCCTTTCTCCCCCTTTGATTCTGCGCAAATGGTGGGGTCCCGCAGGACGCGCAGTCGCAGTCATACCGGGGCGGTGCCGGTGAGAGGCGGGTGACGCAGTGGCCGTCGCTGCCATTTTAAGTTGTTTGTTCTCGCTTCTTTTCTCAAACGCGACTCTGCCCCGGACCCGCGAGGCGCCCGAGGCCGTCGCCGCTTCTGCAGCCACCGGCGGGGGGGGGAACGAGGCAGTACCGCCGCGGACGCTCACCAACCGCTTCGGTTTTTCCCCCCTCCGGGTCTCCTCGACCTTTCCTGAGAGCCGGAATCCGACTGTAGGGGGAAGAAAGACTCAAGAGCAGATGCTCGAACTGAAATAACTTTATTTTGGGGGGTTACTTTGCTGACGATTAGCACAGGGCTTCCTTTCCCTTCCCCTTCCGCCGCCAGTACCAATCCAACTCCCCATCTTTCTCCTCGTTTTTCCTCTTTTTCTTTTTCTTTCTCTGTCGCCGCTGTCTCCGCGTCCTTCCCCTACGTCGCCGCCCAGGGCGCCGAGCCAGACTATGGGTCCCAGGTGGGGGCTGAGCGGCGGCAGCAGCGCGGGCGGTCCAGTCACAGTGCGCACTGCAGCGGGGATGGAGGGGCTCAGTTGGCTGGTGGTTTTCTCTTGACATGGCTCCTGCCCGTGCTACCAGCAGCGCCCCCGCCGCCGCCGCCTCTTCCGCCGCCGCCACCGCTCCGCCCGCAGGCTGCGGCTAGAGGGCCCAAACCCCGCCCGAGAGTCGGTCCGTGAGTCCCGGGCTCCGCGGGGACAGGGAGGGGATTTCCCCGTCACCCACCCCGCCCTAGCTGCCTCAGTTCCACCCCCTGCTCCTCGGGAAGCAAACTAACGACCCCGCCCTAAACAGTCCAAACTCTGGAAACATGGTCTGTTCAACGTGAGAGAGAGCTAATTCGGGAACTTAATTTTTTGGGGGGAGGGTGGGTGGGCTTACCTTAGAAGTAATATTAACACAATTATTTTCTTTTTTTCCCTACTGAACCTTCCCATTTACCCTCTCCCGCCTACTCCACCCGGGCGGGAATTGTTTCCACGATGAAATGAGTGAAAACCTGAGTGATCCTGTGTCTCCCGTGGTGCGAGTGAGTCGCTGCCGCTGAAGGCAAGGGGTGGGGGTGGGACCTGGGGGGGTGGAAGGCAGGTGGTCTCCGGGCACCGCCTGGGATTTGGGAGAAGAACCCGCCACCTTTGCCTCGGCAATGCTCACAAGAAGATAAATCGCACTCCCCACCATCTTCAACGGGGGCAGATCCACAGGGAAGTCTCCCTCGGGGAATGTAGGACTAGTTGCAGGCTGGGGGTGTTGGGAACCCGGGCATTAATCAGGTCTAACCACAGAGCCGGAATAATTAATACCGTATTATATACCCCTTTTCCTTTTGCCGTCATGATTCTCCTTGGCAGCAGCGTTAGCAGCCGCCTGAGGATGAAAATGTGGGTGATGGGGAAGTTGGTAATGACTCCGCTGTTTTTTCTCATGGCTCCTTTGGGCCACAGCTGCCCGCCCCCGGTATACACTGTAGTTGATTGCAGGGAAACCCTGTACCTCTCCCTTTCCTTCTCTAACGATTTTGCACTTTTCTCTTTGCTCACCACCAAGTGTAATCAATAACAAGCACTGACAATACATAGCAATAGTGAAATCTGAAATAACTAAGAATTAGGTACTACAGCCATGGAGCTGGCTGGGTAAAATCTAATTGGATATTTCAGTTTCATTCACCCACCCTGTTTTGGTGTTTTGTTTTGGTTTTGGTTTTGGTTTTGGTGAGTTGTTTTTTTTTTTTTTTTTTTTTAGAAAGCAAGGATCACACTTCCCCCTCCCTGTTCCTTTTCTTAATCCCTTTTCTAAAAAGGGGGGAAAATCCGGATGGATTTTAGGGATTGGTCTGGTGTCAGCTGTGTTTTATTGCACACCTAAATCCTGTTTATAGGCTTTTCATTTCTCCGCAAAGCCTTTATTTTGGCACTTAAGCCAAATGTGTTTTCCAGAAAGTTAAAGTATTTTCTCCTCTTTCTTTCCTTTCTTTCCTCCCTTTTTCCCGTCTGACCCCAAACGTTATTGTCCAAACATGACTGGACAGCAGCTTTTGTTTCTTGACCCTGTAATATGACAGTCTGCTAATATTGACAGAAGGTGCAGTTTTTGGGTTACAGTCGTGATTTTCGCTAATCAATCATATTAGCAGGAAAAAAAATGACTTGTTTCTGTTGTACTTGAGTCTTAAGAAAAAGTGCCCATAGTTTAGTGACAATTTCCAAAGGCTTTAGTACCACCTGTATTTCAAAATGGGGGACCCAAACTCCCGGAAGAAACAAGCTCTGAACAGACTACGTGCTCAGCTTAGAAAGAAAAAAGAATCTCTAGCTGACCAGTTTGACTTCAAGATGTATATTGCCTTTGTATTCAAGGAGAAGGTAATTTAAAGTTCTTAATGGTGAATTAGCACAAGTGATTTTTGTAAGTGTATATTATTTGTTACTCTTAAATTATTATGAATATTAGGTTAAAGAGTGGTTGAAAAAAGTCTGCTTTGTATGCTCTGTTTTTTCACCCTTAGGGGTGATTCTGTGAATTGAGCAGTTGCAGCCTACGAAAAGATCCTTGAGCGTTCCTTGGTTTGGAAATAAATTTGAGTCTGAAGCTTAGTATACACATGAGTAGTATACACTGAGTTGACATGGGGTGGGCAACGTTACAAAATTTTATGTGGAGTTAACATAGGAAACCTTATGATGGAATTTAAAGATTATCTAATATAGAGTATAAATAAGATGCTTGAAAGTGTGAAATTGTAATCAGACTGTTTATATGCTAAAGTTAGCCTGTTTCTTAAACTCCGTAATGTAGGTAACCTTTTCTCGTACATTTAATGAAGTAGAATACACCTTTTAGGAGCAATTAAATACTGAAATGGTTAATTTGTGTTTAGAAGTGTGATTTTCTTTTTTCTTTTTTACTTAGAGTTCATTTTGCCTTGTATAGAAGTACAGTTTTTAAAAATTCAAAATGACCTAGAGAAGTTTCATTTTTAGGGGCGGTGGAGGTCTTAATAAGAATTAGTTCCACAGTTAAATAGCAAACAGTGAGTTGTGAGTAGTCAAGGATGGGATGATAAAAGCAGTGTTTTTTGCAACTTAAAATGAACATTTTCTTAAATTACCAGCAAGGCTTATTTGACCAAAGATGAGGTTATGAATATAAGGAAGTGCTACTTGGATTTTGGTGCTTAAATTGTTAGCTAATTTCAGATCAGAAATACAGTCTTAGTATTTGTATGGTATCTATTAAGTATCTGGAAGTTTTCCAGGTTTTCCCCCACTGTTTAACTCTTTTATTATTTTTGTTGCTGAGACAGGCCTCACTGTATTGCCCAGGCTAGTCTTGAACTCCTGGGCTGAAGTGATCCTCCTGTCATGGCGTTTTAAAGTGCTGGGATTACAGGCAGGAGCTGCCATGCATAGCCCCAACTCTTAACTCCTAAAAGGTTAGTTGTATTTAAGAACATTCTTAGCTGCTGAAGTATAGCATTGTAAAGTGATTTTTAAGTAATTTTTGAAGTGACTGTCCCAAGATTGGGTGGTAACAAGGACTTACATCTCCACTTTTGTTGACAAGCTGACTCAAAATTGATGAGATTGGATTTCAGTTGAAGATGATATAATGTATGCTCTTTAAATAAATCCAAGATAATAAGTAGTGAGACCAGATCTTTGTATTTAATCTATACATTGCCCCAAATTGCACCATCTTAATTCTTTAACACCAACGATAATCTGGTTTTATTCTGTGAATGGACAGTGTCCATGCAGTTGCCCTGAATAATTCATGATATATACTTAATAGTACAGAATTTTAAAAAGTAGTTTTGTAATGCGTACTTGGTCTTTAGTATTAAAAGAGAACTTGGTGTACTTCTTTTTAGTCTTTCAAATATTGATGGTTTTGGCTGGGTGCAGTGGTTCACGCCTGTAATCCCAGCACTTTGGGAGGCTGAGGCAGGCGGATCACTTGAGGTCAGGAGTTCAAGGCCAGCTTGGCCAAATGGTGAAACCCCGTCTCTACTGAAAATACAAAAATTAGCCAGGCCTGGTGGCACAGGCCTGTAATCCCAGCTACTCGAGAGGCTGAGGCAGGAGACTCCCTCGAACCCAGGAGGCAGAGATTGCAGTGAGCCAAGATCGTGCCACTGCACTCTAGCCTGGGCAACACAGCGAGACTCCATCTCAAAAAAAAAAAAAAAAAAACCCACAAATATTGATGGTTTTGATTATGTAATATTGAGAAAGTAATGGAAATTGGCCCATATAAGGAATAAAACTATTCATTTGTCTGAATAGTGTTGTTTTAAAACTTGTGAGATTTTTAATTTTAAGAAGTATTGTCCAAAATAATGCTATGGATACCATTATGCTATAAAACTCAAGCCTTAAACATTCTAGTGATAGCTTATACATGTATGGTTGGAGGGGGGCGGTAGGGGAAGAACAGAAGGAATTACCTATCTGAAAATGTGTTTTCAGTGTATAACTTACTGCAGACAGTTAAGAATTTTGTGGAGTTAATGTTACATGACATTGTAATATGAACTGGGTGTTAAAAGGCTGTGCTCCCTGTGGGTTAATACACGATTTTCTTTTCTTTTAGAAGAAAAAGTCAGCACTTTTTGAAGTGTCTGAGGTTATACCAGTCATGACAAATAATTATGAAGAAAATATCCTGAAAGGTGTGCGAGATTCCAGCTATTCCTTGGAAAGTTCCCTAGAGCTTTTACAGAAGGATGTGGTACAGCTCCATGCTCCTCGATATCAGTCTATGAGAAGGGTAAGTTCTGCCTTAAGTCTTGACTTGATAAAGTTTCTGTGGATTAACCTTGAATTCCCCCCCAACCCCCCCTTAAAGTGGGTAGTTATGATAGTGACCAGTCTCTTCAGGTAAATTTGTCTTTGTGCCATGTTGATAACTGGGATCATGACTTTAAAGCATTGTGTTTATAGGATTAGAAAAATACATTTTTTACGCCAGACCATTCTTATGTGGATAAAGTATATAAAGGGATTTCTTTAATCTGTGTTAGGTGTTGATGATCTCGGACTTTTTTTTTTTTTTTTTGAGACAAAGTCTTGCTCTTTCGCTGAGGCTAGAGTGCAGTGGCGTGATCTTGGCTCACTGCAACCTCTGCCCCCGCGCATTGAAATGATTCTCCTGCCTTAGCCTCCCAAGTAGCTGGGACTACAGTTGTGAGCCACCATGCCTGGCTAATTTTTTGTATTTTTAGTAGAGACGGGGTTTTGCCATGTTGGCTAGGCTGGTCTGGAACTCCTGACCTCAAGTGATCCCCCTGCCTTGGCTTCCCAAAGTGCTGAGATTACAGATGTGAGCCACTGCACCCTGCCAGTAGCCAACTTTTTAATAATTTAAGTGTTATGCATAAAGTTTTAAAATTTTTAAAGTAGGTTTGTTTTTGAAAATTTGACCTTGAGTAAAACATGGACAACTTTGTTGTATTAGGCTCATAATATTGTGTATTATTGTGGATAAATGTCTTATGTCTCCGTTTATTGTATTTCCTTTTTTGGGGGGAATATGAATATAAGGAAGTGCTTCCAGCTTTGTAAACTTCTGCAACATATTAAAAGTTAATCTGGGCATAACTGAACCAAGAGATCCCCACAGTTACTTGGGGAGAATGCTGGAGATAACCAGATACTGGTCTGGAAGAGATTTATGGACTTCAAAAATTAATATGCTGGCTACAATAATGAAGCAGAAGTCAGGAATGGAGAAAAGTAGTTTTCTATCAACATAAAAATAGCATTTCAGCTATAGTAAGAGGATAGTGATTCATATTAGGAGTTCTGAGACATCTTTGTTAAATAGATTGATTTTTAAAGGTGGAAATAAAGGTTCAGGGTCCGACAATACAACAGATATCAGAGATTTTGTTGTTTTCACCATGCACTGATAAATCTAGGTCTTGGTGTTAGGAGCATTGGACTGAGTGTATGTGACTTTCTGCAAGATAAAAATCAAAATTAGGGCCAGGCACAGTGACTTAAACGCCTGTAATCCCAGCACTTCAGGAGGCTGAGGTGGGTGGATCACCTGAGGTCAGGAGTTCGAGACCAGCCTGGCCAACGTGGTGAAACCCCGTCTCTATTAAAAATACAAAAAATATTAGCCAGGCATGATGGCACACACTTGTAATCCCAGCCATTCAGGAGGCTAAGTCACGAGAATCACTTGAACCTGGTAGGTGGAATTTGCAGTAAGCAGAGATTGCACCATTGCACTCCAGCCTGGGCCACAGAGAGGGACTCTGTCTCCAAAAATAAAAAATTACATCATGAGCTATTCAGATTATAAACTATTATGTTTACTTCCTAAGATATAAAATGATATATGGTAGGTCTTTTGTACTTATAAAATGTTTTCGTAGGGGAACCCTATAATTTGTGACATTGCTTGACGTAGCTGTTTCCTTAAAAGTAAACTTTATTTTTTTTTTTTAATCATTTTATAGGATGTAATTGGCTGTACTCAGGAGATGGATTTCATTCTTTGGCCTCGGAATGATATTGAAAAAATCGTCTGTCTCCTGTTTTCTAGGTGGAAAGAATCTGATGAGCCTTTTAGGCCTGTTCAGGTATTTTGGTCTAAAATAAGTGTGATGAGTATTTCAATATGTGAAAAATACTAGAATATAATAGGGTCTAACTTGAGAAATTCTTTGGGAAAATGGTTTCTGATAGTTTTATTTCACGAGTCTCCCCTATTTAGAATATTGTGATGCAAGAGAAGAGAGCGTTTGGATTATAGAATCTCTTGACAGTGTGGTGGTTCCACCTGCCCAGTGTGGCTTTGAAATTATGGCTAGAGAAAATCTTTTAAAGTGGACATTTACTGATTTATAGAAGGGCCCACAGATGAGCTCCTGAGATCTGTAACTCTTGAACCCTTCACCACACATCCTTCTAAAACCATATATTTAACTGCTGCTTCCCAAAGGAGTGTGATCTGAAATGGGTGAAGAAACCATTTCGTAGACGTTGATTTGTATATAAAATTATAGAGGAAAGAAGTAAATTTAGTAGTCATTCTTAACCTTAAAATCTTGCTGCCTTTGGACTTTTGTCATGGTATACTAGACATTGCTCAGGTGAGTCCCCCCTCTAGTGTTAAGGGCATTTACTCATGTTGAACCTAATTTTATTTATAGTATATTTGTATGCATAGAAGATGGAGGTTCACCAAAGTGTTAATTATTCTTAGTTGTAGGTCAAGTGTAGCTAACTTTCCTTTTTTATTATGTATATTTACATACGTGTTTCCTTTATAATTTATGGCATATATTGCCATGATTTTCTTAAGTATACTTTTATAATCAGTAAAAGAAATGACATTAAGGACTCATTTTAAGTACACTAAATCAAATATTAGAAGGCTTCTTTATTTTAAGCTGATCATGAGGATTATTTGTCATTTAAAACTTTTGCTTCTACTTATTACCCTGAAGTATCTTTGTGGTGCTTATGTTTCTCACAGACTGTATAAGTTGATATCCTCTCCCACCCCACGGTAATGTTGCTACACATAAGCTCTAATAATTATCATTTTTAATGTTTTAAGATTAATTCAACTAAGTTTTAAAGATAATCCATTGGTTACATACATAAGAAAGTACTGTATACAGATTCCCCTGACTTATAATGGTTCGACTTAAGATTTTTCAACTTTACCATGATGTGAAAGCCATATGAATTCATTGTGCTCCTCGATTTATGATGGGACTACATCCAGGTAAAGTCACCGTAAATTGGAATTGTTGTAAGTTAAAAAGTCACTTTTTGATTTAAAATACGCGTAACTTACACTGGGTTTATCAGGATGTAACATCGCAAGTTGTGGAGCATCTGTATTTTGTCATTTAATGGATGATATCTGACTGAAGGGAGAAAATGAATATAAAAGACATGAAAACAGCAATAGAAAAGGCATGTTTAAAGTTCTCAGATAACTCTAGCTGCTCTCTGGAGGTGGTGTTAGGATTTTATTGTTTTTTAGTTAAGGATTTCCCATTGGAAAAATGTAGGTCTGCTTATTACAGTAGGTTTTCAAATTTCTAATACCCTGCCTTTCCCACTGGGACCTTATTTGAAATAGTTGAGTTAACTTTAGTCTTGTGTCAAGTACTCTTTGAAGTCATGGCTGATGTTTATTGAGAGTTGACTGTACTAGGCTTCTGCTTTTTCTTTTTTGAGACAGTCTCACTCTGTTGCCAGATGGAGTGCAGTAGCGTGATCTTGGCTCACTGCAACCTCCTCTTTGCAGCCTCCGCCTCCCTGCAACCTCCGCCTCCCTGGTTCAAGTGATTCTCCTGCCTCAGCCTCCCGAGTAGCTGGGTCTACAGGGACATGCCACCACACCCAGCTAATTTTTGTATTTTTAGTAGAGATGGGTTTTCACCATGTTGGCCAGGATGGTCTCAATCTCTTGACCTCGTGATTCACCCACCTCGGCCTCCCAAAGTGCTAGGATTACAGGTATGAGCCACCATGCCCGTCCTTTTTTTGAGACAGGGTCTTGCTCTGTCGCCCAAGCTGGAGTGTGGTGGCGTGATCTTGGCTCACTTGCAACCTCTGCCTCCCAGGTTTGAGCCATTCTTGTGCCTCAGCCTCCTGAGTAGCTGGGATTATAGGCGCGCGCTATGACACCCAGCTAATTTTTGTATTTTTTTTTGTAGAGATGGGGTTTTGCCATGTTGGCCAGGGTGGTCTCCTTGACCTCAAGTTATCTGCCTGGCTTGGCCTCCCAAAGTGGCGGGATTATGGGTATGAGCCACCACACCTGGCCTTAGACTTTCTCTTACTTTATATATATATTTAATCTCAGTCCTTAAAATAACTGGGTAGATAGGAGGAAACTGAGACAGAAATTAGGTAAATAAGGCCCAAGGCAGTTAAATAGGATAAAAGCCTGGACTGACTGTGCTTTTAACTCACGACCCTGTACTGTGAAAAGTTGCCTATATTAACTATAGAATCTTAAAATTCTGGACTTAATGTAAGCAGTATGATGTAGGTAATAACTTTAGAATTCAACTGCAGTAAGTAGGTTAATATTGTAAGAACTAATTTGCTTTTCTGAAGTAATTTAAAATTTATGAATATCCTATATGAGGGGCCTTAAATATAACTCACTCAGTTCTTTCTCAAAGAAAATGAGAAAAGGAATGGTAAGTTTTAACTTGCAGGCCTCTTTTTGTTTTTTGTTTTTTGACTCTTAAAGCACTGTACCTATTTTTAAAATTTAATTAATTTTTTATAGAGATGGGGTCTTGCTTTGTTGCCCAGGCTGGTTTTGAACTCCTAGGTTCAAGTGATCCTCTTGCCTCAGCCTCCCAAAGTGCTAAGATTACAGGTGTGAGTCACCGTGCCTGGCCTTTTGAAGCACTTTAAAACCTGAATACATGGGTAGTGAGGATATAATCGGAACCAGAATAAGGATTGTTTTTAAATACTGAGTTCTTCAGTGTACTGTGAGGTGCTGGGAGGTACTGCTAAAATGTATCTCTTCTTTTCTCTTCATTATTAATGCTACTGCTGAGGTTAGCTCCTCCCCCGACTGTTAGAATATTTCGTTACTTCTGTGGGAATTACTTCTTTCATGCTGCTTATGAGAAGTTTTGTGTGTTTGTGTGTGTGTGTGTGTGTGTGTGTGTGTACCATTTCTTTTCAGGTAAGTGGATATTCAATATGATAGAATTGAAATGCTAAAGAATTATAAGGAAGGCCTTTTTCAGTCTCACTCAAACCTTTTTTCAGTGTGATTACTGGTTCTTGCACCCACCCTGGTTGCTTACCATATTGCAGCTTTGTTCCTTGAATAGTATTTCAGTTTTTAACACATTTGTTTCTGTGTTGGTTCTGTTTCCTAGTATGGCTGTTTTTTTGTTTGTTTGTTTGTTTTTCGGTTTTTTTTGAGATGGTGAGATGGGGTCTTACTCTGTCACCCAGGCTGGAGTGCAGTGGCATAGTCATGGCTCACTGCAGCCTTGACCTCCCAGGCCCAAGTGATCCTTCCACCTCAACCTCATGAGTAGCTGGGACCACAGGTGTGCACCACCATGCCCAACTAATTATTTTTGTAGAGATAGGATCTCACTGTGTTGCCCAGGCTGCTCTCAAACTCCTGGCCTCTAGTGATCCTCCCGCTTTGGCCTCCCAAAGTGCTGGGATTATAGATCTGAGCCACCATGCCCAGTCAGCATTTATCAGATTACTTACCATCACTACTTCGTCCTGGGAAAATTCTCTTAATCTTTAAAGGCGCAATCCAAAATCATAATGTTCCCGTGTTACTTACCGTTACTTACTTATTTTCTCCTATAGCGGTTTGATGATAACCCAATGTGGGCCGGGCACGGTGGCTCACGCCTGTAATCCCAACACTTTGGGAGGCTAAGCCGGACGGATCACCTGAGGTCGGGAGTTTGAGACCATCCTGACCAACATAAAGAAGTCCTGTCTCTACTAAAAATAAAAAATTAGCCAGGCGTGGTGGTGCATGCCTGTATCCCAGCTACTTGGAAGGCTGAGGCAGGAGAATCGCTTGAACCCAGGAGGTGGAGGTTGCAGTGAGCTGAGATCACGCCATCACACTCCAGCCTGGGCAAGAGTGAAATTCCATCTCAAAAAAAAAAAAAAAAAAAAAAATTAGAGTTTTACAGATAACCACATCTTATTCTGGGAAAGGATTTGAAGCAAGTGGGTTTTATATTTGGATGTACTTGTCCTCTTCAGCAGTATAATAAGCCCCTTAAGGCTGACGTAACCTTATTTCTATTTTTTACTAGCTAATAGCATGCTTTTGGTATGCTTATGATCACACTAATAATTTAATATTTGAATTGTATGGAAGTACAATTCAGTATCATTTTACATATAGTATATTGTGATGCTATATCATATTTTATGTTCTGATTTATAAGATAAGCTCCTAGGTATAAAATCCTGCATAGCAGGAACTTGGTTTTTCAATGTTATTATTTCCTACTGTTTTTGACGTAACGACAATAAAATTTGTTTGAACCAAATGGACTAACAATTATTTGTACAACTCAGTATTATCTAAATATCATATTGTTAAATCTAGGTTTCCTGAATGTTAAATCTAGGTTTCTTGAATTCTCCATCAAGCCTGGTCATGTCATGTAGCATTTGGTGTCTCCCCATGCCCAACAGATATTTTGTGGGAGGATGGAGTTGATCTTCCTCATGTTAAAGGATTGAAGGGAGTGTTCTGACTTAATTGATAACAGTCTTTTATAACTTCACGAATTTTTGAGAACCACCCAAGGCTAGCTGTGGGAAAAATTCACATAAAAACATAGCCTATCTGTGAGGAGCAAAACTGTATTTCAGTTGTGGGCTTTTTACATTTCATTTAATCCTCTTAACTGTCCTGTGAAATGGGTTACAGCCTTATTTTATAGATGAGGAAGCTGAAGTTTAGGTAAGTTAAGGGATTTGCATAAGGTCACATAACTAGTGAGTTGTGCAGCTAGGGTTAGAATAAACATTTATTTTTTTTCTTAGAAACAGCAGTTAACAATGTGCCTCCTAATCAAAAGAAAAGAGATGTCCTTGGGGCTTAAGGTACTATGGTGGGAGTCTTGGACTGAGTAGGTTTGAAAATACAATTTTATGATCATGGAGTACTAGGATTTAGTCATTTTGATGCAGAGCATTTCCTGATCAACTGTCTCTGGAGTGTACTGTCCAATAGAATTCTCTACAATTAAGGAAATATTCTGTATCTCAAGAGATTGTTCTTAATTGTGGCCAGTAGTCATGTGACCATTGAGCATTTGAAATGTGGCTAATGTTACTGAAGAATGGAATTGTAAATTGCTTTTAATCTAAATTTTGCCTGTGATATTATTGGTTGTGGGTTTGCCAAAATTTGTTTTTTTAAAAGAAGAAAAGATAACGTGACTGTTGGCTGCTTTATTGGACAGCACAGCTATATGCATAGAGATGCAGATGTTTCAGGTAGTATAACTTGTTTGTAGTTAAATATAAATGTTGTATTTTGTAATTAGGCCAAATTTGAGTTTCATCACGGTGACTATGAAAAACAGTTTCTGCATGTACTGAGCCGCAAGGACAAGACTGGAATCGTTGTCAACAATCCTAACCAGTCAGTGTTTCTCTTCATTGACAGACAGCACTTGCAGGTAAGCAGCTTTTTTGAAAACCACTTACAGGCTCATTCAAAAAGCTTATTGGTTAGTAAACGTTTTTTATACAAGTTACTTGATTGTTTTGTCCCCCCAACACTGCATTATTTTTGAAGTTATTTAAAAAGCAAAAAATAGGCTGGGCATGGTGGCTCATGCCTATAATCCCACCACTTTGGAAAGCCGAGGCGGGCATATTGCTTGAGTTCGGGAATTCCAGACCAGCCTGGGCAACATGACGAAACCCCATCTCTACAGAAAATATAAAAACTAGCCAGGCGTGGTGGCGTGTGCCTGTAGTCCTAGCTACTGGGGAGGCTGAAGGGGGAGGATTGCTTGAGCTTAGGAGGCTACAGTGAGATCTTGTCACTGCACTCCAGCTTGAGTGACAGAACGAGACCCTGTCTCAAAAAATGAATTTTTAAAAAAGTGTTTCCTAGGCCTCACCATAGAACAGTGGTTCGCAAATTTTGCCGCACGTTACAGCAACCCGGCAAGCTTTATTTATTTATTTATTTATTTATTTATTTAAACAAAAGGGAAAAAACCCACCTCCTTCGAAGCTTTTAAAAGTCACGATTCTGGTGAACAGTAGTGAGAACCATTGCCCTAAAGCATGTCTACCAGATGTGTGGGCATTGGATAAACATCACTTGAGAACTTGTTAAAAATATAGATTCTCAGGCTCTACTAATCAGAATCTGCACTTTAAACAGAACCTCAGGTGATTTGAAACACATTGTGTTTGCAGAAGCACTGACCAGGACTTTTTTTTTTTTTTTTTTTTTGAGAGGGAGTCTCTGTCACCCAGGCTGGAGTGCCGTGGTGCGATCTCAGTTCACTGCAAGCTCCACCTCCCGGGTTCACACCATTCTCCTGCCTCAGCCTCCTGAGTAGCTGGGAATACAGGTGCCCACCACCATGCCCAGCTAATTTTTTTCTTTTTTTTTTTTTTTTTTGTATTTTAGTAGAGACGGGGTTTCACCGTGTTAGCCAGGATGGTCTCAATCTCCTGACCTCATGATCTGCCTGCCTTGGCCTCCCAAAGTGCTGGGATTACAGGCGTGAGCCACCACGCCTGGCCGACTTTTTAAATCTAAAAGGATGAGGGACATACATTTAAAAGATCCACATTTATTTCAAATAAGCACTTCCATTTGGGCACAGTGTCTCACGCTTGTAATCCTAGCATTTTGGGAGGCCAATGGGAGGATTGCTTGAGTCCAAGACCAGCCTGGGCAACAGAGTGAGACCTCATCTCTACAAAAAATCAAAGAAATTATCCGGACATTGTGGCATGTTCCTGTGGTCCTAGCTACTCTGGAGGCTGAGGCAGGGGAGAATCGCTTGAGCCCAGGAGTTTAGAGTTGCAGCAAGCCATGATGGCACCAATACACTCGTGCCTGAGTAATGCAGCGAGACCCCATCTCAAAAAAAAAAAAAAAAAAAAACACCGCCAACAACAAATAACCACTTCCCATTTAAGCAGCAATCCAAGTATTGCAATTTAGTTTTTAGATGCAGCCACTTGCTGGCTGTATGATCTTGGACAGGTAACTGCTGTGAGCATGTTGCTTCTGTGAAATTGAACAAATGATAATCCTAATAAGGTTGTTAAATTTAACGTAAGGTTGTTAACATTTAAAATTAACTAATACAAGTAAAGTATATGTACATATATATAGTTTCATTTACATTTGTACACTACAGACATCTTCAAAGTCAGAGTCCTTATTTTGCCTTTTAGAGGTGCTAGATAGTGAACAAAAGATGAACTTTGTAGTTAAGTTGGATGTTCAAATGGTAACTACTTTTTAAAAATAAGGGTTTTGATTTAGCTGGTGATACTTTGGCTTTCTTCTAGTCCCTTACCCCAGGATATGCTTAAATCTTTTATTTATTTTTTGAGACAGGGTTTTACTTTGTCACCAGGCTGGAGTACACTGGCATGTGGATCACGGCTCACCGCAGCCTTGACCTCCTGGGCGCAGGTTATCCACCTCAGCTTCCCGAGTGGCTGGACTACAGGCGTGTGCCACCATATCCAGCTAATTTTTATATTTTTTGTAGAGATGGGTTTTCGTCATGTTGCCCAGAATGGTCTTGAACTCCTGGGCTCAAGCAATCCTCCTGACTCAGCCTCCCAAAGTGCTGGGATTACAGGTCTGAGCCACCACACCCAGCCTTAAATTTTTACCTATTCCTTCATCCTCTCACTAGCTTCTATTCTTACCACATCTGCTTTATCTTCCTCTATATAAAAATGACTTCAGACTTCTCAAATCTGTCCCCATGAAATGCCTTTAGCTTTAGTTTCTTTAGCAAGTAGTCTCTGGTTTACTTCCCTAACTTTTTATCTTCTAATTCTGCATAAATTTTTCCTTTATCTTATATGGCAAGATTTTGTCTGTCTAGAATATGGATAGGGACTACAATTTATCCCTTACTCTGTATGTTAAGATGTTCAATAAATTGTGGAAAATGGACTTCATGTGACAGTTACGCTAAAGTCTTATTTTTAAAAAATATTAAAATGTTTCCCCTTCCAGACTCCAAAAAACAAAGCTACAATCTTCAAGTTATGCAGCATCTGCCTCTACCTGCCACAGGAACAGCTCACCCACTGGGCAGTTGGCACCATAGAGGATCACCTCCGTCCTTATATGCCAGAGTAGAGTACTGACCAACAAAATGGAGAAGATCAGAGAATGCAGCAGCAGTTTTTTTTCTTGTTTTCTTACCACTTTATTCTTTCAGAGTTTAAAGAAAATGGACTCATGCACAGAACACTATGCATTTTGAAACTTGTTCATCCTGGATTTTTTTAAATCATTTTTATCTCAGAACTTAAACAAAAATTAGATGTCGTGCACGGACTGTGTGAAAGAAGATGCTTTGCATATTTGCTGCACTGCATCAGTATCTTACTAAAAATGTGAAATGAAAGGACTATTGTACACTGAAATGCTTAAATGTATCTGAAAGCACAAGGTGATACTCACTTTTATGGTCTTCCCATTTGTGCTGGTTTTTGCCTCTTTGACATCTGTCATCAGTATTTAGAGGGTGAGAAGTGAATGTAACAGGTATAAATAACATTTTTAAAAACAATAGCTTTGCTATAATCACAGTTGTTCCAGAGCACTGTCAGATTCATTCTAATGACCAGAACTGGTTGTTTAAAAAAAGAAAATACAACCATGGGAAAGAAATCTTAAATGAAAAACGCATCTCATTGTAGGCCTTTTTGCCTCATATTTTACTGGGCCATGTTTGTTTCCTGGTACTCATGTATTTTTTTTTTTTTCCAGATCTCTTTCCCCAAGTTGCTATTGTAAGAGTATTCTGCTGCGTGTGGATGCAGTTGTACACATTAAAGCAGATCTGGAGTCTGAAGTAGCTATAAAGCAGCTATAAAACTGAGAAATACATTCATAGCTGCAGAAACCATGATAGGTAGAGGACTTTTTTTTTGGTTGTTTTTTCTTTTTTGGTTTTTTTTTGGGGGGGTTTTACAAAGAAGAGATTTTTATTACAAAGAAAAAAATTCCAGTGAATTGTGCAGAAATGCTGGTTTCTACACCATCCTAAAGAAAAACCTTTCAAGGGTGTTTTGGAGTAGAAAAAGGTTATAAAGTTGGAATCTTAAATTGTATTAACCATTGAGTGTCAAAGTTCTAAAAGCAGAACCATTTTGTGCAATGAACATAAGGAAAGACTACTGTATAGGTTTTTTTTTTTTCTTTTAAATGAAGAAAAGCTTTGCTTAAGGGTTGCATACTTTTATTGGAGTAAATCTGAATGATCCTACTCCTTTGGAGTAAAACTAGTGCTTACCAGTTTCCAATTGTATTTAGCTTCTGGTTGGAATTTGGGGAAAAAAAAAAAAAAAATAAATAAATACAATAGGTGAAAGTTCCCTGACTATTCAGGTGAATACACAAAGTTTGAAGTGTTAACTTTTTCTTTCCATTTCACTGATGTTACTGGTCACCTTAGGGAATTATTTCATTTCATAGTCTGTGGCTAAACAGTAAATTCAGAAGAAAAATACCTGGCAATTGAGTGTGTAACTTCAACAAGAATAGGAATCAAGGACATACTGTCAGCTTTCAACAGTTAGCAACCTGGCCTTATGCCGTGCTTCATGGGAAAGCGCCATTCTTAAATTTCAAAATGCTTTCATGTGTCCTCTTATTTAAAAATTAGAATCTATTTGAAATAACATTTTGAATGTTTATTATAGCCAGGTACTCTTCTAAGCTCTTGTCTTAACCTCTCAACCTTTGGTGGAAATAGATGCAAAGGTTAAGTAACTTGCTCAAGCTCAGATCATAAGTATGGAGGATTTAAAACCAGGCTGGCTGGCTCTAGGGCCTGTGCTCTTAATTTACCATGTTGAATTAATTTACCATATTGAATTATACTTAGGTTCACCAAGTTAGGCATTTTGGCAGCCATTGTTTACGTTTTTATTTTGGAATAATTTAGAAAAGTTGCCAGAGTAATATGAAAGCTCTTGTGTAATCTTTACCCTCATTTTTATTATTTTGCCACTTTTTTTCATTTTCTCTGTACATTTATACCTATGAGCTATTTGAGAGTTTGTTGCACACTTTGTTGCTTCCTTACCCCTTCCTTAGTACTTTGGCATGTATTCCAAGTACAAGAATATTTCACATAACTCGAGTAAAATTACCAAACTCAGGGAATGTTGAACTCTTTATCATCCATATTCGTTTTGTTGTCCCAGTATCCTCGGTAGCTTGTTTCAGATCCCCTCCTAGAGTACAGGATCATTGAATTTAGTTGTTCTCAGTTGTCTTTAATGTGGAACAGTTCCTTAGCCTTTAAGTGTTTCATGATCTCTCTGTTTTTTGGAGTACAGGGCAATTTTTCTTGTAAATTGTTACTCATTTTGCATTTGAATCGTTTATTCATGCTTACTCCCTTCTCATGCATACTCTCCATCTGCTCTTCATTAATGTTAATTTTGAGTGCCTGGTCAAGGTGTCCTGGTTTTGCCCTATATATGGTACTTACTACTAGCAATCTCTTGGGAAACAACATGCAAATATCCTGTTCCTTTATCAGGAGCTCCCTTGGCGATTCTTCCAGACTAAAACCCAAACCAGTCTTTAACTATGATGGTTACAAAATAGTGATTTTCCAAATCTATCCCTCTGTCCATTTACAGCATTTGTTGTAAGAGAGTGTTCTATCTCTGTCATTTATTATCTACCTAAACGCTATGGCCTCATATTTTTTCCCTCCAAATCATAATTTGCATGCCTTTATTATTTTGAGCATCTCCTTTCATGCATAAGATACTGTAACCTTTCTGTCCCAGCCTCAAGCCCTGGAATCAGCTGTTTCTCCAAGGAGCCCAGGTTCCTTTTAGTGGGAAATACTAGAAGTAAACATCTGGGACTCGTGTACGCTCACTGCTACCATTGCTACTGTGGAGTCTTCTGCCCTTTCAGTGGACAGATCAGCATGCGATCTAATGTAGGGAAAGGATTTGCCTTTAACTGTTAATGACTTAAATTTACTTAAAGCTGCATCCTTTTTAGTCTTTAGTCATGAAATGTTCATTAAGACTCCCTGACATAGAACAAGAGTCAGCTGGGTGCAATGGTTCACACCTGTAAGTCCAGTACTTTGGGGGGCCAAGGCAGGAGGATTGCTTGAGCCTAGGAGTTTGAGACCGGGCTGGGCAACAGTGAGACCTTGTCTCTACAAAAATAAAATTAGGCGTGGTGGCACACGCCTGTAGTTCAGCTACTCAGGAGACTGAGGTGGAAGAATGTCTTGAGCCTGGGATTTTGAGGCTACAGTAAGCTGAGATTGTATCAGTGTACTCCAGCCTGACTGACAGTGAGAAGCTGTCTCAGAGTGCCACAGTCAGCTGAACTTGGAGACTTCTAAGAAGTGAACTTGGTCTTTTCAATACTGTAGATTTGGAGGTTTGAGATCTGCACGGTCTTATTCTTGGTATAAGAAAAGGGGCTAGTAGCATGCTTTTTTTCTTCCCCCTCTATTGGACCATTTCCTGTATCACTAATGTGCTTTGCCTCAAACTTTCTTGAGGTCTTTTTTAGGCATGTGGCTCAATCTATTTTATTTCCCAGTATGGGCTGTAGTTCATATATTTTGAAGTTTCATAATCTTAAGGAAATGCAAGTGTAGCTTGGCATTTTAGATCTGGGAAGGACCTAAGATTCACTAAGGATTGGCCATTGCTGTGGTCTGAATGTGTTTCCCCTAAATTTGTATGTTAAAATCCCAACCCCCAAGGTGATATTAGCAGGTGGGGGTCTTTGGGAAGTTATTAGATCATGAGGGCAGAACCCTCAAGATTGGAGTAAGTGCCCTTACAAAAGAGAACCCAGGCTGGGCACATTGGCTCACACCCGTAATCCCAGCACTTTGGGGGGCCAAGGCGGGCAGATCACCTAAGGTCATGAGTTCAAGACCAGCCTGGCCAACATGGCGAACCCCGTTTCTACCAAAAAAAAGTACAAAAATTAGGTGTGATGGCACACGCCTGTAGTCCCAGCTACTTGGGAGGCTGAGGCAGGAGAATCACTTGAACCCAGGGGGCAGGGATTGCAGTGAGCTGAGATTGTGCTGCTGTACTCCAGCCTGGGCAACAGTGAGACTCCCATTTCAAAAACGAGAACCCAGAGGGCTCACTTGCGCCTTCCACCACACAGTGCGAAGTTAGAATCTATGAGCCAGGAAGTGGGCCCTCACCTAACAGGATCTGCTGGGGCCTTGACCCAGGACTTTCCAACTTCTAGAACCATGAAAAATTTCTGTTCCTAGCAGCCCAAACAGAATTAGAACCATTAATTTCTATTTCTTCTTTAGCTTAACACTGGACTTTAGTTTTAATCTTAACCGAGAGTGGTCCTGCTAGTTTCTTTGCTTTACCTGTTTAACACTTTGAGCTAAGAATTTTTCACCCAATTATCACACATGATTAAAAAACAAGATGCTTAAAGTGAAAAAAAACAGACACCCCCACCTTTACCCTACTTGATTTTCAGGTCCTTTTCCTCCAAGAATATTTCTAGCTGCTTCTGGTTTTGTGAGTTTATTTCAAAAATTACAATTGTTTTGAGTCAAATCTATACTTGATATTCATTGTTGGGTTTCTTTAGGTCATTCTGCTGTTCTCTCAGTTTCCCAGGTGTTTTGTGTGTCTTCCTTGTGCTATTAATTTTCCTGTGGCCTTGTTGGTCAGATCCACAGAGGTAAATGCAAGTGTTTTTCCTTGCTTCAGAACATGTGCTGTAATCACTATATCTTCTCCTAATTTTGCAGGTGACATGTACCTTGAAAGAAAATGAATATAGTTAACAGCAAATAATTTTTTAAAGGGAAAGTTGTGTGCATCTCACAACAGTGTTCCTATGTAACTTATTTTACTCCTAAAAGTAGTTTAACAGTAGTATTGGTAAGCTTTCTTTACTATCAAATGTGAATGGCTGGTCCTAACCAGGTTCTATCTTACCCATTCCTTACCCACACAAGTTTCTTTTCCCAAATATATGAGAAGAGGTTTTCATGCCTCCCCTTTTTTCCCTTTACATTTCCCACTTCATATTTATTTGGGGCTGGTGAAAGATTTCCTCCAGCTTTCATTTAATCTCCTTAACTTCTTAGATGAAATATCACTTGGTGTCTATATATTGTCCTATCCATATTTACAATTTATTTGACTCTAAAATGATAATATAACAACTATAAGGAATTGATATGATGTCCTTACAATCTTGATGATGGACTGTCCATATTTTTAAGATGTACATCCTACTCACTTGTAATCCATAAGTTGTCTCTAACTCAGCTGGCTCCAGCTAATTAAAAAAAAAAAAACTGGGGAGATGAGGATTGTTTAAAACAAATGTTAATGTTTTAAAGGGAAATAATTTCCTTACAGTTTATTTTTATGTTTCTGCTTTTTAGAAGTCTTTAAAAAGGATATGTATTTTTGCCATATTCAAAATAAGGGTTCAGTATTTATAGCTAGGAGGTATAAGAAAGGTGGATCTGGCCAGGCACGATGGCTCAAGCCTGTAATCCCAGCACTTTGGGAGGCCAAGGTGGGCGGATCACCTGAGGGCAGGAGTTCGAGACCAGCCTGGCCAACGTGGTGAAACCCCGTCTCAACTAAAAATACAAAAGTTAGTTAGCTAGGCATGGTGGTGGGCACCTGTAATCTCAGCTACTTTCGAGGCTGAGGCAGGAGAATGGCAAGAACCCAGGAGGCAGAGGTTGCAGTGAGCCGAGATCGCGCCACTGGACTCCAGCCTGGGCAACAGAACAAGATTCCATCTCAAAAAAAAAAAAAAAAAAAAAGGTGGATCTTATTGCTGGAAAGAACAGGTTTGTCTTGAATTCACATATATCAATGTAAAGAAATGAAAAATGGTATGTTTAGTAGTTTGCCCAGTTTTTATTATTTCCCTAAATTTTGTCTTAGAAATCAAGAATTTTGGCTAACAGCCATTAACTTAAACTGAGGGAAGATAAGGAACCCTTTGTGCTACAGATGAGTAAACATTAAGTCCGGGGAATTTGGAGATTGACATTTTGTCAGTAATATTCTAAAATTTCCCCTTTTGTTGTTTTGGAACCTCGCTTGTCTAACAGGCATCCTCAGTCTGTATAATATAGAACTTGATGTGCAGGGGTGGAGTAAATTTGGTACCATGTCAAGTAAGTCAAAGAGAGAATCATGAAGTGTTAACTGACTGAAACATTCATTTACTTTTGAAATATCTCTAACTTTTGAAAGACCATGTCCTAGTTTTTGTTGAAGTGAATCAGTTTTTGAAGCGTAGGCAGCTCTTGATGGCCAATGCTTTTGGCAACACATATTTGAAAGGCCAAGTATGACTTACTGAAAATTCCTTAGGGTTCTGAAGGCAAAAGTACTTTAGTAGATCATGAAATGCAGTGCTAGGTTTGAAGATCTCTCTGCTCTTAATAGAGATGTTTAGGGAAAATCAAGTCATCAACTGGTCTTACCTCTTACCACATGAAATAAGGATGCTGAATATGCACACCAGTAACATAAGCAGAGCCTTTTCTGTACATCTTAATTTCAAAAAGAGCATTTGGCTGCATCTTGTGATTTGCTTATTGTACCCTCAATTGAAGTTATTCCCATGAAGAGGGACTGAATGTTTCTTAAAAGCCTACGTTGGCTGGGCGCGATGGCTCATGCCTGTAATCCCAGCACTTCGGGAGGCCGAGGCGGGCAGATCACAAGGTCAGGAGATCGAGACCAGCCTGGCTAACACGGTGAAACCCCATCTCTACTAAAAATACAAATGAATTAGTCGGGCGTGGTGGTGGGCCCCTGTAGTCCCAGCTACTCAGGAGGCTGAGGCGGGAGAATGGTGTGAACCTGGGAGGCAGAGCTTGCAGTGAGCCGAGACTGCACCACTGCACTCCAGCCTGGGCGACAGAGCGAGACTCCGTCTCAAAAAAAAAAAAAAAAAAGCCTACATTATTTCCATTACCCTCATATCTGTTCACGATGGCTCTCTCAACCTAACCGCTCAGATTTTTCTGTTGCTTAGGTGGAAAAAGCAGTTGTCTTGAAACTAAATCCCTGTGCCCAGCTCTTTATTGAATGGGGCTGCAGTAGTACCAGTTTATGTTGGAATTGATTTTTTTACGTTTTGGAAGTTTGACCCTGAGGGGCACTGCTCCCTGATCATGTAGTTTAACTCACAGAACATGTCTGTGTAGTCACAGGGAGAGATCTAGGATTGCTGCCCATTCTTAAAACTCAACACTTTGGATAGCTGAGGTGGGTGGACACTTGAGGTCAGGAGTTCAAGACCAGCGTGGCCAACATGGTGAAACCCCGTCTCTACTAAAAACAAAAAAATTAGCCCGGCATGGTGGCACACACCTGTAATCCCACCTACTAGGGAGGCTGAGGCAGGAGAATTACTTGAGCCCCAGAGGCGGAGGTTGAAGTGAGCCAGATTGCGCCACTGCACTCCAGCCTGGGTGACGGGGAGACTCCATGTCCAAAAAAAAAACAAACCCCAACACTGGTGTTCAGTTTGTTAGAGTAAGATTATAATGTGTACATGAACTCTAACTTTACTTTGAATTGTATGTACTCAATACAATCCTCGTAGTGTTACAAATGGTATTTTTAAAATTAACTTTAAATAATATTTAATTATTTTTTGTAGAGATGGGGGTCTCGAATTCCAGGCTTCAAGCAATCCTCTTGCCTCGGCCTCCCAAAGTGCTGGGATTATAGGCGTGAGCCACTGCGTCTGGCCCTGAATGGCACTTTTAAGGACTGTATGAAACAGTTATGAGCCATCAGTTTGTGATTTCTCCCCCTGCATCAGTATACACATCAAAAGCTGAATGTTGCTTTTTTGAATGTTTGGGATCATTCTCTTTTTACTATTGATACACACTGTACTTGAAAATTAACTGCTCTAGTTCTAGATTTTAAGGCCGTGGAATATTTTAGGACAAAATCTATAGGTGCAGTTAAGGAGATAAGCAGCTAATTGAATCTCATGCATTACTAATAATTGTGTTTAGTCTCAGTTGTTTAGACAGTTATCACACAGAAGGTATTTGGACTACAGTTTGGATACATACGTTATGTTCATATCGACACTGACTCCGGGTGCTCCCCTTTCCGTGCATAGCAGAGCCATTGTTGATATGTTATCTACTAACGTGGCTGTCAAACCGCCATGGAGAGTGCCTATTGCGTTGGTATGCTCTTCTTCTACTTTCATTTCACAAATCACTTTCCCAGGAGCAGCAGAGACAAGAGTAATCTAAGTGTAAAAAAAAAGAATCTTGAACATTCATTCTGTAGAATTAGAAAAGCCAAAAAGGCCCATGGAGAACAATGGATTGAACTGAATCTTCTGAAAAAAGTTGACTCAGAAATTCAAGTAAATTGCCAATCTCTGATAGAAAATAACCCTTATGCAAGTTATTTTTAAAGAAAAAGGAGTGTTTAGTGAAAAAATAGTAGTTTTTGCTGATCTCCACTCCTCTGCAGAAATTAAACATTCAGTCTGAGCTTTTCAGTCATATGTATGACGCCTGGCATTTTTTAATGTCTCATTGGACCTTTGATGCCAACAAAGCCACCCAGCTGAGATCTGTTAACTCATTATAGGTTTAATTTGTTGTCTCCTAGTTTTGTACAAGCAGAATAATAACAACATTTTAAGTCACTTAATGAACAGTTCAACTTAAAAGACAAATTCAGTCACTGAGTTACTAGCATTTAAAAAAAACTTTCATACTATAAACCTATGTTAGTATAAAGTATAAATGTAACAATAAAATCCAGCAAAGTAAGTTACTGCTTTTAAGGTGTTGCCCCATTTATAGTAAGTATAAGGAAAAAGTATTACATGAAAGATAAACATACGCAACAATGCATTTAAAATTTAATGATTTTTGGCTGGGTGTGGTGGCCCACGCCTGTAATCCCAGCGATTTGGGAGGCTGAGGCGGGTGGATCACGAGGTCAGGAGTTTGAGACCAGCCTTACCAACATGGCGAAACCCAGTCTCTACTGAAAACACAAAAATTAGCCGGGCTTGGTGGCGCGCCCTTGTAATCTCAGCTACTCAGGAGGCTGAGTTAGGAGAATCACTTGAACCCGGGAGGTGGAGGTTGCAGTGAGCTGAGATAGTGCCATTGCATTCCAGCCTGGATGACAGAGGGAGACTCAGTCTCAAAAAAAAAAGAATTTATGATTTTTGTATCAAACATCTTTAAAAAGGCAACTTATGGAAAGGTAAGTTTTCTTATGTATTTATGTTTTTATGTTTCTAGGATAAATACATAAATATGGATAGGATAAATACATAAATATATAGGATAAATATATAAAAATATATAGGATAAATACATAAATATTATGTATTTATGTTACTAGGAAAAACCATCATGGTATAATATTTAGAAGTTAGAGCTGAGCTGTGAGTGGAATGTGCTGCATCCAAAACAGTAATTTTCACCCTCACTAGAGGTGTTCAGGAAGAATATGGATGAGTATTTGGTGTGTCTGTTGTGTTTGGGAGTAGGGGGATGTCTCAAGCATGAAATGGTTGGTTATATTCTAGATAAGTACCATTTATTAGGCACTTTGATATGCTAGGCACTGTGCCAAGCACTTTACATATACTATATAGTAAGGAAGAGACAACATCCATTTTGCAGAGAACTTAAATTCAGAGTGATTTATTTTCAAGATCACCCAAGATGTGATAGAAACTGAGATTTAGATGTAGGTCTTTCCACCTTCATATCTCCCTAATCACTAACTATATATAAGTAACCTCTAGGTATGTAGTGGCCTTTATGACTCCCACCAGGAAGACATTTGAGAGTTTCACAAACCACCTATTTAGTGGTTTTATTGTTGAAGGCCCTGAAGGAAAACAGAACCACGCGATATAAAACATCCTAAACAATATTATGTCATGTTTTGCACAACAGGTAAATCAATGTCAAAAATAAATTTTAGAACAGGATCTTTGTTGTTGTTGTTAGGGTTTTTTGTTTTTTGTTTTTTTGTTTTTTGTTTTGAGACGAAGTCCTTTTCTGTTGCTGAGGCTGGAGTGCAGTGGCTTGATCTCGGCTCACTGCAACCTCTGCCCTCCAGGTTCAAGCGATCCTCCCACCTCAGCCTCCCAAGTAGCTGGGATTACAGGCACATGCCACACATAGCTAATTTTTGTATTTTTAGGAGAGATGAGGGTTCACCATGTTGGCCAGGCTGGTCTCGAACTCCTGACCTCAGGTGATCCACCCACCTTGGCCTCCCAAAGTGCTGGGATTAGAGGCGTAAGCCACCGCGCCTGGCCTTTGATCGTCTGTTTATAGCAATAAATGATCTGGCCACAAGATGTCCTCATAAACTAATAATACACACCAAGCAGGAATAAGGTGTAAACTTACCTCATTCACACATTTATGTGATTATTTACAGCAGGCATTGGCAATGTAAAAAATGAATGAAGTTTAATCCCTGCTCTTAGCGGGTTCAATGTCTAAAGGAAGAGACAAGTACATAAACTGAATGGAAGAAACTGTTGTAGATAGAATACAGGTTTCTTGGAGTAAAGATATCTAACTTTTAAAAGTGTATATTTCCAGGGAAAAGACATTAGGAAAGGCTTCCTGGAGAACGACATCTGAGTCTTGATGAACAGGCAGGAGTTATCCAGGTGAAGATAAGGGAAAAAGCCAGGCAGTTGAAGAAATAGAACTAAATACGAGCGGCTTGTAGACAGCAAAGGTAGTTTTAATGTGTTATTTTTGTTTTTGTTTTTGTTTTTTGAGACAGAGTCTCGCTCTGTCACCCAGGCTGGAGTGCAGTGGTGTAATCTCGGCTCACTGCGACCTCTGCATCCCAGGTTCAAGTGATTCTCCTACCTCGGCCTCCTGAGTAGCTGGGACTACAGGTGCGTGCCACCATGCCTGGCTAATTTTTGTATTTTTAGTAGAGATGGGGTTTTGCCATGTTAGCCAGGCTGGTCTTGAACTCTTGACCTCAGGTGATCCACCCACCTCAGCCTCCCAAAATGCTGGGATTACAGGCATGAGCCACCGCACCTCAGTTTTAGTGTATTTTAAGGCACAGTTTGTTCAGTAAAGCTTAGTTCTTAAAGTTCCATTTGATTACCTAACTTTGGCTGGCATGACACAATGTAAGACAAACGTCAGTTAGATTTTTCTAGTACAGAATACTGGTTTTGATTTTTCCCCCCAACTTGAAAGGCCAAAGGACACACTAATAAAATTGTTTTAAAATTTACATTGGAATAGAGAGAATTTTGTACTGGGCAGCCAGATACGGCAATATAAATGCCTTTATATGTTCTCAATTCTTGTCTCCTCAAGTCAAATAAGAGAATTAAACCAACGGAAGATGATGAAGGAATGTCCTGCCCACCCTCCCAGAGCTAATAAGTAGTCTTGCTGGGGAAGAGGCCAATGCAAAGCTAACTTCTTTCTGATGAGGAAGGGGAGTAGGGAGAGAACCTTGTGAAAAAAACATCTCAGCCTTGGCAAAGATGGGCTGCAGGGCACACACTTGTTTACTCAGTTATATCAACATAGCTAACTCCATGTTAGAGACCATGCTGAGCAATTTCACATGTGCTGTCTCAGTGCTGCCCATGTTTGAAGTGAATACTATTGTCTCCATTTCACAGATGAAAAACAGTCTAAGTTTAACTAGGATGTCTCAGGTTTAACCATTATGCAAAACAGCCTGCCCTCACATATCAGCTGGACTGCTATAGACAACTGGGTCCTGATTCCTTAGGTGTCTTGGTGAAGACGGTATGGAGGCTTTTATGATGTCAAGGGGTCAAAAATTTACCTGCCATGGCCTAACAATACAGAGAACTGTCCAGATATGTTCAGTCCCAGGATCCTGCAGGTTGGACAATTGCAGTAGGTTGGCAAGAACTTTTATGGCTCAGCACTATTTGCCACAATGGGCTCCTCAGGATATCATAACAATTCTTACATGTACACACACATATACAACAATCTGTCCCTTTTATATATGGCCTTATATCATGCTGTCTCTTCCTTGCACTTCATGCATTCATATGAGTTTATACAACTTCGTCTGTGTAATCCCAGCACTTTGGGAGGCTGAGGCAGGCAGATCACTTGAGGTCAGTAGTTCAAGACCAGCCTGGCCAACATGGTGAAACCCTGTCTCTACTAAAAATACAAAAATCAGCCAAGCATGGTGGGGCACGCCTATAATCCCAAATACTTGGGAGGCTGAGGCAGGAGAATCCCTTGAGCCTGGGAGGTGGAGGTGGAGGTTCGCCGAGTTCGCACCACTGCACTCCAGCCTAGGCAACAGAGTGAGACTCTGTCTCAAAAAAAAAAAAAAAAAAAAAAGACTCAGGTTGCCATAGCCCCTCACCCTCCCTCTCCCATCTGAGATAAAATTCATCACAAAGAGACACTCCACGTGACACAGAGTCTCTCCTTTCCTCACTTTTTCAGTAAAGATAGGGAGAAGGGCTGCCTAATAATAGCAGTGAAGATGCTGTTATTCATCAGTGAGATGGTCTTTTATGAAGCTGAGAACCAAGAATTCTCTTTAAGCCTTGGCATCTCAGATCATTCTGGTCTTTTTTTAAAAAGAGTTGCATTCTGCTGAGCAGTGGCATAAATAAATAAGCCACTGCCATCACTGTAACTGCTGCTGGCTGCTGTGCAGCTCACCACCACTGCCCCCACTGCCTCTGCTAAACAGATAAAGGAATCTATGTCTCTGGCTCAGTAAGGGTGTCTGTAACGGGCCTAAAGCACAGGAGTGTGACATATGGTATGAGAAAATCTGTGTACATAAACATGTGAGCCACCCCCACAAGAAGACTGTCTACAGAAGCATAAAGAAAAACAGACAGTCTTAATGGATGAGAATTTTGTATGTGTATATTTGTGAATAAGGCTGTTTTCAAGCAATTTTCCCTGACGGTGGATGTTGCTAACTTTGTGTGTGACACTACAGATGACAGGAGGTGTGTCTAAGGACAGTGTATGAATGCACCTTCATATACGCAGGAAAGGAGGTAAAAAGACAGGATGTGGCAGTGTGATGGGGTAGCAACAGTAACAAACACAGATGACATTTATGTTCAAGGGGCTCTAGAAAGGTAGATGCTATAAAAATACCATGGTTCAACCATATTGCTGTTATCGGTCCAGCATTTCTGCTTTATAATGTATGTTTTAGTAGCTTCATTACACAGGTGGCTTCCGCTTAATGGTTAAGAGTACTGGCTCTGGAAGCAGACTTAGGCAAGACCCTGAACTGAGGTTTCCCCATCTATAGAGATAATGTACCTTACTACCCTTATAGGGTTTTGTAAAAATTAAGATTAAAATTCAAATTAGGACAAGGCCTGGTATATCACAGGTGATCAAAACACTTTAATTTTGGGAGACTGAGGTGGGAGGATTGCTTGAGCCCAGGAGTTTGAGACCAGCCTGGGCAACACAGTAAGACCCCAACTCTATAAAAATTTTTAAAAATTAGCCAGGCATGGTGGCATGTGCCTGTAGTCCCAGCTCCGAGGGAAGCTGGGGTGGGGAGGATCGCTTGAGCCGAAGAGGTCAAGGTTACAGTAAGCTGTGATCGTGCCACTGCACTACAGCTTGGGCGACAGAGTGAGACCCTGTCCCCAAAACAACAACACTTTAATTTGCATCCTTATTATAAAAACTATTATCAAACAGAAATTGTGGTTTGTATAGTTTGGCATGAATTTTCTTAAAATTATTTCTATTGCCGAGGTCAACTATGACCTAACTGCAAAACTCAAAGGACCCTTGGCAGCCTCTCTCTCCCTTAAGTGACCTCTCAGCATTTGGTGACATTGTGAGCTTTTCCTGGGCTTCCCTTAACTCCCATGACACCACCTCCTCGTGGTTTTCCTCCTACCCTCCCAGCCACTCCTGTCTCCTTTGCTGGCTCTTAAGTCTTAGAGTTAACTAGTCATTCAAAGACCAGACTTGATACTGGATTTACTCAGAAGGATATAGGATATATTTCTCTCCTGAGTTGTTGCAATTGACTTCCAATTTATCTCCCTATTTCTGCCCTTGCCACCACCCCCATGTTTAGTCTCAATATTAGCTACAAGAGTACTCCTTTGAAAATATAAACTGCTTGACAGAAAACAACAGTGCAAAAGTGATATGCATCAGCATGATCCTTGACTTAATGTTCAGATGAAACTATTGTTAAGTTGAAAGTATCTCAATTTATGGTGGGCTTATCCCAATGTGACCTCATCGTAAGTCAAAGAGCAGCTGTAGAAGTCAAATTATGTTACTCATCTGCTTAAAACCCTCTCTAACGGAGCCCTCAAACAATGAAAAGCACAGCAATGGAAAGTCTGAGGGCATTTACACTTTCTGTTCCCCTTCCTGGAACACTCTTCTCCTTCAATATTCATGACTTTCTCAGGTCTTTATTGAAACGTCACTGTTTCAGTGATATCTTTCCAGATAAGATTTAAAATTGAACTTAAAAAAGAACTTACAGGAATACACATCTTGGGGCAGGGTGGGGGGTGGATTTAAGTTCTCCTGCACCAATACTCTCTACCTTCTACCTTTATTTTCCTTCATAGCAATTATCACCATCTAACATACTATATATTTTCTTTACCTATTTTGTTTAGTGTTTGATTTGCTCCACTAAAATAGAACTTCCATTGCGTGCAGGCGTTTTTGTCAGTTGTGTTCACTGATGTATCTCCAGTACCTAGACTAGGAATGTTTTAGTAGCTAACATACATTCCTAAAGGAACGTATGCCTCTGGCTCAGTAAGGTTGTAGGCACAGAGTAGGCACTCAAATATTTGTTGAGTGAATGAATACACTGAAACCTGAAGGTCAACAAGGAGCATTCTATAACAATATGCCCAATCTTTAGTGGCTTCAGCAACTAACTGAACAAACTATAGGGAGAATCTTCTATGTAAAAGGCATTCGACTGGGCACCTTCCACTAGGCACTAAAGTTCCCTTTGACAAATAGTTATTAAGCATATGGACTTGCTCCCAAGGCAAAAGTATAGAGGGGAAACAAACAAATCAGCAGGTATTTTCAATAATATACAGAAAGTTCTATAACAAAAGTTAGTCAAGGTGTAGAAGTAGATCAGAGGAAGACATTTGGGGCTGCCAGGGAAGCCTTCTCAGAGACAGCAGGTGTCACCCGCAAAGGACTTTGAAGGATAAGTGAAAATGGCAGGCAAATGAGGCAAGGGTAGAGGATCCAAAGTTGAGTACGATGTTGCCCTAATCCTCAGAGAGTGTACAAAACAGCAACAGTTATAACAGAAGGCCAAAAATAACAAGAGTTGGCAAACTAATGCCATGGGAAGCAAAACAAAGTTCTAGGGAAGAGCAAACAGGAATTAAATGGAATATTCCCTGAAGGTTAGCTAGCTAAGCTTAAGTAACACTGCTTTTGTTCATTGAAATAGTGGTAGTGGTGACAGATATGCTACAAAAGAATAAAAACAATTACTATCCCACTAAAACAAAGTTTAATGATTAAAAAAAGAAATAACTATATTTTTCTTCCCCAAAGGCTGGTAAGTGGCAGATTTTACTGAATCATTCTGGAATGCCTATAAAGGTGGGTGCTCTGAAGGCCTCTATCACATGGATCTTATTGGCAAGACTTCTCTCCCACACAGGTTCTTCTCTACTGCCTTGAACCTGGAAAAGGGGGGCTGACAGGGAAGGAGCCTTTCTTATCCTGTCTTCCATAGATTGAGGATTTGGGAAATGCTTGTTCACACTTCCAGTTATCCTTTAAAGAGGGAAAGCACAAATTGTGTAGAATTTTTGCAATTGAGCTTCAGTCTGGAATCTAGTACGGTAGTTCCCAGGAGGGGATGATGCTCTGAAGGAATGCAAACATGGCAAATCAAGGCCAGGGGAACAGCCCATTTGTCATACAAAACAAAACAGGCACAAAGAAGTTTAAATCATCTCTGTTCACTTTGTATGCTACAAAGTCCTGGAACTCCTAGGATGGCCAAATAAAAACTACAGTTTTTCTTTAGTGTTCTGTTTTTAATTCAGCAGTAGCTCAGAGGATCTACATAGAAAGAACTAAATCTTGACTATCTTCCATGGCAGAGAAAATGTATTCATCATTTCTCTTGTAATTGGTCATCTATTCACTACGGCTAAAATTAATTAATTTTACAAAATAGTTATATTTGCTGTGAGTTTATGCCACATTCCTTTCCTCTAAAATATGAATAACTCTTGAGTTCATTATTTCACTAATTGTATGCTGATTCCTTAAATCCTATCTCTGAGCCATCTAACTTACTGTTTTTATTAGATTTTTAACTATAAAAATAAAAACATTCATTTTACATATATAAAGCAGTATAGAAGTACAATTTCCTACCTACTACTGTTTCAATGCTGAATATCATTCTATACCATTCCCTAGGCTTACTCATATATACACAGGGTATACAATTTTTTTAAAGGGTGTTTTTCTTGCCTTTTATTCAATTGCAAAAATGGGATCACGTTATATACATTACTTGGCAGCTTTCATTTTTCTCTTCCCAATGTATCACAGTCATTTCTCTAGCTCCATTTATTTATTTTTAATTTTTTTAGAGATGGGGTCTCTCTATTTTGCCCAGGCTGGACTCAAACTCCTGGGCTTAAGTGACCCAAAAAGAGAAGGCACGGCCGGGCGCGGTGGCTCACGCCTGTAATCCCAGCACTTTGGGAGGCCGAGGCAGGCGGATCACGAGGTCAGGAGATCGAGACCATCCTGGCTAACATGGTGAAACCCCGTCTCTACTAAAAATACAAAAAATTAGCCGGGCGAGGTGGCAGGCGCCTGTAGTCCCAGCTACGCGGGAGGCTGAGGCGAGCCTGCAGTGAGCCGGTGGCCATGACCCGCCTGGGGACAGAGAGGAGATCCGTCTCAAAAAAAAAAAAAAAAAAAAAAAAAGACTTAAAATATGAGTTATTTCTACATATTTTTTTTACCATCACAAAGATGCTTTATTTGTATAGGATAGATTGACAAAATTAGATAGCTGGGTATAAGAGTATATATTTTAAAGTTTTTTTTTTTTTTTTTTTTTTTTAGACGGAGTCTCTTTCTTGTTGCCCAGGCTGGAGTGCAATGGCGCAATCTCGGCTCACTGTAGCCTCCACCTCTCAAGTTCAAAGACTACAGGCACCACCACCACGCCCGGCTAATTTTTGCATTTTTAGTAGAGACAAGGTTTTACCATGTGGCCAGGCTGGTCCCAAACTCCTGACTTCTGGTGATCCACCCACCTCGGCCTCCCAAATCCCCAAATCCAAAGGGATTACAGGTGTGAGCCACTGCGCCCAGCCATATTTTAAATTTAACAGATTTGCCAGATTATTTTCCAACAGTAATGAATATGTTGTTCCCTCATTGCTCAACAATAATGCATATTACCTTAATTTTTACACTCTGACAAGCAAAACATAGTATCTCATGGTTTTAATTTGCATTAGCCAGACTCACAGTGCTTTTACGCATCCTTTAATGTTGATTGCCTTTTTTCTGTGAACAGCCTATTTATGTCTTTTATGCCCACTTACCTATTACAGTCTGTCTCTACAGTTCTTTTTACCTATCAGATTTTAACACCAATTCATATGGTGAAATTCCAAACTGTTGTATTTTGACTTTTATTGTATCTCTCACCATAAAAAGATGAGTTCAGATGAACAAAGTGCATAGTGCCTGACACATACTGCTGTGCAGATGTTTTTAAAAATAAACAATTCAAATTTCTAACTTTTTAAGGTGTACATCATTTAATGACATGCTCCTGTTAGTAAATCATTTTTAAGATGTGACTTATAGTAACACAGGACTCAGTCACATGCAGTTACTATGATTTCTTTTACTAATTCTCCCATGGTTGGACATTTAGGTTATTTCCCTTCACACGATTTTTTTTTTTTTTTTTTTTGAGACAGGGTCTCACTTTGTTGCCAGGCTGGAGTGCAGTGGCATGATCATAGCTCACTGCAGCCTTGATCTCCTGGGCTCAAGGGTTCCTCTCACCTTAGCCTCCTGCGCAGCTGGGGCCACAGGCACACACTACCGCACCTGGTTAATTTTTTTATTTTTTTGTAGAGATGGGGTCTCATTTTGTTGCCTAGGCTGGTCTCAATCTCCTGGGATCAAGCTATCCTACTGCCTTCGCCTCCCAAAGTGTTGGGATTACAGGCATAAGCCACCATGCCCAGCTATTTCCCACTTTTGATATCACAAATAATGCTGCAACAATTTTTTTTGTACATAGATCTTTGAAAAAAATATGCCTTATTTTGTCTTGTGTATTGCTTATACGTAAGACAGTTTTAATGACCAATGAACTTGAAAATATCTATTGGCATATCATGTTGATAAATTTTGAATATCACTGCCCTTTTGTAGTCAGTCCAAAATCTGTAAGTTTTTCTATTAATAGTAAGTATAAGATCTATTCTTCTGGCTGGGTGTGGTGGCTCACACCTGTAATCCTAGCACTTTGGGAGGCTGAGGCAGGAGGATCACTTGAGGTCAGGAGTTTGAGACCAGCCTGGCCAACATGGTGAAACCCCGCCTCTACTAAAAATACAAAAATTAGCCAGGCATGGTGGTGCGTGCCTGTAATCCCAGCTGCTCTGGAGGCTGAAGCAGGAGAAATGCTTGAACCTGGGAGGCAGAGGTTGCAGCTGAGCCGAGATCGTGCCATTGCACTCCAGCCTGGGCAACAAAGTGAGACTCTGTCTCAAAAAAAAAAAAAAAAAATCTATTCTTACCTTTCTAACCATTTCTGTCTTCTTTACATGCTTGCTTTCTCTCAAGCCTGTATGTCTTTAAGGTTCAGTCCTAAATCTTTACTGCTTCTCTCCAGTGTGTTCCTCCTCTTGACATCTCATTCAGGTATTCACCTTCATCACTCATTTCCATAAAGATGACTTTACACTGCCTTCCTTTGGAATTCCACTTCCTTATTTCTATGTGTGTTGGGCTCCACATGGTTTTTCTAGATCCTAGCACAGTGCCTATCAGTTGATATTCCCAATGTATTTTCCTCCACATGTGTTACTGTGGGAGAAAAGTTTCAAACACAATAATGTTAAGCATATTTATTTACTGCAGAGCTACTCAAAAGTTTTAATATGTAAAAGGGATACAATAGATCCACTTCTATGACTACCTAGAGTAGTCAGTTCATAGAGACAGAAAGTAGAATGGTGGTAGCCAGAGCTGGGGGCAAGAAGAAATGGAGAGTTATTGTTTAATGGGTCGTAGTTCCAGTTTTGCAAGATGGAAAGAGTTCTGGAGATGGACAGTGGTAATCACTGCAAAACAATGAGGATGTAATTAATATTACAAAACTGTACACTTAGAAAGGGTTAAGATGGTGTGTGTCTCCTCCAAATCTCATGTTGAAATGCGATCCCTAATGCTGAGGTAGGGCCTAGTGAGAGGTGTTTGGGTAATGGGGATAGATTTCTCACGAATGGCTTGGTGCCCTTCTTGCTCATGCAAGATCTGATTGTTTAAAAGAGCGTAGCAGCCTAAGCAACAAAGTGAGGCCTGTTTTTACAAAAAATTTGAAAAATTAGCTGGATGCGGTGGCGGCACGCCCCTGCGGTCCCAGCTACATGGGAGGCTGAGGCAAGGAGGATCGCTTGAGCTCAGGAGGCTGAGGCTGCAGTGAGCTGTGAATGTGCCACTGTACTCTAGCCTGGGTGACAGGGTGAGATCCTGTAAGAAAAAAGAAAAGAAGAAGAGAAGAGAGAAAAGAGAGAGAGAAGGAAAGAGAAGGAAAGAGAGAAAGAGTGAAAGAGAAAGAAAGGAGAGAAAGAAAAAAAGGAAGAAAAGAAAAGAAAAAGAATGGAATAAAATAGAAAAGAAAAGAAAAAAGAAGAGTGTGGCACTCCCTCTCTCTTGCCATCTGACACACCTGCTCACACTTTGCTTTCAGACATGATTGTAAGCTTCCTGAGGCCCTCACCAGAAGCAAGCACCCCACTTCTTGTACAGCCTGCAGAATTGTGAGTCAAAATAATCCTCTTTTCTTTATAACTTACCCAGTCTCAGGTATTCCTTTATAGCAACACAAATGGACTAACACAGGTACTAAATTTTATGTTACGTGTGTTTTACCAAAATTTTTAAAAAAGGATACATCAGTGTTTCCTGAACTTACTTATTCATGAAACTCCTTTTCTAAACAGTACCTCTGATGGGACCCTTCCTTGCAATATACTTTCTATTCCTAAGTTATAAATTTCTAGAGGCCAAGAACTATGGTCGGTATTTCTTTATAGTCCCACAGTACTTAGTTTGTTGACAAATTTAAAAGCAATCTTTATAGCAAGAGCAGGACATTTAGTCTGACTGTTAACCTTTTTTTTTTCCTTTTTCTAAATTGAGATTGGGTCTAACACCCTATGTTAGCCAGGGTGGTCTTGAACTCCTGCCCTCAAGCAATTCTCCCACCTAGGGATCCCAAAGTGCTGGGATTACAAGTGTGCGCTACGGTGCCTAGCCTGACTGTTAATCTTTGTTCTAAGTCAATGCTTTTCACTTTGTTCTAAGTCAATGCTTTTCACTTTAGCACTATGAACATTTGGACTGCATACTTTTTTGTTGTGGGGGAATGGGGCACAGATCCGCACACTGTAAGATATTTAGCACCACTTCTGGTCTCTATCCATTAGATGCCAGTAGTGTCCCTCAAAAATGTCTCTAGACTTTGCCAATGTCCCTTGGGGAGCAAAATCACCTCCAATTGAGAACAACTTGTGTAGGTCATATTACCTTAAAAAGTACAGTAAAACGGCCGGGCGTGGTGGCTCACGCCTGTAATGTCAGCACTTTGGGAGGCCGAGGCGGGTGGATCACGAGGTCAGGAGATCAAGACCATCCTGGCTAACATGGTGAAACCCCATCTCTACTAAAAATACAAAAAATTAGCCGGGCGTGGTGGCAGGCGCCTGTAGTCCCAGCTACTCAGGAGGCTGAGGCAGGAGAATGGTGTGAACCCGGGAGGCGGAGCTTGCAGTGAACCCAGATTACACCACTGCACTCCAGCCTGGGCGACAGAGCAAGACTCCATCTCAAAAAAAAAAAAAAAAAAGTACAGTAAAAGGAAAGAGAACATGTCCACAACTAGATTTATGAATTACTATGCATAAATATATACTTTATCCCTAGCAACTCTGCCTACACAAAACATAAACAAGCACAAAACCTCTTTTAGATCAAATGAGCAAATACAGAGTACCTACAATGGTATCAATCTGTACAGTTTAACAGCCAGTAGCCACATGTCAGTACTGAGCACTTGCAATGTGGCTAGTCTGAACTGAGATGTACTATAAGTATAAAATTCACACTGGATTTCAAAAATTAAGTATGAAAAGATTTAAGACTCAAAAAAATTAAAAAAAAATTTTTTTTAGAGACAGGGTCTCACTCTGTCACCAGGCTGGAGTGCGGTGGTACAATCATAGCTCACTGCAGCCTTGAAATCCTGGGCTCAAGGGATCCTCTTGCCTCAGCCTTCAGAGAAGAGGAGACCACAGGTATGCACTATCATGCCTGGAAAATTCTTAATTTTTTGTAGAGAAGGGGTCTTGCTATGTTGCCCAGGCTAGTCTCAAACTCCTAGCCTCAAGCAACCTTCCCACCTGGGCCTCCCAAAGCACTGGGATTACAGGCATGAGACCATGTCTGCCCGATTTAACACTTTTTAACGTTGATTACATGATAAACAATATCTTGGATATACTGTTACCTATATTACGAAAATTAATTTCACCTATTTCTTTTCACTTTTTAAAATGTGGCTATTTTATAATTTATAACTACAGATATCACTCACATTGTAGCTTACATTGTATTTCCACCAGATAGCGCTAATCTGGACACTTCAACCTTACTGCAACTTCTGGGAAACTCTGTATTTCTGGTTCAACGGGCATATCAGTCTTCTTGGAAGGCAAGTTACCATCACTGCCAACTTAGGCAAGGGTGTAGTTTATGACTATTCCGGTGTGTCTGTTCAAGGTATGAGGATTTTTTTAACCAGATACTCAAGGGCAATCCAACCCATGGCAAGATTATCACAAGAAGATACACACCCATGAAGTTGCTGAAAGCTTACCAAGGAAAATGGCTACAGATTTTTAAGGAATTCAAACTTCCCCTTAGGCCAATACATCCTTTTCTGGATAACTTATCTTTCAAAGAGTTACTATCAAATAGTATGCCCTTGGATTTTATGCCATTTGCCATTTGAAAACATTAAATATATTTGTCTAAGTATTATTTCCTCTATTTTTCACAAAAGCCCTGAGAGATAGGGACAGTTATTATATACATTGTTACAATACAGCCTGAGAGTTGTGTTTCAGGAGGGGACCTATACATGACTGCAGCTGATTCTGTGTTTAAACTCCACTTCCAAATTTCCCAGTATTCTATCTTAATCAGAAAAACAGACATGCATGCATTAAAACATTTAGGAAACCCCCTAAACGTTCTTAAGTTAACTAACTCAAGAAGCTGACAATACCAAGGGCTTTTGTTTTTCAGGCTGTGAAAGAAAATATCTTGGGCCCCAAAATCACTAAGCTACAAGGAAAATTCAAGCTGGGAACTGCTTAGGGCAAACCTACCTCCCACTCTATTCAAAGTCATCCCTCTGCTCACTGAGATAAATGCATATCTGATTGCTTCCTTTAGAAAGGCTAATTAGAAACTCAAAAGAATGCAGCAGTTGGTCTCCCACCTACCTGTGACCTGGAAGCCCCCTCCCTGCTTTGAGTTGTCCGACCTTTCCAGACCGAACCAATGTTCATTTTACGTATATTGACTGATGTTTCATGTCTCCTAAAACGTATAAAACCAAGCTGTGATCTGACCACCTTGGGCACGTCATTGGAACCAACCTTGGCAAAATAAACTTAATTTTTTTTTTTTGAGAGAGACAGTCTCACTCTGTCCACCCAGGTTGGAGTGCAGTAGCACAATCTCGGTTCACTGCAACCTCCGCCTCTTGGTGCAAGCGATTTTCATGTCTCAGCCTCCTGAGTAGCTGGGATTACAGGCATTTGCCACCACACCTGGCTAATTTTTGTATTTTGGTAGAGACAGGGTTTCACCATGTTGGCCAGGCTGGTCTTGAACTCCTGACCTCAGATGATCCACCTGCCTTGGCCTCCCAAAGTGCTGGGATTACAGGCGTGAGCCACCAGGCCCAACTGGCAAAATAAACTTTCTAAATTAACTGAGACCTGTCTCAAATTTTCGGCGTTCACATTTGGTAACCATAAAGGGATTCTGAGTGGAGGTGCCCCTGACCTTTGACAAATCTCCTATCAGTGCTTGGTACCAGCATGAGCTAACTTTATGGCTCAAACTGACAGACAGGACTAGCTGGATTTCCTAGGCCAACTAAGAATCCCTAAGCCTAGCTGGGAAGATGACCACATCCACCTTTAAACACGCGGCTTGCAACTTAGCTCACACCCAACCAATCGGAGAGCTCACTAAAATGCTAACTAGGCAAAAACAGGGGGCAAGGAAATAGCCAATCATCTATTGCCTGAGAGCACAGCGGGAGGGACAAGGATCAGGATACAAACCCAAGCATTTGAGCTGGCAATAGAGACCCTGTTTGGGTCCCCTCCCTTTGTATGGGAGCTCTGTTTTCACTCTATTTCACTCTATTAAATCTTGCAACTGCACTCTTCTGGTCGATGTTTGTTACGGCTGGAGCTGAGCTTTCGCTCGCCATCCACCACTGCTGTTTGCCGCCATCGCAGACCCGCCACTGACTCCCATCCCTCCTGATCCAGCAGGGTGTCCACTGTGCTCCAGATCCAGCGAGGCGCCCATTGCCACTCCTGATCGGGCTAAAGGCTTGCCATTGTTCCTACACAGCTAAGTGCCTGGGTTCGTCCTAATCGAGCTGAACACTAGTCACTGGGTTCCACGGTTCTCTTCCGTGTCCCATGTCTTCTAATAGAGCTATAACATTCACCGCATGGCCCAAGATTCCATTCCTTGGAATCTGTGAGGCCGAGAACCCCAGGTAAGAGAACATGAGGCTTGCCACCATCTTGGAAGTGGCCTGCCACCATTTTGGAAGTGGCCCACCACCATCTTGGGAGCTCTGGAAGCAAGGACCCCCGGTAACATTTTGGCGACCACGAAGGGACATCCAAAGCGGTGAGTAATATTGGACCACTTTCGCTTGTTAGTCTATCCTATCCTTCCTTAGAATTGGAGGAAAATACTGGGCATCTGTCGGCCAGTTACAAACCATTAGCGTGGCCACCGGACTTAAGACTCAGGTGTGAGGCTATCTGGGGAAGGGCTTTCTAACAACCCCCAGCCCTTCTGGGTTGGGGACATTGGTCTGCTTGGAGCCAGCTTCCACTTTCAATTTTCTTGGGGAAGCCAAGGGCTGATTAGAGGCAGAAAGCTGTTGTCCCGAACTCCCGGCATTAGCCTGTTGAGATCATGGCGCAGCCAGAAGTCTCTACTCAACAGTCGCCCATGCGTGCGCCCCTCCCTTTCCTTCTGACCCATACCTCATGGGTCCTGACCACGACTTTCTTGAAAGTGTAGCCCCAAAATTCTCCTTACCTTTGAATCTACTTCCTCTGATCCCTGCCTCCTAGGTACTAATGGTTCACACTTTAATTTCCTCTAGCAAGTTGTATCTCCCAAAGGGATCTAGGGAGGCTCTGCGTTGTGTCCTTAGGCACCTGGGCTGTAACCCAGGGAGTCTTATCCCTCGTGTCCCTCCCAATTTAGGTATGCAGCTCTCGACATGGGCAGTTATGTGGGACCCGTTCCCCACCACCCTTGCCAGGGCCCCAAGTTTGTAATGGCTAAGAGAGACGGAGAGAGACAGAGAGATGGAGAGAGAGAGAGACGGAGAGAGAGACAAAGATGGAGTCGAAGAGAAAAAGAAAGAAAAGATAGGAATAGTAAAAAAAAACAAAAACGTGTGCCCTATTTCTTTAAAAGCCAGGGTAAACTTAAAACCTGTAATTGACAATTGAAGGTCTTCTCCGTGACTCTATAACACTCCAATACCACTGTTGTCAATGTAAATAAGGGCGTAGCCCAAAAGCACTGAGGCCACTGGCAACCTGTAGCTTTCCTATAAAAAATCCTTAACCCACTAACCCGCGGATGGGCCAAATGCGTTCAGTCGGTAGCGGCAACTGCTTTGCTAAAAGTAGAAAAGTAACTTTCAGAGGAAACCTTGTTGTGAGCACACCTCACCAGTTAAATTATTCTAAGTCAAAAAAAAGCAAAAAGGTAGCTTACTAAATCAAAAATCTTAAAGTATGGGGCTATTATGTTAGAAAAGGGTAATGTAACTCCAACCACTGATAATTCCCCTAACCCAGCAGATTTCCTAACAAAGGACTTAAATCTTAATTACCATACAAAGGTCCGACCAGACTTAGGAGGAACTCCCTTCAGGACAGGACGATTGATGGTTCCTCCCAGGTGATTGAGGGAAAAAACCAAGTAGGTATTCAGTAACTGATACAGAGACTCCTGTGGAAGCAGAGTTAGAAAAATTGCCTAATAATTGGTCTTCTCAAACGTGCGAGCTGTTTGCACTCAGCCAAGCCCATACTTACATAATCAAAAGACTATCTCAAACCTGACTCAAAAGGTTCGCTACACCTCTCTGAAGCGAATTTGCATAAGACTGTTGTTTATGGGAATGCATCTTGATGGGGCAGCTGGGTTGTTATGAAATACCCAGGAACCCAGCCCAGCTCTAGGACTCACCCCGAGCACAAAGGCAATGTTGGGCACGCTGGTAAAGAACCACTAGAATCCAGCAGCCCAGACCCCTTTCTTTGTGGTCAAGAGAGGTGGGAAAATAGGTGCAGGACTGCTACATTGGTGAGCATAACTAATCCGATAAGCAGAGGTCCATGGGTGGTTAGGCACCCTGGAAAAGAATAAGCATTAGGCCCTTAGAGGATGCTTTAGGACTAATGCTCATCGGGAAATGACTAGGGGTGCTGGCATCCCTATGTTCTTTTTTCAGATGGGTAACGTTCCCCCAACCCCAAGGCAAAAACGCCCTTAAGATGTATTCTGGAGAATAAGGAGCAATTTGACCCTCAGACGCTAAGAAAGAAATGACTTATATTCTTCTGCAGTACCTCCTGGCCACAATATCCTCTTCAAGGGGGAGAAACCTGGCCTCCTGAGGGAAGTATAAATTATAACACCATCTTACAGCTAGACCTCTTCTGTAGAAAGGAGGGCAAATGGAGTGAAGTGCCATATGTGCAAACTTTCTTTTCATTAAGAGACAACTTGCAATTATGTAAAAAGTGTGGTTTATGCCCTACAGGAAGCCCTCAGAGTCTACCTCCCTATCCCAGCATCCCCCTGACTCTTTCCCCAACTAATAAGGACCCCCTTTTACCCAAAGGTCCAAAGGAGATAGACAAAGGGATAAACAATGAACCAAACAGTGCCAATATTCCCCGATTATGCCCCCTCCAAGCAGTGGGAGGAGCAGAATTCGGCCCAGCCAGAGTGCATGTACCTTTTTCTCTCTCAGACTTAAAGCAAATTAAAATAGACCTAGGTAAATTATCAGATAACCCTGATGGCTATATTGATGTTTTACAAGGGTTAGGACAATCTTTTGATCTGACATGGAGAGATAAAATGTTACTGCTAAATCATACACTAACCCCAAATGAGAGAAGTGCCGCCATAACTGCAGCCCGAGAGTTTGGTGATCTCTGGTATCTCAGTCAGGTCAAGGATAGGATGACAACAGAGGAGAGAGAATGATTCCCCACAGGCCAGCACGCAGTTCCCAGTGTAGACCCTCATTGGGACACAGAATCAGAACATGGAAATTGGTGCCACAGACATTTGCTAACTTGTGTGCTAGGATTAAGGAAAACTAGGAACAAGCCTATGAATTATTCAATGATGTCCACTATAACACAGGGAAAGGAAGAAAATCCTACTGCCTTTCTGGAGAGCCTAAGGGAGGCATTGAGGAAGCATACCTCTCTGTCACCTGACTCTATTGAAGGCCAACTAATCTTAAAGGATAAGTTTATCACTCAGTCACCTGCAGACATTAGAAAAAAACTTCAAAAGTCCACCTTAGGCTTGGAACAAAACTTAGACCCTATTGAGCTTGGCAATCTCGGTTTTTTTATAATAGAGATCAGGAGGAGCAGGCAGAACGGGACAAATGGGATAAAAAAAGGCCACCGCTTTAGTCATGGCTCTCAGGCAAGTGGACTTTGGAAGCTCTGGAAAAGGAAAAAGCTGGGCAAATCGAATGCCTGATAGGGCTTGCTTCCAGTGTAGTCTACAAGGACACTTTAAAAAAGATTGTCCAAGTAGAAGTAAGCCGCCCCCTTGTCCATGCCCCTTATGTCAAGGGAATCACTGGAAGGCCCATTGCCCCAGGGGATGAAGGTCCTCTGAGTCAGAAGCCAATAACCAGATGATCCAGCAGCAGGACTAAGGGTGCCCAGGGCAATCGCCAGCCCATGCCATCACCCTCACAGGGCCCGGTATGCTTGACCATTGAGGGCCAGGAGGTTAACTGTCTCCTGGACACTGGCATGGCCTTCTCAGTCTTACTCTCCTGTCCCAGACAACTGTCCTCCAGATCTGTCACTATCCGAAGGGTCCTAGGACAGCCTAGATACTTCTCCCAGCTACTAAGTTGTGACTGGGGAACTTTACTCTTTTCTAATTATGCCTGAAAGCCCCACTCCCTTGTTAGGGAGAGACATTCTAGCAAGAGCAGGGGCCATTATATATCTGAACATAAGAGAAGGAACACCTGTTTGTTGTCTCCTGCTTGAGGAGGGAATTAATCCTGAAGTCTGGGCAACAGAAGGACAATATGGACGAGCAAAGAATGCCCATCCTATTCAAGTTAAATTAAAGGATTCCATCTCCTTTCCCTACCAAAGGCAGTACCCCTTAGACCTGAGGCCCAACAAGGACTCCAAAAGATTGTTAAGGACTTAAAAGCCCAAGGCCTAGTAAAACCATGCGATAGCCCCTGCAATACTCCAATTTTAGGAGTACAGAAACCTAATGGACAGTGGAGGTTAGTGCAAGATCTCAGGATTATCAATGAGGCTGTTGTCCCTCTATACCCAGCTGTATCTAACCCTTATACTCTGCTTTCCCAAAAACCACAGAAAGCAGAGTGGTTTACAGTCCTGGACCTTAAGGATGCCTTTTTCTGCATCCCTGTACACCCTGACTCTCAATTCTTGTTTGCCTTTGAAGATCCTTCGAACCCAACGTCTCAACTCACCTGGACTGTTTCACCCCAAGGGTTCAAGGATAGCCCCCATCTATTTGGCCAGGCATTAGCCCAAGACTTCAGCCAATTCTCATACCTGGACACTCTCGTCCTTCGGTATGGGGATGATTTAATTTTAGCCAACCGATCAGAAACCTTGTGCCATCAAGCCACCCAAGCACTCTTAAATTTCCTTGCTACCTGTGGCTACAAGGTTTCCAAACAAAAGGCTCAGCTCTGCTCACAGCAGGTTAAATACTTACGGCTAAAATTATCCAAAGGCACCAGGGCCCTCAGTGAGGAACATATCCAGCCTATACTGGCTTATCCTCATCCCAAAACCCTAAAGCAACTAAGAGTGTTCCTTGGCATAACAAGCTTCTGCCGAATATGGATTCCCAGGTACAGCGAAATAGCCAGGCCATTATACACACTAATTAAGGAAACTCAGAAAGCCAATACCCATTTAGTAAGATGGACACCTGAAGCAGAAGCGGCTTTCCAGGCCCTAAAGAAGGCCCTAACCCAAGCCCCAGTGATAAGCTTGCCAATCGGGCAAGACTTTTCTTTATATGTCACAGAAGAAACAGGAATAGCTCTAGGAGTCCTTATACAGGTCTGAGGGACCAGCTTGCAACCCGTGGCATATCTGAGTAAGGAAATTGATGTAGTGGCAAAAGGTTGGCCTCTTTGTTTATGGGTAGTGGCAGCAGTAGCAGTCAGTATGTGAAGCAGTTAAAATAATACAGGGAAGAGATCTTACTGTGTGAACATCTCATGATGTGAACGGCATACTCACTGCTAAAGGAGACTTGTAGCTGTCAGACAACCGTTTACTTAAATATCAGGTTCTGTTACTTGAAGGGCCAGTGCTGTGACTGTGCACTTGTGCAACTCTTAACACAGCCACATTTCTTCCAGACAATGACGAAAAGATAGAACATAATTGTCAACAAGTAATTGCTCAAACCTATGCCGCTCGAGGGGACGTTTTAGGGGTTCCCTTGACTGATCCCAACCTTAACTTGTATACTGATGGAAGTTACTTTGCAGAAAAAGGACTTTGAAAAGCAGGGTATGCAGTGGTCAGTGATAATGGAATACTTGAAAGTAATCCCCTCACTCCAGGAACTAGTGCTCAGCTTGCAGAACTAATAGCCCTCACTCGGGCACTAGAATTAGGAGAAGGGAAAAGGGTAAATGTATATACAGACTCTAAGTATGCTTACCTAGTCCTCCATGCCCATGCAGCAATATGGGGAGAGGGGAATTCCAAACTTCCGAGGGAACACCTATCAAACATCAGGAAGCCATTAGGAGATTACTATTGGCTGTACAGAAACCTAAAGAGGTGGCAATCTTACACTGCCAGAGTCACCAGAAAGGAAAGGGAAATAGAAAGGAACTGCCAAGCAGATATTGAAGCCAAAAGAGCGGCAAGGCATGATCCTCCATTAGAAATGCTTATAGAAGGACCCCCAGTCCTTCTATAATTGTCCCTGTTTGTAGATGACATGATTGTATATTTAGAAAACGCCATCATCTCAGCCCAAAATCTCAAGCTGATAAGCAACTTCAGCAAAGTCTCAGGATACAAAAATCAATGTGCAAAAATCACAAGCATTCCTATACACCAATAACAGACAAACAGAGAGCCAAATCATGAGTGAACCCCCATTCACAATTGCTTCAAAGAGAATAAAATACCTAGGAATCCAACTTACAAGGGATGTGAAGGATCTCTTCAAGGAGAACTACAAACCACTGCTCAATGAAATAAAAGAGGACACAAACAAATGGAAGAACATTCCATGCTCATGGATAGGAAGAATCAATATCATGAAAATGGCTATACTGCCCAAGGTAATTCATAGATTCAATGCCATCCCCATCAAGCTACCAATGACTTTCTTCACAGAATTGGAAAAAACTACTTTAAAGTTCATATGGAACCAAAAAAGAGCCTGCATCGCCAAGACAATCCTAAGCCAAAAGAACAAAGCTGGAGGCATCATGCTACCTGACTTCAAACTATACTACAAGGCTACAGTAACCAAAACAGCATGGTACTGGTACCAAAACAGAGATATAGACCAATGGAACAGAACAGAGCCCTCAGAAATAATACCACACATCTACAACCATCTGATCTTTGACAAACCTGACAAAAACAAGAAATGGGGAAAGGATTCCCTTTTAATAAATGGTGCTGGGAAAACTGGCTAGCCATATGTAGAAAGCTGAAACTGGATCCCTTCCTTACACCTTATACAAAACTTAATTCAAGATGGATTAAAGACTTAAATATTAGGCTTAAAACCACAAAAACCCCAGAAGAAAACCTAGACAATACCATTCAGGACATAGGCATGAGCAAGGACTTCATGTCTAAAAACACCAAAAGCAATGGCAACAAAAGCCAAAATTGACAAATGGGATCTAATTAAACTAAAGAGCTTCTGCACAGCAAAGGAAACTACCATTAGAGTGAACAGGCAACCTACAGAATGGGAGAAAATGTTTACAATCTACCCATCTGACAAAGGGCTAATATCCAGAATCTATAAAGAACTTAAACAAATTTACAAGAAAGAATCAAACAACCCCATCGAAAAGTGGGCAAAGGATATGAACAGATACTTCTCAAAATAAGATATTTATGCAGCCAACAGACACATGAAAAAATGCTCATCATCACTGGCCATCAGAGAAATGCAAATCAAAACCACAATGAGATACCATCTCACACCAGTTAGAACGGCGATCATTAAAAAGTCAGGAAAGAACAGGTGCTGGACAGGATGTGGAGAAATAGGAATACTTTTACACTGTTGGTGGGAGTGTAAACTAGTTCAACCATTGTGGAAGACACTGTGGCGATTCCTCAAGGATCTAGAACTAGAAATACCATTTGACCCAGCCATCCCATTACTGGGTATATACCCAAAGGATTATAAATCATGCTGCTGTAAAGACACACACACATGTATGTTTATTGCAGCACTATTCACAATAGCAAAGACTTGGAACCAACCCAAATGTCCATCAATGATAGACTGGAATAAGAAAATGTGGCACATATACACCGTGGAATACCATGCAGCCATAAAAAAGGATGAGTTCATGTCCTTTGTAGGGACATGGATGAAGCTGGAAACCATCATTCTCAGCAAACTATCGCAAGGACACAAAACCAAACACCGCATGTTCTCACTCATAGTTGGGAATTGAACAATGAGAACACTTGGACACAGGGTGGGGAACATCACACACCAGGGCCTGTCGTGGGGTGGGGGGAGGGGGGAGGGATAGCATTAGGAGATATACCTAATGTAAATGATGAGTTAATGGGTGCAGCACACCAACATGACATATGTATACATATGTAACAAACCTGTACGTTGTGCACATGTACCCTAGAACTTATAATAAGGAAATAAAAAAACAGTTGAACTCTAGGGCTGGGTGCACTGACTCATGCCTATAATCCCAGCACTTTGGGAGGCCAAGGCAGTCAGATCACTTGAGGTCAGGAGTTCGAGACTAGCTTGGCCAACATGGTGAAACCCTGTCTCTACTAAAAATACAAAAAATAAAAATTAGCCGGGCATGGTGGCAGGCGCCTGTAATCCCACCTACTCAGGAGGCTGACACAGGAGAATAACTTGAACACAGGAGGCAGACGCTGCAGTGAGCTGAAATCACACAACTGCACTCCAGCCTGGGTGGCAGAATGAGACTCTTATCTCAAAAAAAAAAAAAAAAAAAAAAAAAGGTGAACAAGTGTTGTCTAATTCAAAGCTTATTTAGGCCAGGGGCAGCGGCTCATGCCTGCAATCCCAGCACTTTGGGAGGCTGTGGCATGCAGATCACTTGAAGTCAGTTCAAGACCAGCCTGATCAACATGGTGAAACCCTGTCCCTACTATAAATACAAAATTAGTTGGGCATTGTGGTGCACCTGTAATCACAGCTACTTGAGAGGCTGAGGCAGGAGAATCACTTGAACCCAGGAGGTGGAGGTTGCAGTGAGCCAAGATTTGGCCATTGCGTTGCAGCCTGGGTGCCAGAGCAAGACTCTGTCTCAGATAAAAAACAAACAAAAAAACCCACAAAACTTATTTAAAGGTTATGTATACAACAAGGTAAAGGAATCAGGAAATGAGAGAGATGTTGTAAAGGAAGTTATAAAACATAATTTTTTGTGTGTGTGGTAAGAAAGCTTAAAAGAGAAATAATTTTATATGAGAAAGAATACTGTATGGTAAATTTAGTCCTAAGATAAAAGTTCAAGCATGTCATGAATGGTCTGTGTAAGTCACAATAAGAGGATTTGTTTTTAAAAAATTGTATATGATCATGTTGTTTACAATTAAAAGGAAATTATAATGCTCTTTCTAGATACTGGGCTTTATGTTAAAAAAACAAAGACACATATACACTAAATTATTGGTTAGAAAAATAAAATTTTCTTAAGGGGTTAACTTACTCTTAATAAATTATAAGAGAATTTGCCTGTGAATGGTGGCATCTGCCTGTAATCCCAGCACTTTGGGAGGCCAAGACAGGCAGATCATTTGAGGTCAGGGGTTGTAGACCATCCTGGCCAATGTAGTGACACCTCGTCTCTAACAAAAATACAAAAAATAGCCAGGCATGTTGGCATGTGCCTGTAGTCCCAGCTACTTGGCAGGCTGAGGCACAAGAATTGCTTGAACCCGAGAGGCAGAGGCTGCAGTGAGCTGAGATTGCACCAATGCACTCCAAACTGGGCAACAGAGCGAGACTCTATCTCAAAAAAAAAAAAATTATAAGAGAATTTAATGTTTTTTTAAAAACTGAAAGTCCAATTTTATTGCATCTTGCCGTTTTTTTTTCAGCTTTCCCTCCCCTTTAAAAAGGCACATTGTCTTAAAGGTCTAAAGGAAGTGTTTTCTTCCAACATAATGTTCTGTGCATTGCAGAAGGTCTTTTCTTTTGCTTTTTGGTAACTGACCTAACACAGTTTACATTTTGTTGAAATAATTCCTATGTTTAGGAAAAAACTGAGATTGAAAAAATTTTTTTTAATTAACATGATTACAACTGGGTATTTTCCTGTATGTGCTTTTAAAGTCCTTGTGACATTAGGTTACAGGGCTTTGACTCCTGGGTCTAAAAAGGACACCAAGTCTTCCTAAATCTTAAACACTGACAGCAATTGAAGCTGTCATCTTCAGGCCCTGTAGAAGATGCCAATCAAAATAAACTGCATTCCTGAGATACAGGGCCAGAAATGAAAGGCATTCAACTCCTCAAGGCCCAGAGACTATCAAAGAAGAGGTGGGCACGTGAGAATGTAAGGTCCAAATTTGAAAGATAAAATAAGTTTGGTTTCTCTATAAATTAATCATGAATGTCAAAGGCACAATGATGTAAGATCAGCTTATGGGTCCCTGTAATCAGATTAACAAGGTTTTCTTGACACATTAACTGACTCCTTAATAAAGTTTATAAAGGCTTATGGAAGTTATATCTTTTGTTTTTTTTTTTCGAGACGGAATCTCGCTCTGTCACCCAGGCTGGAACCGCAGTGGCTCAATCTCAGCTCACTGTAACCTCCGCCTCCTGGCTCCAAGCAATTCTCCTGCCTCAGCCTCCCGAGTAGCTGGGACTACAGACGCATGCCACCACACTCAGCTAATTTTTGTATTTTTAGTAGAGAAGGGGTTTCACCATGTTGGCCAGGATGGTCTTGATCTCCTGACCTCCTGATCCACCCACCTCGGCCTCTCAAAGTGCTGGGATTACAGGCGTGAGCCACCATGCCCAGTTAGAAGTTACATCTTATGGTCAAGTTTAAAATTTTATAGATTGTTTATAAAATTTTGAAAACAAATTTAATTAGCTTCATGCTGTTTTTATTAGGGCTTATTGTTTGGAAAGTTAAGTCTCCTCTCTCAAAGAATGAAGGTTTTCACCTTTTTATGAAATCCTTGAGTTATCACTTTGGTTAAATGAATGATTTATTTTATAATGACCTGTGATCCTATTTTTGTGATATCAGGTGTTTTAAACATTTGATTTTTGACAAACTTTCCAAAATCAAATTACAAATTATGTCTTTTTCTGACCTAATTAGTCCTTTAAGATATTAGGTTCCCTAAAGTCCAAAAATGGCATAATTTGGCTTATTTGGTACAAAAATTACACAGGACGCATTGTCAAATCTGCGACAGTGTTTGGCTTTGAGATGTATTTGTATAAATATGTTATTGGTATGTGTTCCAAAATTCTGGGAAATTCCTGTAATTCTGATATGATCTAGTGTACATTATCAGTAATAATCATCATTGTTATGTTAAAATTATTGTGTGCTACAGAGGAGAGGTAATAAATTTCCTTGTCAATTGTGTCTTTGACTATGGTTGCCCTAAAACTTTTAGTCATCCACGCACAATTGTTGTGTTGTTTTGGTCCTCTTTAGAAAGTGTTTTTTTTGTTGTTGTTGCTGTTGTTGTTTTTTGAGATTCATTAAGTGTTTTATTCTTGATAATGTTTTCTTTGTTAAATTTGTTTTTTTAAATTATACTTTAAGTTCTAGGGTACATGTGCACAATGTGCAGGTTTGTTACATATGTATACATGTGCCATGTTGGTTTGCTGCACCCATTAATTCGTCATTTACATTAGGTATTTCCCCTAGTGCTATCCCTCCCCCATTCCTCCACCCCACAACAGGCCCCAGTGTGTGATGTTCCCCACCCTGTGTCCAAGTGTTCTCATTGTTCAATTCCCAACTATGAGTGAGAACATGCGGTGTTTGGTTTTGTGTCCTTGCGATAGTTTGCTGAGAATGATGGTTTCCGCTTCAGCTTCATCCATGTCCCTACAAAGGACATGAACTCATCCTTTTTTATGGCTGCATAGTATTCCATGGTGTATATGTGTCATTTTTTCTTAATCCAGTCTATCATTGATGGACATTTGGGTTGGTTCCAAGTCTTTGCTATGGTTAATAGTGCTGCAATAAACATAGGCGTGCATGTGTCTTTATTGTAGCATGATTTATAATCCTTTGGGTATATACCCAGTAATGGGATGGCTGGGTCAAATGGTATTTCTAGTTCTAGATCCTTGAGGAATCGCCACAGTGTCTTCCACAATGGTTGACCTAGTTTACACTCTCACCAACAGTGTAAAAACGTAACTGTTCCTCCACATCCTCTCCAGCACCTGTTGTTTCTTCTTGAATACAGGTCTCCAATAACTTTGGAGATTGTTAGATGAGAATAGAGGAAAAACTTTCAGAACTCACAGAGAGGTAAAATGCTCATGAATATCAAGCAGAATAGGAATTAACTACACGGACTGAACTAATCTTTTTGACTTTTTGCTTAAAACATTGCTGATCTTTTGCTTTGTTTTTCAGAGTCTTGAAACTTTTCTTTTGAGCTATTGACAGCTTTTAACAATTTAGTATACTCCGATCAACAAAATTTGGAGCATATTTGTTTCTCTCCACCTGATTTCTCCAGAATTTGTAAACTATTTGTGAGTATTCTTAACTTGTGCCAATACAATTATTTGCATACATGCAATAAGAATCTGTTTTCATTTATAACAGGACATAATTGGAGAAACTGATTATTTTGCCAAGGCTTTGAGTGGAATGGTGTACTTTCCTTTAAGTAATCAAACCTGACTTATGGAGCCAATAAGCCCTTGGGAAAACTGGCCTTATACTTTACACAGTCCCTGTACAGGGTTTCTGATCTGTGCTAAGTAAAAAATGTCATTTTCTGACAGGTCCAGGAGCCCCTGGTTTATCATGGAACATCAAAAAGAGAGGAAATTCACCCTACTCATAGGTATTTGATGGTACAAATCCATGGCTGCGCTTGGCTTTAAAAAAATCTTGGCCAGGCGCGGTGGCTCACGCTTGTAATCCCAGCACTTTGGGAGGCTGAGGCGGGCGGATCACGAGGTCAGGAGATCGAGACCATCCTGGCTAATACGGTGAAACCCCATCTCTACTAAAAATACAAAAAATTAGCCGGGCATGGTGGCAGGTGCCTGTAGTCCCAGCTACTCGGGAGGCCGAGGCAGGAGAATGGCGCAAACCCAGGAGGCGGAGCTTGCAGTGAGCCGAGATTGCGCCACTGCACTCCAGCCTGGGCGACAGAGCGAGACTCCGTCTCAAAAAAAAAAAAAAAAAAATCTTATCTGAGATTCCTGCTATGGAACAAAGTTCCTTCAAAGCCAATTTTTAAAAGCCTATGTGAAAAATAATTATTCTTGCTACACTTTATACAAATAATCTAGTCAAATATAATAAAGCAAATCAGTCCTACCATGATTTGTCTTTAGTAGAAATGGAAAACTGGAGAGAGAAAAATTATGTTTCAAAACGTATAGTCCACTTGTTGTTGGATATTAGCCTTGCCTAATTTTTCCAATTTTTATTATTTTCTACAGTTTAGGCTGAATTCGAATTTTTCCTGGCTACAAGTCTCCAAAATAATATTTTTAATTTTTTTCTTCTTTCTTTTGCTTTTTTTCCTAATTATGAGTCACTGAAAACAGCTGTGCTTTTGTAAAGCCCTGCAAACTGAAGCTAGACAACTTAAACTTTAGAAGAAAATAACAGCAACCTATTTACACACATAAGCCACTTTCATACCTGCCTACTGATGTATGGACTTCAGAATAATGTGGCCTATGTATATTTTCCAGAATTGTTCTTTTGTTTGTTGTTTTTCACCCTTCCTCCCCCTATTTTCTCTTCACAGGACATGGGAGTTCACAGCCTTCTAAAAATTAGCTTTCTTAATAACTTGGGACTTACCTGTCTAGGAATAAACCATCCTAGCATGAGAGATCAGATGAAATCTGGGACCAAAGACTCATTTTTCTTCTAAAATGCTTTCTCCAAAAAATTTCTTTTAAAAAAAGAAAAGGGGGCAAATGTAAAGGAAAATATCTTGGGCCCCCAAATCACTAAGTTAAAAAGAAAATTCAAGCTAGGAACTGCTTAGGGCAAACCTGCCTCCCATTCTATTCAAAGTCATCCCTCTGCTCACTGAGATAAATGTGTATCTGACTGCCTCCTTAGGAAAGGTAAATCAGAAACTCAAAAGAATGCAACCATTTGTCTCCCACCTACCTGTGACCTGGAAGCCCCCTTCCCGCTTCAAGTTGTCCCGCCTTTCCGAACCCAACCAGCGTTCATTTTACATATATTGATTGATGTCTTATATCTCCCTAAAATGTATAAAACCAAGCTGTGCTCTGACCACCTTGGGCACATGTTGTCAGGACCTCCTGAGGCTGTGTCACTGCGTGCGCATCCTCAACCTTGGCAAAATAAACTTTCTAAATTAACTGAGACCTGTCTCAAATTTTTGGGGTTCACAAGGTTTAGTTATAAATGCTTCTTATGGAACATGATTTTCTTACAAGCGAGGCAGGAGAATAGGATCTGCAGGCAGGGAACCTAGGGCTGTTTCATGCCAACTTCCTAGAACTAAACTGAAAGTATAACCCTAACTTTCCACACCAAGTAACAAAAGAACCAGAGGCTTCTCCCTTTCCAAACCCCCACCTTTTCTGTGTGGCAGATGGGAAACTGAAAGTACCTCTGATTGGTTGCAAAAAGCAAAATTACGCTAAGAAGTAAGTTATCCCTTAAAAAAAAAAGTATTCTTTCTGCAACCAATGGGATCTTCCCATAGGAGTGTAACTATGTAACTTCACTTCAGCCTCTGATTCCACGCCACATCTTCGTTTGCATATAAGTGCAACTTTGTAACTTCACTTTAGCCTCTGATTGGTTGCTTTTCACAGCCAATTGTGGGTCACCACTTCATTTACATGAGATGAGTACCAAGTGGCCAATAGGAGACTTCAATGGGGTATTAGGGCCCTTGAGCTGCTGCTCCACACCCCAAACACAGGAGTGTCCTTTCATTTTCAATAAATCTGTGCTTTTGGCGGGGCATGGTGGCTCATGCCTGTAATCCCAGCACTTTGGGAGGCCAAGGCAGGTGGAGCACCTGAGGTCAGCAGTTTGAGACCAGCCTGACCAACATGATGAAACTCTGTCTCTAATAAAAATACAGAATTAGCCAGGCTTGGTGGCGCATGCCTGTAATCATCCCAGCTACTTGGCAGGCTGAGGCATGAGAATCACCTGAACCTGGGAGGTGGAGGTTGCAGTGAGCCGAGATCGTGTCACTGCACTTCCGCCTGGGCAACAGAGCAAGACTGCATCTCAAAACAACAACAACAACAACAAACAAACACCTTCAAGGCCTGGCGTGGCAGCTCACACCAGTAATCCCAGCACTTTGGGAGGCAGAGGCAGGCGTTTCACCTGAGGTCGGGAGTTCGAGAGCAGCGTGACCAGCATGGAGAAACCCTGTCTCTACTAAAAGTACAATATTAGTTGGGCATGGTGGCGCATGCCTGTAATCCCAGCCACTCGGGAGGCTGAGTGAGGCAGGAGAATCGTTTGAATCAGGGAGGTGGAGGTTGCAGTGAGCCGAGATCACGCCATTGCACTCCAGCGTAGGCAACAAGAGTGAAACCTCATCTTAAAAAAACAAAAACAAACAAACACCTTCAGGCTTTGTGAGTGCTGGTCTCAGAAAAGCACTCAGTCTTCCTCCAAGGGCTAACTTACTTCTTCAGGAGTTGCGTGCCTTTGAGAAATTTCCCAAACCGCTACAGAGGAACAACTTCTCCCTTCGTTCACCACTCTACCAAGCACTTGGCTTTTGTACCTTATTGCAATTACTTAATCTTCTAATCCTCTAGAGCCTAGAGAATTAGACTGTAATGTGCCTTAAATGCAGAGGTTTCTCTTACTCTTCTCTGGAGCAATGCAGACGTTTGTTGGTCGAAGGATCAAACTCCAAAGTCCCTCCCAGCCTTGGAACTGAGGAATTCTGTCTCCACGAGTCATAACCATACTTATCTATGTTTAGATAGAGAACTTACACGTTCGACCCAGCATATTTAGGAGCTCCATTAAAGTAATAATCATTATTACTAAGGTGAATTTACAGGCGTACTAGAACACAACCTAACAAGAGATAATTATTCAAAGCTCACAACGGCACCAAGCACGGTGCTTTCTTTCCTTCATTAGAAGCCACGGCTTTGCCTCCCATACCTTTCCCATACCTTTCCCAAAACTCTCTCAAAATTGCGAGCCTTGGTCATGGCCTTTATCACCTCCCGCAGAGTCTGAGTCATGCTGGTCATCGTGGACGGTTTTCCAGCCTTTAGGCTTTGCACGAGAACTAACTTTGGAAGAGCTGGAAAGTCCAGAAGTTAGTGAAAGAAGGACACAGAGGGCGAAGAGCCTGCACCTTTCTCCGCCCCTAGGAGCGCAATCACGCGAGCTGGCAGACACGGTGGTGCGCGATTTGCTCACTGACGTTCCCTGCACCCTTGTGACCAACCGCGCACGCGCGCTTCGCCCCCACTGCCCCGGCGGCTCACTTGCTGCGCATCTGCACCAGTTCTCCGAGAGCGGAGCGTATTTCCCCGCCGGGCGGTTGATGCGGGAGCGCCATGGCACAGGCGCCTGCGCAGAGCCGCGCGTTGGCCTCCTGTTCCGCTTAAAGGGGCGGTGCAGAGGCGGCAAGAAGATGGAGTTGGGGAGTTACCTGGAGGGCGGGAGGGAGGCGGCGGAGGAAGAGGGCGAGCCCGAGGTGAAGAAGCGGCGACTTCTGTGTGTGGAGTTTGCCTCGGTCGCGAGCTGCGATGCCGCTGTGGCTCAGTGCTTCCTGGCCGAGAACGACTGGGAGATGGAAGTACGCTTTTGCTGTCCTCGCTTCCCGCTCCATTACCTAGGTCGGTGGAGCGCACAAACCTCATCCCTTGTGCCTTTGTTTTTCAGAGGGCTCTGAACTCCTACTTTGAGCCTCCGGTGGAGGAGAGCGCCTTGGAACGCCACCCTGAAACCATCTCTGAGCCCAAGACCTAGTAAGTGATGAGGGGAGCGGGAGCCAGTCCGGACGGAGGCAATTTGATACCAGGTTGGCCTGCGCGTCCTGGGACCTGCCGTGGAGCTGGGCGGACGATGCTGAGGCAGATCTCCAAGCTGCGTAGCCAGAGGAGCAGGGCTTGCGTTGCTGCTGCTGCGCGGAGATGCGCACCAGCAGCGGATCTAACACTCCCCCAGACTGTCACTTCGAACGTGATTTGGAGTCCAGGGAGGAAAAAATGGAAATGTCATGTTTAACTCAAATGATAGGAAATAAGTAAGCGAGAGGTTTGAAACAAATGAACGAAGGCGAAATCTTCTATCAAAGAGTGGCAACTTGGAAGTCTCCTTGCTTCCTGTATTGTTTATTTATTCTAGGCCCTAGGCTGGCCAGCCAGAATAATAGGTTTGTTGTTGTTGTTGTTGTTATTATTTTTTTAAATGCACACCTACTCCTGTTATTTCAGTGCCCCTCTCCAGTTCCTGCACTACTGCTCTTAAAAAGTGTAGCTGCCTTACAAGGCCGTCTACTATTTGGCTCCATAACTTAGAACCTGCCTTTCCAGGTTCCAGGCCTATCAAACTTTTACTTTTTTCCAACGGGTCATTTTCTCCTGTCTTTGAACCTTCGTAAAGATCTTTATTACCTGTGCCTGGAATTTTTTTCTTTTTCCTTCCTTGCTAATATTTATCTTAAAGGCCCAAGCTGAGACATGATTTATCTCTGGGAAGCTTTTCCTGATGTCCTAAGTCTGGGTAAGGTTCCCCTTTTAGGTACTCTCGTAGCATCCTGCATGACCCCTGTTATAATAACTTAGTCCGTATTATAATTGCTGTTCATTATTTTATGTCTCCTACGAGACTGCACGTCTAGTAAGGAGTATCTGTTTTGTACATTGTGAATTTCCCAAAGTCTGACACAACATTTGACACATAAGCTCCCAGTAAATATGTACTGAATGTATAAAATTCTCCCAGCTATATGTACAACGTGTAAAATTGTTGATAGTGGAGACTGTATTTTGCCTTTGGTCTTTTCAGCTACACTGGCTTACAGATGTGATAAGATATTTTCATTAGGTTCCTTTCTCTGTCTTGCCTCTTGTTGGGGAATTGTCTACTCATCCACAGTGATTTGTCTCTGGCTCCCGTTTTACTAACCAGAGCAAGTTGGACTAGGAGGTGTTCGCCTAGCTCAAACTGGCCAGTCAGATCCTCTCCTTGGTTTCAGAATTGGGACCAAGAGAGTCAAGTCTGAGTCTTCCTATGGAGCTGGAACTGTAACATGTTAACTTAGCACCTGTGAGGATTCATACATATCTTTTTTTGTGTACAGAGAAGCTGAGAACAGACGTCTGCAGAGAGAGAATGAAGCAGAGGGAAGTTGAAGTGTAGGATTGAGAGAAAGCCCTTAACAGCCCTTCCTTAAACATGGCTGTATTTCTGTACCAGGCTCTGTGACATGTTTGTTTCCTTATACATTCTCCTGTTTTGGTCAAACCAACCTGAGGTAATGTCTGTGAGTTGCAACAGACTATATTGTAACCAATAAATAGTAACAAAATAAGTGGATTTCCTGGAATAGGCCCTCAGAAAAGATGCGGATCAAGCTGAGCAATGGTGTCATGGCTATTAGGATTCTCTTACCCCGGAATGGTAAATTGGCAAAAACAAGCAAAGGTGTTGATCAGGCTGTGATCTCTTGACTCTCAGAACATAGGTCAAGTATGAATGAGAGTGAGGTTTTAATAGTTTGCTGAAGAGAGAAAAATGGGGAAGGGGCAAACTTCAGCGTGTTTCTAAGGCCTGTGCATTCACAGAGCATGACCTGATTAGATTTTTGATGTTGGCTTTGAGAAAAATGAAAGGAAAAAAACAATTGATTGGAAGATTTTATGACCAGAAAAACTCAACCCTGCTGAGCAAGGGCATTGGCTGTCTTAAATGAATGGCACAGGAATCTCAATTCTGGAGTGAATTCCTGGGATATCAACAAAAATTGAAATTGAACACTAAAGTGATTTAGCCCCTTACATTAGAATCTATCTTTAATGTCTCTGATGAGAGACAAGAGAAATCCTCTTAAAACAGCTATGCTGAATCTTAGCTGCATGTTGGAATTATCTGGGGAATTAAAAAAACCAGAGATTCTAATTTAATTAGTCTTGAGTGGGGCCCATTACTCCTCATTGGCTTTTTTTTTTAATTTTTTATTAGCTGTGCAGGTAATTCTAATGCAGAGTCAGCATTGACAGCCCATGTCCCAGAGCCTTGTTACTTAGAGTGTGGACTCTGGACCAGCAGCGTGCCACTACTACTTGGGAATTTGTTAGACATGCAGAATCTTAGGTCTCACCCAGACCTACTGAATCAGAATCTGTATTTTGACAAGATCTCCAGGTGATTTAAAATTGAGGAGCACTGGCCTAACACTTAAAACCTAAGACACCAGATACACTGACAAAAGCGCTTCCTCCTCTGCTTAGGAATGAAGTCAACAAATCATGCCCCTAAAGTTTGCCAGTCCCTCTCTGTTCCCTTAGTATTTCTTTTTTTTTTTTTTTTGAGACAGAGTCTCGGGCGTCTCGCTCCGTCGCCCAGGCTGGAGTGCAGTGGCACAATCTCGGCTCACTGCAAGCTCCGCCTCCCAGGTTCACGCCATTCTCCTGCCTCAGCCTCCCGAGTAGCTGGGACTACAGGCGCCCACCACTACGCCCGGCTAATTTTTTGTATTTTTAGTAGACACGGGGTTTCACCGTGGTCTCGATCTCCTGACCTCGTGATCTGCCCACCTCGGCCTCCCAAAGTGCTGGGATTACAGGCGTGAGCCACCGCGCCCGGCTGTTCCCTTGGTATTTCTGTTCAGCAACGTTTTAGAGTTTATTTCCCTTTTCATTTTTCCAAAAGGAAATTTTTAATACAGTTGCCTGGTTTTTCTTGCTGCATTAAATATTAAATATTGTGAGTGTTGCATAAATTGCAGAGATACTTGTATTAGGTTCTTGTGTTGCTGTAAATACCTGAGACTGGGTGATTTATAAAGAAAAGAGATTTGATTGGCTAACAGTTCTGCAGGCTCTACTGGAAGCATGGCCCCAGACTCTGCTGGGCCTCAGGAAGATTTCATTCATGGCAGAAGGGAAGGGGGAGCCCAGGTATCACATGGAGAGCGCAGGAGCAAGGGGGTGGGGTGGTGCCACATACTTTTAAACAACCAGATCTTGCAAGAAGAACTCAGTATCGTGAAGATAGCACCAAGACATTAATGAGGGATCTGCCCCCATGACCCAAACACCTCCCACTGGACCCCACTACCAACATTACGGATTATATCTCAACATGAGATTTGGAGGGGACAAACATCCCAACTATATCAATATGCAATTGGATTACAGTGAAACTAGAGGAGGAAAGGATGGCATAGTGAATAAGAGCATGGACTCTGGAGCCAAAATGCAAAGGTTCTAAGTCCACCTGTGCTATTTAGTAACTGTGTTACCTCTCTCTACCTCAATTTCTTTGTGCAGTGGGGATAGTAATATGGTTCTAAGTCCACTTGTGCTATTTAGTAACTGTGTAACCTCTCTCTGCCTCAGTTTCTTTATCTGTGCAACCCCTTCCTCATGGGGTTGTTGTAAGGATTAAGTGAGCTAATAGATGTAAAACACTTGGAATTATGCCTGGCATATAGAGCTCAGTAAGCATAAGCTATGATTAATGACACCAGCACGCTCTCCCCATACATCACCCATGACAGTCCACCCGTTGAGGAAAGTAGGGGTTGTGTTTACAGTTTTATGAGGTAGATTGAGTTATAGTTGGACATCTTTAAACTTGGAAAAGAAGGTGTGTGTGCCGGATAGGTAAGGGATCTAATGCGATTAACAAACACCTTTGTCTATGATAGTATATATATTTTTAAATTCAATTATGAAACAGAAGATTTGACAGAAATAAAGAGCTAATAATTTCTCCTTTCTGGTTTTAGTGCTTTCCATAAAAAGGAAATAACATCTTTGATCAGGCATGGAATCACTTGGCTTTTTCTCTCTGGTGGTAAGATGAAGGGGGCCAGCCCCTCCACACCTGTGGGTATTTCTCGTCAGGTGGGACAAGAGACTGAGAAAAGAAATAAGACAGACAAAGGGTAGAGGAAGAAAAGTGGGCCCAGGGGACCGGCGCTTGGCATACGGAGGACCTGCGCCGGCACTGGTCTCTGAGTTCCCTCAGTATTTATTGATCACTATCTCTACCATCTCGGTGAGGGGGATGTGGCAGGACTAGAGGGTAATGGTGGGGTCAGCAAGAAAACATGTGAGCAAAGGACTCTGTGTCATAGATAAGTTTAAGGAAAGGTGCTGTGCCTGGATGTGCACGTAGGCCAGATTTATGTTTGACTTTACACAAACATCTCAGTGCAATAAAGAGTAGTATTGCCGCCAGCATGTCTCACCTTCAGCCATAAGGCCGTTTTCTCCTATCCAAGTAAATAGAATGTACGATTGGGTTTTATACCTAGACATTCCATTCCCAGGGACGAGCAGGAGACAGATGCCTTCCTCTTATCTCAACTGCAAAGAGGCCTTCCTCTTTCACTAATTCTCAACACAGACCCTTTTCGGGTGTCGGGCTGGGGGACAGGCAGGTCTTTCTCTTCCCACGAGGCCATTATCTCAGGCTGTCTCAGCGGGGAGAAACCTTGGACAATACCCAAGCTTTCTTGGGCAGAGGTCCATGTGGCCTTCTGCAGTGCATTGTGTCCGTGGGTACTTGAGACTGGAGAATGGCGATGACTTTTACCAAGCATACTGCCTGCAAACACAATTTTAACAGAGCACATCCTGCACAGCCCTAAATCCATTAAACCTTGAGTCAATACAGCACATGTTTCTGCGAGCACAGGGTTGAGGCTAGGGTTACAGATTAACAGCATCTCAAGGCAGAAGAAATTTTCTTGTACAGATCAAAATGGAGTTTCTTATGTCTTCCTTTTTCTACATAGACACAGTAATAGTCTGATCTCTCTTTCTTTCCCCCACAGTAAGATGTTGAAAAAAAGTCTAATATTAGCTCATTGTTGAATAAGAGAACTTTTAGGTAGGATGAAATTCACAAAAGAAAGTTTTGTGCTTTTTTTAATGCTCTTGAAGGTTATTTTTATGTAAAAGGAAGATAATGCAAAATATTTTATGCTTCAAAATTGACGTTAAGTTCATCTAGCACCCAGATCATGACCTCTAAATACCATTCTTCACTGAAAGGAACAAGGGCTTTTTAGAAATGATTGATTTCATAGAATGGAAGGGGCTTAATGTAAAAATTAAAAAAGAAGTTAAAAAGAAATGACTGATTCCAGAGCAGGGGCAAAAAAAGTACAAGATGAGCCTATGATATCTGTAGTGTTAGAAAGTAAGGAGGTGCCCAGAAAATGTTGGGGATGTGCCAGAAGGGCACAAGACCTAGCTTAAAAGCTGCCTACCCTCATTCCCCATGAAATGTGGTATAATCCAAGCAACAGGATGCTTGGTAGGAATAGATTACAATCCATAAAAAAGAGCCCATACTGATATAAATACAGTTGTCCAAGAGAGAAGGGAACATTTTTCCTTACAGTAGAACTCCATCTATTAAATGTGGAAGGCATGAGGAATTAGAAAAAAATCTTCATTTGGGAACTGCCATATTGATAATTATTTCAGGCAGTTATCATCAACAGATACTAAAACTAGTAGGAAAGTTCAGTGAACAACAGCATGTTTACATAATCACAAAGTACTTTCCCACAAAATACTATGATGGGGAAAATTATAACTTTGTAGTGGAGAAATCTGGTTAACAACACTTTAACCAAGTGATCAAAGCTAACATCACCAGGAATGGGACAGCTCCATATCAGATGCTTGATATGATGCATTGCAGAGGAGATGCTATCACTTCTGTGACATTCCTGCCAAAAAAATGCATAATCTGAATCAAATAATAGGAAATCATAAGCTCAAACTGAAGGACATTCTGTAAGATAAATGGCCTGTACTCTTCAAAAATGTCAGAATCATGAGAGACAAAGACTGAAAAACTGTTCTGGATTAAAGAAAATTAAAAGAGACATGCCATCTAAATGTAACATGTGATCCTGGATTAGGACACTAGTAGCACAATTGGCAGGATCGGACTAGGTCTTTAGATATTATTAAATCTAGCCGTAGGAGGCAATAAGAAAAAGAAAAACTTATATCATGATAATCTTCCGACTTGATGATCATACTAGAGTATACTGTTATGCACCACATAACCACATCTCAGTTGACAACAAACTGCATAAATGAAGATCATCCCATAAGATTATATTACTGTATTTTTGCTATACGTTTTCTATGTTAGGTATTTTTAGATACACAAATAAGTGCTATTGTGTTACAGTTGCCTACAGTATCCAGTATAGTAGCATGCTGTACAGGTTTGTAGCCTAGGAGCAATAGGCTAGACCATATAGCCTAGGTGTGTGGGAGGCTGTACCATCTAGGTTTGTGTAAATTATGATGTTTGCATAATGATGAAATCACCTAATGACACACTTCTCCAAATGTGATGCATAACTGCATATGTAAGCATGTCTTCGTGTTTAGGAAATAATACAAAAATATTTAAACAAATGGTTCAGAATAAAAAGAATAAAGCAAGTAAATGTTAAGTAAAATGTTAATATTTGAGGAATCTGGGTGAATGGTGTAAAGGAGAAAAGTTAAAATGTTGGCATTAAAATTATAAATTCAAACACTATTTTAAAAATTCATGAATAGTTTATGAATGCTTAGGAGTTACCTTTTAATAAAGTTTGTCCCTCCACTCATATGTCTGGGGCATTGGTTGGGGGAGCAGATGGTGGAGTCAAGATACATATGTCCTTTCCAGCATGGCAGTCTCAGGGTGGTTGGACTTTTTACATGGCAGTTCCAGGGTTCCTGGAGGGAGTGTTCCAAAAGCCTTGAATGGAAGTGGCAGATTATCTTAAGGCCAAGCCTCAAAAGTCCCAGAATATTCTTTCCCTGTGGTAAGCAAGCCACTAAGGTCCAGATTCAAAGGGGAGGGGCATTAGGCTTCATCACTCAAAGAGGGGAGTAGCAAAGGATTTGCAGTTCCTGTTTATCTGCCACAATGAGATCTTATTTAACATATGATTTTAAAAGATTCCAAAAAGATGTAGAAATCCTACATTTCTGAGTCTAATTTGGGATCATAGTTTATACAATTATTCTAGTGACACATGTCATTGAAGGATATTAAGTTGTCTATAACTGCCTAAGTGAGCAAACATTTGGACAGTACAATAAGTATCTATGAACCCGAAAGTGTCTGAGACAGGTCTAAATCAATTTAGAAGGTTTATTTTGCAAAGGTTAAGGACGCACCCATGACACACCCTCAGGAGGTCCTGACTACCTTGTGGACATGTGCCCTAGGTAGTTGAGGTACAGCTTGCAAGTCAATACCCTGAGACACCAAGGGTTGCAGCAGAAAAAAAATTTTAATTGTAAGGCCGCCAAACCAGGGGACTGGAGGAATCCTCAGATTCTCCTTGAGAAGTTTGGAGCTTGAGACTTGAGAAGTTTGGAGTGGACCAAGGTGTGAGGATTGTTGATTGGTCAGAGTGCAATGATGAAGTCATGGACTCTGGAGATGAAGAAACTGCATTCTCATGCTGATACGGTTCTTCTGGGGGTGTCTTCAAACTGGTTGGTGTCAGCTTTCTGCTGGAATTCAGCATCTGAAAAACATCTTAAGCAATTCTTAAACAAAAGCCTTATGATTCTGATGTCAGAGATCCTACCCATAGGAGCAATGGGGATGCAAGTTGTCAGTATATAGGGCTATGGGATGACTTTCTGTACAAAAAAGTGGGCCAAAGTACAGCGTGATTAATGCTTAATTATATTTCTGTCTAGAACCTGGCATGCAATTCTTGTTAACCTTGTAAGGACAGTGTCACTTTTAGGGCTCTTTTAAAATTTGTCTGTAAAATGAGGGCTACAAATACAAAATAATTCTTAATCAATTTATAGATTATTTGCAAAGCTGTGTTTTATTCCAATCTTGCCAGTGTTGACCTAACCAATGAAGAAACAACTGATTCCACCACTTCTAAAATCAGCCCATCTGAAGATACTCAGCAAGAAAATGGCAGCATGTTCTCTTTCATTACCTGGAATATTGATGGATTAGATCTAAACAATCTGTCAGAGAGGGCTCGAGGGGTGTGTTCCTACTTAGCTTTGTAAGTATTATCACTTCTATTTAATAGTAATGTGTCTTATGTATATACAAAGTAACAGTTCAAGATTGTGGGCTTTAGAATTAAACCTAAGTTCAATGTCCAGCTCTGAGAAGAAACATCTGAAAGAATTGAGCCGATTGCCTCTGAGAGCAGTATTGCAGGCTTCAGCAAAGAGGGAACACTAATTTTCATTAGAAGACTTTTAGTACTGTTTTCTTCTTAAACTTTGTTTATCGTAACTACGTGAAATTAAAACTACCAAAAAGATCTATTTGTGCCTCATATGGCTCTGTGACCTTGGGCAAATCACTTAAGTTCTCTGGACAGTTTTCTTCATTGTGGATAATAACTGCTCCAAGAGGATTGAAAGAAACATTGAAAGCATCTCTTAGTGTGTAGGACCATTGAAGTCTCTCAGTATGGTGGTTTCTATTGTCAGTTTTTCTAGCTCTTTTTGATATGTTTGTTATAGTACTACATGAATAAATAGCACACATCTTTCTCATTTTAGAGTTATCAAAGATCAGCATAAACACTCAATATTAAGTGCCCTAGAGGGTTTTTTGTTTTTGATATGTTGTGGGATTTCCTTCATTTAGGTAGCTGAAAATGAAATGATATACTTGGTATTTGTCATAAATTGATGTTTTTCATTAGGTACAGCCCAGATGTGGTATTTCTACAGGAAGTTATTCCCCCATATTGTAGCTACCTAAAGAAGAGATCAAGTAATTATGAGATTATTACAGGTAATAATTTTTGTTATTCAACTTGTCTTTTCTTTGAAAAACAGATCAGCGAAAGAGATAAATCAAAGTTGGTCTATTGGGACATAGAGAGGAAAAAGCACAAATAAATAAGTTTGAGAAAAATAAGCAAGACACAGGATACTACAAGAACTATAGGAGGATATTTTATACAACTTAATGTTAATAGTGTGAAAAGGTTAATAAGTGAAAAGGAAATGGATGATTTTTCAGGAAAATATAAATTACTAAAATTTGAGAAACTGAATACCTTTTTGGTGAAATTCAGTTGTTAAAAGTTTTAACTGAAATAATCACATTGTGGTTATGCTTTTTCATAAAGTCTTTATTTTATGATTCCTTATTTATCTTGTTGTTCTTGTACTTTTTTTGCCCTGAGTAATTTAGTTTTTAAATTTTCCATCTATTTTGTTTTTGCTAAATATATTTAAAATAAAAATAGTTTGGCCACATCTCATGATTTTCATATACAGTCTTTCCTTGGTATTCTCAGGGGATTGGTTCTAGGGTTCCTCAATGGATACCAAAATTTGCACATACTCAGTTTCCTCAGTCTGCTCTGCAGAACCCATCTATATGTGAGCACTCCATTTCTGTAGGTTTCATGTCCTGGGAAGACTGTATTTTCAACCCGCATTTGGTTGTGGATGCAGAACCCACAGATACAGAGGACCAACCATATTTATTGAAAAAATATCTGTATAAGTGGACCCTTGAAGTTCACTTGTGTTGTTCAAGTGTCAACTGTATAGTGTTTTCTTTGACTTCATTTTTATATAGTATGTGATTTTTAATTTCAACTGACTCCTTAATCGAGAATTTCTAGGGAGAGGGTTCTCTCTCAGTCTGTGTGTGTCTCTCTTTATGGAACTTTTTTGTATTCTCTTGGGGATTCTTTTAGGATTTCTGATTCCCATGCTTCCTTCTTGGTTTACTTCCTTATTTTATTGGAGCACCTTCTCTAATTAATTTCTAAGAAATAGTGCATGGATAGTGAAGTTTTTGAATCCTGGCGTATTTGAAAATGTCTGTGTTGTAGCTTTGTAGTTCTTGATAGTTTGGCTGAAGATAGGTATCTGGGTAAATAGATGTTTTCCTTCAGAATTCTGAAGGCATTCTTCAGTGTCTTCTAGTTTCCATTATTGATGATGGGTGATAAGGCTGATGCCGTTCTAATTCTTATTCTTTTCTTTTTTGCTACTCTCTGGAAGCTTTGAGGGTCTTCTTTTTAACCCTCATGTTCTTTGGGTCTGTTTAAAATCTATTGTACCGAATGCTTGGTGGGAACTTTTAATCTGTGGAATTTTAATATGTGGAAAACCTTAGTCGTGGAAAATCCTTTTCTCTCTCCCTCCCTCCCACCATTCCCCTTGCCTCTCCTTTCATTATTTTCATTATTTCTCTTTCCATTTCTCCCTGTCTCTTCTTTCCTCCCTTATTGTATTTTTACTCCTCCCCTTTTTCTGAACTCCCTCTGTTAAATGGTGGACCTCCTGGGTTGATCCTTGAATTTTCTTAACTTTCTCTTATTCTCCTATCTCTATTGACTGTTTGTTCTACTTTCTTGGCAACTATCTTGACTTTTAGATAGCATTATTTTAATTTCCTAGGCCTCCTATTCACTGAATATCTTTTTTATGGCATACTTTTCTTGGTTTATGGATTCAGTATCTTTTTTGTTAGTTTTTTGTTTGTTTCAGGTTTTAATCTCTTTTCCTGCATTGTTTTTATTTCCTTCTTTTTGTTTATTTTGATTATGTTATGTCACATCAGTATCCATCATGTCATGTTAGACATGTTCCTTAAATATGTAGGGATCTTTGGCTTTTGGTTCACATTTAAACACCAAACACTAAAATGTTGACTACAGTTGAATATGCCTGAGCAAGGCTAAGTAGTTTACCTTACTGGAGAGGGGTGAGGGATTGATTATGGGGCAAACTGCTTATTCATTTGAGGGAGACCCACAATTGTCAGTGTGTTGGTATATACAGGCCTTTAATCTGAGGCCATTTTGTTTCTCCAAAAAAGAATTATTTAGCTTTCTGCCTTCTGGGTGTTGGGGCTGGGGTGGTGTGCTTGTTTTGCCTACCTTCTGGAAGCAGGTCAGGGGAAGGGAGCTGAGTAGGCACACTTTACTTAATCAGTGTTCAACCCATTCCCCTAGCAGCCCTGGGCTAACATGCATGCCCCTCCCTGTGACTGGTGACTCTGGAGCCTCTAAAATTTAGTTCTCTGTAAAACTGTAGTCTCCTGTTAATAGAGGACAGCCACTTAGCTCTAAGGAGTTGAGGAAACCTGGGAGTCGTTTAACCCCATATCCAGACCTTGAACTGGCCCTCCTCTTCTTAGCTCAGCACCTTACCTTTTGTGGTACCTTTATGTTCAAGCACTAAGTGTTTCCAGATTTTGGTGGAACAAATCTGCTTGCTTCCTGTCTATGGTTCTCTGCTACAGTCACTCAAGTGGTTTCCTTCTGTTTTGATAAACCAGTTACCACTTCTCCATCTGTTTTCTGTTTTCTGAAAAGCTATTTGGAAGCTTTCATTCATGGCTTGTACTCCTATTTTCTGTTCTTGCTGGTTTATGTCTTTCTAGATTTTTATTCATTTACTATAATTTTTCTGGAACTTCTACTACAAGAAGTAGTAAGTGGATATCAGTTGGCCACAGTTCGTCTCATCTACTCCGTGTCTTTCAGAAATTTCTCAAATTTTCTCATCTGATATTGGCAGCATTAATTTTTGGCACTTGTTTACATTTATTTATTTATTTATTTATTTATTTATTTATTTATTTATTTTGAGATGGAATTTCACTCTTGTTGCCTAGGCCGGAGTGCAATGGCACAATCTTGGCTCACCGCAATCTCTGCCTCCCAGGTTCAAGTGATTCTCCTGCCTCAGCCTCCCGAGTAGCTGGGATTACCATGCCCTGCTAATTTTGTATTTTTGGTAGAGATGGGGTTTCTCCATGTTGGTCAGGCTGGTCTCAAACTCCCGACCTCAGGTGATCCGCCCACCTCGGCCTCCCAAAGTGCTGGGATTACAGGCGTGAACCACTGTGCCTGGTCTTTTTTTATTTCTTCTAAGCTTCTAGTTAAAATTTGGGAGAGAGGAGGTAGACTTGTTTGGCCATGATGAACTATTTTGAAATAATAGTTTACTTTAAAGATTTAGATCCATGTAAATATCTGTTACCTGTTTGCTATAAAATTCTTCAATAGGCAAACTTGTGGTAAACTGAAAATAACTTTGACCTTCTCAACCTAAATTCTTTTCCACAAACATTTGTAGGTCATGAAGAAGGATATTTCACAGCTATAATGTTGAAGAAATCAAGAGTGAAATTAAAAAGCCAAGAGATTATTCCTTTTCCAAGTACCAAAATGATGAGAAACCTTTTATGTGTGCATGTGAGTAATGTTTAAAAATTGATTGTTTTATAAAAAAAGATTTTTTCATAGTTTTGTGTTATTATTATTTTTAAAACCATTGCCTTTAGAGAAAAATTTGCTTCACACACGTAGATTCTTTTAGATAGTCTTTAACACTTTCTAAAATTAAGTTTTTACGTAAATTTTAAATGCAGATAGAATTCTCAGTCTATTTTCTTAAGAATATTTGAGAGTTTGCTAACATTTACATTTGCTTCCTAAAGTAATGTTTTTACTTTCTACTTTATACATGCTACTATATTGTACTCTATGAGACTTACAAAAATGAAAAATAGATCTTGCTCTCATATATAGATTAGTAAGGGAGAGTGTATATATAGTAACTAAAACATAAGAAAGGCATAAGTGCCACAGGAGAGGTATAAATGATGTGTGGAAGTTTAGAGAAAGGAGAGATGACTTTTAGCCAGATTGTTTAGTGAGAGTTTTATAGAGGAGATGGTATTTGAATGAACCCTGAAAAATATGTAAGACGTAGACATTAAAAAGAGTCCAAATAGAGGAACCACCATGAGCAAACTTTTGCAAGTTGCAAGAGGTGTACATGTATGAGTATGAATGAGCATTCTATTCAGTTGAGTGTAGGGGCCATGGAGAGGCAAATGTGATAGGTTGAGAAGTAGGCAGGCTCCTGATTATAGAAGAGCATGAATGACCAATATGAAAGAGTTAGACTTGGTTCTGCAGGCACTTAGTATAATGATAGATTGTACATTGTTGGTGTCTTAATTGCAAATGGTAAATTATTCTCATTCAGTTAACTGACTTTTTTGGAATACCTGTATGCCAGGCTCTTAATAATACAGCAATAAATAAGAATCATCTCTGCTTTGCAAATGACTTATGGCTTTGTAGGAGGGAAATAATTGTCCTTTTAATTTAGCCTAGCGGGCTTTAAAACAGTCTGTTCAGCATGCTTTAGGTGTATTGAGGAGGGAGCCGCTGATGGCCTAGGGACACTGGGGAAAGGTTCACAGTGGAGGTGACATCTGGGGGTAGGTCGTGCTTGCTAAACTGTCGTCTTTGGGGACAGGGTTAGTGCTTTAATACTTCTTTTGATCCAGAGGGATAGGCATAGTGCTGATTATACAGTTTCAGTTTAGTAAATATATACCATTTGACAGAACAATCTGCTGATTTTGTTATTAAATTTCAGTATTAATAGTCAGTGGACAATTTTAGTGACTATTTGTCCTGTTGCAGGTGAATGTGTCAGGAAATGAGCTTTGCCTTATGACATCCCATTTGGAGAGCACCAGAGGACATGCTGCAGAACGAATGAATCAGTTAAAAATGGTTTTAAAGAAAATGCAAGAGGCTCCAGAGTCAGCTACAGTTATATTTGCAGGAGATACAAATCTACGGGATCAAGAGGTGAGTGACAAAGTCAGTTCGATGTTTGAGGACAGATTATTGCTATGGAGACTAAATTAGGTTCTTTTGACCAAAGCTGTTAAAACTGGGACCTTTAGTCACTCAAAATGTCTTAAGTGACCTTGCAATTCAGCAAATATTTGTTTAGCCTATGCTGTACGCCTAGGGGAAGACGGGGCTCTTTTTGGAGGAAAATAAAAATGTGCATGAGAAATAGACAACACTAACCTATATGGGTGTATATGTGTGTGTGTTTGTGTGTGTGTATGATTAGAAAGATAGAGAAAATGATTTTAGAAGAGTTTAGAAAAGGTGGTTTCTTTGCAGTATTCCTAGGTGCAATATGAGAACAGTGGAAAGATTTGACCATGATAATTGTTCCTAACTCTTTTTTTCTGAGGTTTCCTTTTCTTTTTTCTTTTTTGGCTTTTATTAGCCTTTTTTACCCACTTTTCCTGCCACCACCATGCCCGGGTCTCCAGGTCTGAAACAAAGTCTCTTTCTCCTTGCCTATAGCTCAGGTGAGACACAGTGGGATTTTTCAGGATCTTAAAAAATTAAACATAGAATTACTATGTGATGCATCAATTACACTTCTAGGTATAAATACCCAAAAGAAGTGAAAGCAGGGATTTGAATATATTTTGTCTACCCATGGATGTTCACAGCTGTGTTATTCACAGTAGCCAAAAGGTGGAAGCAGCCCAAGTATCACTGACAGATGAATAAACAAAATGTGCTATATGTATACAGTGGAATATTATTCACCCTTAAAATGAAGAAACTTTGACACATGCTACAATATGGGCGAATCTTAAAGACATTGTGCTGAGTGAATGAAGCCAATCCAAAAAGGAAAAGATACTGTATGATTCCTCTTATGAATTTCCTAAACTGGTCAAATTCATAGAGACAGAAAGTAGGATGGTGTTTGCCAGGGACTGGGGGTATAAGGGAATGGTGAATTGGTGTTTAATGGGTACAGAGTTTCAGCTGGGGAAGATTAAAAGGTTCTGGAGATGGATGATAGTCATGGTTGCACAACTGTGTGAATGTACTTAATGCTACATCACTGTACACTTAAAAATTGTTAAAATGGCTGGGCACAGTGGCTCATGCCTGTAATCCCAGCACTTTGGGAGGCCGAGGTGGGCAGATCACTTGAGGCCAGGAGTTCGAGACCAGCCTGGCCAGCACGGTGAAATCCCGTCTCTACTAAAAATACAGAAATTAGCCAGGTATTGTGGCACATGCCTGTGATCCCAGCTATGCAGGAGGCTGAGGTACTAGAATTGCTTGAACCTGGGAGGTGGAAGTTGCAGTGAAGCGAGATTGCACCACTGCACTCCATCCTGGGCAACAGAGTGAGACTCCCATCTCAAAAAAAAAAAAAATTTGTTAAAATGATAAATCTTATAGTGTGTGTATTTTACCACAAACAATTTTTTTAAATCCGGGAGTGTGAATGAGCAAACAGAATTAATATTATTAATAAACTTCGAATAAAACTGAAGGCAGTTGAAATTTTTGGATCATATGAATGCTGTACTTCTAAAGTTGTAGACTAAAGTAGAGTGGCAGTTCTGCCTTCTTTTCACTTGAGTTCAGTTTTTAAAAACAGGTAACAGCAGTAACAGGCCATGTATATTCAGCCTTCTAAGTTTTATCTGAAACCCAAAGTTAGGAACCTATTTATGGCAGAAGAGAAGGGGCAAATTCCAAACCTCTCTGGCTGTCTTGATATTTTTATATTACATACTACTATGCAGCATAATACTTTTTATAATGTATCTCGTTGTTTTGCATTTCTGCATTAATAATTTCTTCCACGGTAATAGCAAAAACACCTTTTTTTTTTTTTTTTTAAAGTTAGCGGGGAAAAGGCTATGTGTATCTTAGAGAGTATTCTTTTTCTTTTCAGGTTACCAGATGTGGTGGTTTACCCAACAACATTGTGGATGTCTGGGAGTTTTTGGGCAAACCTAAACATTGCCAGTATACATGGGATACACAAATGAACTCTAATCTTGGAATAACTGCTGGTTATAAGCTTCGTTTTGATCGAATATTTTTCAGAGCAGCAGCAGAAGAGGGACACATTATTCCCCAAAGTCTGGACCTTCTTGGATTAGAAAAACTGGACTGTGGTAGATTTCCTAGTGATCACTGGGGTCTTCTGTGCAACTTAGATATAATATTGTAAAATGCTTTTCAAATGTGAGTTTTGTCCTGATTTTTGCAAATACAATTTCCACCTTCTGGAAAGGTAGGTTTGATGTGGAGGAAATAATGTACTAGATCATTGTCACAGAAAAACCAACTATGATTTGTGGTTGTGTGTTCAGAATTCAACATTAAAGATTAAAGTTTATTTAAATGAACACATTCATGTGTTCAGGATGTGAGGCCATTTAAGAAAAAGGGCACAAAGCCTGTCAGAGTTTTTAACGGTGCTTATAGCTGCCAGCTGGATTCCAAACAGGCACCACATTGTCTCTGAGCTAATGTTTATATTTTTCCATTCGGACACCGAAATAGTTAATATTTAAAACAAGTCTTCAAAAGAAAACATAAGAGATTATTGAGTTCTTGGGACTGGATCGTTTATTTCATAAGTTCAGATCATCTTAAATGAAAATGCCATGATTATCTGCAGTTAAGTAGATGACAGCTATTCTACATCAGACTTGATTTTTGTCAGCTAACTACATAATTGGTAAGCTATAATTGAAACCTTATGGCTTAAAATTCCTTAACTCCTTTTTGATTCATGTTTGTAGTCATGTTGTCAACAGAAGCAAAGTTAGGCTTGATGATGGTTAATATCAGTTTGATAGCACCATGGGACATTTTTCTAACAAAAATAAATGCATAAAGAGACATAGCCTTTTAGTTTTGCTAATTGTAAAATGGAAATGTTTTACAAGAAGTAAGTGCAAATTACTTTTAAGTTTGCTTTAAAGAAAAATATTTTCCCCACGAGAGAAATTTAAATAAAGAATTTTATTTGTTTATAGTTTGTTTTAGTATGTTTTTGTGTCCATGATGAGATTAAATTTTTTATCTGCTTCCTGCTTCTGGCTCTACTGCTGCTTCTTCCTCTTTGTATAGAAGAAAACAGATTTCCATTTGCTTCCCACTCCACCAAGAATTATCAAGAATATGTCTGCTTCCTTTGTCTGAAAAAAAGAAAGCCAGCGAGAATAATTAGAAGTAACAGAACCTTATTTATATCAGGAGTGCCAAAATTTAAACACCTAAAAAAAGACATTTATATATAATATTCCCTTTGTAGTGACAACGAAAAAGAGTTTAAATGTTAATCACAATTTTAATCATTAAAAAATGAGAATAGATGTTAATATAGTTGAGTAGCATACATCATAGAGGTAATACAGTAGTACATTTCTGTGGGAAAAGGGTTATTCTGGCATAAATTGCTTTCATTTAGAAGAGCTAAGTTAGAACTTCAGATCATATTGCAAAACATGGGTAAAAGTCCAAATTCTTAAAAAAAAAAAGTATAGTGTAGTATATTAGATTATCGGCTGGGTGCGGTGGCTCATGTCTGTAATCCCAGGCACTTTGGGAGGCTGAGGCAGGTGGATCACCTGCGGTCAGAAGCAAGACTATAGTCTAGCCGACATGGTGAAACCCCATCTCTACCAAAAATACAAAAATTAGCCGGGCGTGGTGGCAGGCGCCTGTAATCCCAGCTACTCAGGAGGCTGAATCGGGAGAATCGCTTGAACCTGGGAGGCGGAGGTTGCAGTGAGCCGTGATCATGCCATTACACTCCAGCCTGGGTGAGAAGATGAAACTGTCTCAAAAATAAATAAATTAATAATAGTCAATTTGTTTTAAAACCATGGACGTATCATTTCCTTTATATAACTCACAGCATCTACATGAAGTACCTTCTTGTATACTGCTTATGACAAAATCTAAAAAACAAATTAGGCCGGGCGAGGTGGCTCACGCCTGTAATCCCAGCACTTTGGGAGGCTGAGGCAGGTGGATCACGAGGTCAGGAGATCGAGACCATCCTGGATAACATGGTGAAATCCCGTCTCTACTAAAAAATACAAAAAATTAGCCAGGCGTGGGGGCGGGCGCCTGTAGTCCCAGCTACTAGGTAGGCTGAGGCAGGAGAATGGTGTGAACCTGGGAGGCAGAGCTTGCAGTGAACCGAGATGGTGCCACTGCACTCCAGCCTGGGCGACAGCAAGACTGTCTCAAAAAAAAAAAATTATAAATGAAGAGTATAGAGGCAAATCACTTTTAGGCCAGGCGCAGTGACTCATGCCTGTAATCCCAGCACTTTGGGAGGCCAAGGCAGGCAGATCATGAGGTCAGGAGTTCAAGACCGCCCGACCAACATGATGAAACCCTGTCTCTACTAAAAATACAAAAAAATTAGCCAAGCATGGTGGCGTGTGCCTGTAATCCAAGCTACTCATGAGGCTGAGGCAGGAGAATTGCTTGACCCCTGGAGGCGGAGGTTGCAGTGAGCCGAGATCGCGCCACTGCACTCCAGCCTGGGCGACAGAGCAAGACTGTCTCAACAACAACAACAAAAAAAACACTTTTAGTCTGCTTTCATGAGCAATAGTTATCGATGAATTAACCTACTACTTTGCTATATCTTGAGTTTTTTACTTGGAATTTTTCAAAGTTTTTCCAGTGTAGTAACTTTGCTTGCCTTACCTTCCTGCTTAGTGAAATTCCAACGTAGAATCTTCTGGGGTTTTTTTGTTGTTGTTTTTTTTTCAGTCTCAACCTCCTGGGCACAAGTGATCCTCTTGTCTCAGACTCTTGGGTAGCTAGTATTACAGGTGTGCACCACACACCCAGCTACTTTTTATTTTTGTTTTTTGTACAGAGAGGATCTTGCTATGTTGCCCAGGCTGGCCTCGAACTATGGGGCCTATGCAATCCTCCTGCCTTAGCCCACAAAGTGCTGGGATTACAGGCATGAGCCACTGTAACTGGCCTAAAATCTTGTATTTCAATGAGGCAACACTGTCATTACGCTAAGCACCATTTTTACCACTGATGTGGAATGTACGTTAACCTTCCTAAACCTCAGTTTTTCCCACCCTCAAAATAAGTTTATCTTTTATTGTACAAATGTCCCAACCAAAAGCATAAGCAAGAGCAGACAAAGTAAATTATACTAAGGCTACATCATTTTATCCTTGCTACCTATTGCAGCATCTGGCATATAGTAGGAGCTCAATGGATGTCCATTGAATGCTGAAAAGTGAAAGGTAGTAGCCTCACATCTGTGTCCTAAAGAAGGAGACTTAACATTTTCATACAATACCAAAATAGATACATGTATTAAAAATGAAAATAGATACTCATTATAGTGTTTCTGAGTTAAAAAGATGATATAAACATTCTGGGCTAAGCCTGTGTGTGTGTGTATGTGCTAAAAATATGTTTCTTTAAAGGCTGATCAGCCAAGGATCATTGGGGACAAAATCAGATTCATTGGCTTGATGCATTGAAAGAGTACCTGTGGAATGCCATGTGAGCAGAGAAAGGAGGAAGTATCTTTTGTAAAGGTTTGGCTTCCTATTAAAGGATTCCAGGGAGAGTCTTGGAATCAGGGCTGGGAAGTTGGTTGCTGTTTCCGAGGCAGATTGAGAGAAAGGGGGATTAATGAGGGATTGGGTGCTGTCAGGAGGTGAAGGGAGTTTAGCAATTGGGTATCCCCAGTTATGGATGGGAATAGTAAAGCAAAGGCGGAAAGTAGTAGTCATTCAAAAATGGAACACAAGGAGTTGTGTTGTTTTGTAGCTGCTGCATGACTTCAGAAGAAACAACATTGCCTGTTAATTTTGCTTCTGACTTTGTCCTCTCAGCCTGATCATTGATCATTGGCAGTACTAACTTTTCCAAGTCCAAGCTGATTTTTACTCTTTGAGTCCTGGACAGATTTTTACTCTTTAGTTTTTATTTATTTATTTATTTTGAGACGGAGTCTTGCTCTGTTGCCCAGGCTGGAGTACAGTGGCACGATCTCGGCTCACTGCAAACTCCGCCTCCTGGGTTCAGCCTCCCAAGTAGCTGGAACTACAGGCGCGGGCCACCACGTCCGGTTAATTTTTTGTATTTTTAGTAGAGGCGGGGTTTCACCGTGTTAGCCAGGATGGTCTCAATCTCCTGACCTCGTGATCCGCCCACCTCGGCCTGCCAAAGTGCTAGGATTACAGGCGTGAGCCACCGCACCCAGCTGGTTTTTACTCTTTAAATGTGCATTATCTTATTTGATTCCCAGAATCATCCTATCTGAATGCTATTATCTTCATTTTATAATTGAGGAAACAGGTTTATCAAGATGATGTAACTTGTCTAAGGCTCTTCGGTAAATACGAGTAGCCAAGAAGCTTATTCATCAAGTGTGTGTGACTCAGCCCTAAGCACTGCACTATACTTCCTAGTAATGAGATGTGCGAGGAATGCCCTGGCTACCTTTTCTGCTCATGTTATCCCTAGATGCTTTCGCATCTTTATTAAAACAGTAAAAATGCAAGAGTCTTCCACACAAGTTTTCTGTGGTTTAGATTATCACGTTCCTCAAGATGCAAATGTCAAACTATACTGGGCATCCAGTTAACCTGCAAGGCCTGGAGGTGATGTGAGCCCCTCCCAGCACAGGTTCCCAGTCTCAGTCAGAAAGCACCTGCTCAAAATAGAAAGATAATTACAGAGTAGGGACCAAAGAGACTCCCACTGGAAGAGTGGAACTTGTGTAGCTGGGGACACAAGCTGGGGGACACATTCGCGAAGGGTCTTTGACCCAGGCAGTGCACCCAAGGCTCCCTTGAGCCACCCTGGCCCGGGTGTTTATTTGGAAGGAGTGTTCATCCCCCAGACTGTTTAGGGCCACGGTGAAAGGGAAGGGCTTGGTGAAGGAAAGGAGGTAGAGTATGAAGGCCGCTTAGGTTCCCGAAAGCCTTTTGCTTGGTCCCCTGCGGGGTGGGAGTGTGTCGCCCCGGTGCGGGTACTTAGAGCGCAAGCGGAGAGCTGGGCAGGGGCGGCTGCCGCGCCCCACAACCCTGGGGGCGTGTGTGCGCGTGCGCGCGCGTCGCCGTGGTAACCGCGGCGGCGGAAAGGCGCTGAATCACTGGCGCGCGCTTTCCCCGAGCCTGCAGAAGCTGCCGCGGGCGGTGGGCGGGGATCCCCTGGGGGTGCAACCTTGCTCCACCTGTGCTGCCCTCGGCGGGCCTGGCTGACCCCGCGCAGAGCGGCGGCCGCGATAGCTGTCACTGCCGGAGGTGACAGCGCAGCAGTAGCTTCAGCCTGCCTTGGGCTTGGTCCAGATTCGCTCCTCTGGGGCTACGTCCCGGGGAAGAGAAAGCGAGGATTTTGCTGGGGCGGGGCTGTACCTCTAACAGCAGGTGCGCGCGCGAGGGTGTGAACGTGTGTGTGTGTGTGTGTGTGTAAGACCTGCGATGACGACGAGGAGGAACAAGTGGGACGGCGAGTGATGCTCAGGGCCAGCAGCACCGAATGGGGCGAGCTTCAGTGTCGCCAGCAGTGACCCCAGGTACAGTATCTACTTCCCAGCCCGCCTGGCCGAGAAATAGGAAAGAGGGCAGCCAGTAGGCAGGCCAATAGCCAGTAAAAGTAGAATCGAGACGCCCTGAGTTCAGAAGGTGAGTTTCTTAAGATTCCTCTGGGCATTCAGGAAAGGGCATTTTTTTGATTGCTGCACTGATTGTTTACTAGTAGGGTGGAGTCGGGGAAATTTGAGTGTCTTTTCCCAACCTCGCGAATTGCATTTTTTTAGAAGTAAGGAATCGTTTTCTTTAAACTTCATTCAGAACTATTTATGTGATTGTTCCTAATATTTGCTAAATGCAAATCTTTTCCTTACCATAACCTGAAGCTTAAAACCTTTCTCTTCTTCCCTTTGAATTCCCTCCGAGGAATGTCACAAATTAGGAGGATAAACCTGAAATTTTGAGAGTTATCATCTTAAGGTCATTTGTTAAATACAAGGAGGAAAAATATGATATACATACTCATGTACACTTTTATTGCTGGTTTGTTCATCAAAACATTTTTGTTTGTCGGTTAAATGTTAGTATTTTTTCCAGTGCTTGCACTGAAAAGTTGAATGATGTTTTTGATAGTAACAGAAAAAATAAATTGTAGACAATGTTCTCCCCACACACAAGAATTTTGGAAGTAAATGTTGGTATTTATTTCTTTATTCCTGAAATACATGCTCACTTTCCAAATGCTTCAATTTGTTTATTATAAGACCACAATCGTGGAGACTACTAAAGTTATGCCAAATGTAAACTTTTATTCTGTGCTTTTTTTAGTATTATTTTTAATTCAGATGAAGAAAACTGGAGATGTCAGTTCAGTTACAGATGTAGGAGTCACAGAGAAAGGTGAATTCTTCTATAATTTGAAAAACGGAAATGTAAACATATTACCTAAGTACTCTCATTTATTTGTATTAACCATTTGTAATGCATTTGCATTTGTAATGCAGAATGCCGAGGCAAGAACTTAATTTTTGTTTCAAAATAATGAAAATAATTCAGCCAAAATCTTTATGAATTAAAAATAGCCAAAAGAGAGCTTTGGTAATGTATTAATGTAAAAGAATAGGTTTGCTGTTAAATTTTCTTGACTTTTTTTCCCCCTAGCCAACAGATAGGAAGCATTCTCTTTAAATAAATACAGTAAGTCCTTACTTAACATTCTTGATAAATTCTTGGAAACTGTGAACCTTTAAGCACAAACGAGGTATTAGGAAATCAGTTTTACCATAGGCTAATTGATGTAAACAAGAGTTAAGTTCCTACAGCATATTTCTAGTCCTAAAAAAATCACCAAACTTCAAATAAAGACCACAACACTTCTAATATTAAACATACAAATAAATGGGATCTATACATACAGTTAAGAAGGATTAGTAAAAACAAGATCATTATTTACCCAATTATTACAGTTCAAGGTCATGGGGTAGCCAGAGTCTCTCTGGTTCAGAGTGGGAACCCTCCCCTCTCCCCTGTCCAGGAAGCTATCCCATCACAGGGTGCACTTTCACAGACACACCCACTCACTCAGCCGGGGACCATGTAGACATGTGCACAGCTTTGAGATATGAAGGAAACCAAAGCCCAGAGAAAACTCACGCAGACATGGGGAGAATGAGCAGACTCCACATAGACAGTGGCCCTGGCCAGGAATTTTTTCGTCATCGACGTTGCATGAAACTATGTTATTGAGGCACTGCTATATGTAGAGCCAGGTATGCCCGTTTCTGGAGCAGAGTGCTGCAGATTGCCAGGTCAGAGGGCGTGGCTCTGCCACTTAGTGGCTGTGTCACATTTGGCAAATTCTCTAAACCCTCTAAGCCTCAGTTTCCTCACCTGTAAAATAGAGATAATAATGGGACCTACTTAACGAAATTCCTATAAGAATTAAATACAATAATATATTTAAGAGATCTTTGCTTATTGCCTGGCATGTTTTAATAGTAACGCTTCAATAAAAGTTGTTATTTTTGAGATGTGTTCTTTTTCAGGAAATATTTTTCATACCTTAAAAATAATTTGGTACTAAAAATAGATGTATTTTGACATGTCCAAAGCTTGTTCTGATTTATGATATCAAATCATTATAAAATGCATGAAGTTTTCCTTGCAGCAGCTTTATAACAGCAACAATAATAAATAATCAAAATCATAAAATCATGTCAATTTAATATTCTGGTAATTTAATACCCCCAAGGAAGGAGCTTTGCTTTAGTAGGCCTAGAATAATTGGTAGGTTATTTTTCTATTTGTTTTTAAAAATTTTTTATAGATTTAGACGGTACAAGTGCAGTTTTGTTATGTGGATATATAGTGTAGTGTCAAAGTCTGGGCTTTTAGTGTACCCAGTACCCGAATAGTGTAGGTTATTTTTTTATTTGTCTTTAAAAATCTGTACCTTTAGACACTATTCATGTGAATTCAATAATGAGAAAATATTTTCTCATTTATTTGTATTAAACAATAAAAATGGTTGAGCCAGAATAACATCTGCATCATCATTTTGCAGGGTCTTTTAACAGTAGGTGTGTAAGTTTTAAAGTAGAGCTTCTTAAATGACACCAGTAGGTAAAGATAACAGTGTTCAAGTTTTAGTTATTTTTCCTTCTAAATAATATGTAGAATTATCCTGCCTGCCAACTTGCTGGTCATTCTTTTCCTTAAGTTCAAAAAAGCAAAGGAGGCTGGGCATGCGGTGGCTCACGCCTATAATCCCAGCACTTTGGGAGTCCGAGATGGATCACCTGAGGTCAGGAGTTCGAGACCAGCCTGGCCAGAATGGTGAAACCCCATCTCTACTAAAAATACAAAAATTAGCCAGGCATGGTGGCGGGTGCCTGTAATCCCAGTTGAGGCAGGAGAATCACTTGAACTCTGAGAGGCAGAGGTTGCGGTGAGCCCAGATTGCCCCACTGCACTCCAGCCTGGGCTACAGAGTGTGACTCTATTTCAAAAAAAAAAAAAAAAAGCAAAGGATTATAGTAAGCATCCATTTAATTTAAGCAATGTAGCTTGAATAAGAGGATAATTCAGGCCTAAAAATGAATTTTTGAAGTTGGGGTCATTCCATGCTATTAAGCATCAGAATATAAGCAAGGAGGGTAAATTAACTCCAGCGTTGCCACCCATAACACCCATACATTTTAAGCATTACAGTTGATAGGATGTTTATTCATGTGATGATGGGGAAGTATGGGCTGTCCCTTCCCAGGATCACAATCCTGTTATTCTAAGTTGTGATTATGTCAGCATACCTTACCATCTTTTGTTTTCATCATTAAGATGAAGTACATGATGTGTAGCTGCACTGTCTTGTAATCAATTTAACAGAGTTACGTTCAAAATTTTTTCAAAATAACTCTTTAAAATGTCTTTCTTTTCTTCTTCTTTTTCTTTCTTTCTCTCTCTCCCCTTCCTTCTTTCCTTCCTTCCCTTTCTTTCTTTTTTCTTTCTCTTTCTTTCCTTTCTTCCTTTCCTTCTTTTCCTTGTTTCTCTCTCTTTCTCTGTCTTTCTTTCTTTCTTTCTTTTCCTTCCTTCCCTCCCTCCCTCCTTCCCTCCCCTTCCCCCCTCCCTCCCTCCTTGTCTCCCCTTCCCCTTCCCCTCCCTTCTCCTTGCTTCCTTCCTTCCTTCCTTCCTTCCTCCCTTCCCTTCCCTTCCCTTCCCTTCTTTTCTTCTCTCTCCCCTCCCCTCCCCTCCCCTCCTCTCCCCTCCCCTTCTCTTTCTGACACGGTCTTGCTCTGTCACCCAGGCTGAAGTACAGTGCCACGATCTTGGCTCAATGCAGCCTCTGCCTCCTCCCACCTCAGCCTCCTGAGTAACTGAGACTACAGGCACATACCACCAAGCCCAACTAATTTTTATCGTTTTTATAGAGACAGGATCTTGCCATGTTGCCCCGACTGGTTTTGAACTCCTGGGCGCAAGTGATCTGCTCACCTCCGCCTCCCAAAGTGCTGGGATTACAGTCATGAGCCACCATACAAGGCCTAAGATGTCTCATTTTCAAGAAAACTGTTTTTACCATCTCTCTCAGTATATTTGTATTTCTTAAGAGGCTGAAATATTTTGTTAATTTGGTGTCTTCAACCTCTTTGTCTTAAACATAGGTGCCAAATGTTCAAAATTTATTGTAGTATGGGAAAGGTCTTCCCATGCAGATATGTGTTTCTGAGCATGCTAACTAGGTTAACTAGTCTTCAGTGTTTCCTATCCCCTGCTATACTACAACTGCTTTTCCCAAACCTAGAGACATTTCTGACTTCATTTTACTAGACTTCTTCCACCTGTTTGACCATTTTCACTTTCTGGAAACAGGTTCATCTTTTGGTTCGCAAGTGGTATCCTTTAATCTCCTTCTAGGGTTACCTTTCTAAAGCAGTTACATGAACACATTACTCTCCTGGTTATAAATTTTAAATGTTATGTCCATTGATGAATATGTGGATAAACAAAATGTGTTAAATATACACAATAGAATGTTACTCAGCCTTAAAAAGGAAGGAAATTTTGATACATGCTGCAACATGGATGAACCTTGAAGACATTACGCTAAGTGAAATAAGCTGGACACAAACAACATTGTATGATCCTACTTACATGAAATATTCAGTATAGTCAAATTAGTAGAAACAAGAATAGGGGTTACCAGGAACTGGGAGTAGGTGGGAATGGGGTGCTATTGTTTAATGGGTACAGAGTTTGAGTTTGAGATGATGAAAAAGTTGTGGAGATAGATAGTGATGATGGTTGCTGCTGAATTGTATATTTAAAAATGGTTAAAATGGGCTGGACGCAGTGGCTCATGCCTGTAATTCCAGCAGTTTGGGAGGCTGAGGTGGGCAGATGACTTGAGCCCAGGAGGTTGAGATCAGCCTGGGCAACATGGTGAAACCTTGTCTCTACAAAAAAATACAAAAATTAGCCAGGCTTGGTGGTACATGCCTGTCATCCCAGCTATTCGGGAGGCTGAGGTGGGAGGATCATTTGAGCCCAGGAGGTTGAGGCTGCAGTGAACTATGATTGCACCACTGCACTCCAGCCTGGACAACAGAACAAGACCCTGTCTCAAAAAAAAAAAAAAAAAAAGGTTAAAATGGTAAATTTTATGTTATATATATTTTACCACAATGAAAAAATTTAAAAAATATATCTTCAATAGCCCCCACCACCTACTAAATAAAGTGCAGATCTCTTAATGTCACCTATATAGTTCTTTTAACATTTCTTCTTGGTCTACCTTTTCATCTTCTTATCTCATCATAACCCACACCTATTCTACATTACACCCAGATGGAACCACTCAAAATATGCCAACTCTTCCAAGAGTCCATGCTTTTTATGTACAGTCAGTCCCCACAGACTACTAGATTGCATTCTGTTTTCAGCAAGTGGCTAATTTCTAAGGATAGAGCTTAAACGTCATGTTTTTGAAGTCTTCCCCAATGCCTTCATCTCATCCCTCTTTCCCTGATGGCATTCTTGCTCACTGGACATGCCTTTTAACATCACTTATCCTGTTCCTGGATAGTAGAAGCTTCTATAGAGAAGGGACTGTTTTATTTTTAACATGCATATTTACTTTAAAAAATTGAAAGTTAGTAATATTACACATTGTATGCATGTACCAAAATACCCTCAAAATATATACCACTATTATGTATCAATAAAAAAATTACAGCCTTTCTCCCCACAAAAATCTAAAGTTAATAAATGTTTTTGTTCTCTAAAAGTATATGACCTTATTATACTTTAACTTTAGTTTCCCTCTCTGTCATCTTTCACTTTATTATTATTTGACATTTTAGTTTGAATAATATTTTATTATTATTTACCAACATGCTAGCCAGTTTCTTGCTTACAAATGCTTCTTTCATCCTTGCTGTTCAGCATTTTTTTTTTTTTTAAGATGGAGTCTCACTCTGTCACCCAGACTGGAGTGAAATGGTGTGGTCTCAGCTCACTGCAACTCCGCCTTCCGGGTTTAAGCGATTCTCCTGCCTCAGCCTCCCGAGTAGCTGGGACTATAGGCACGTGCCACCACACCTGGCTAATTTTTGTAATTTTAGTAGAAACGGGGTTTCACTATGTCGGCCAGGCTGGTTTGAAACTCCTGACCTCGTAATCTGCCCACCTTGGCCTCCCAAAGTGTTAGGATTACAGACGTGAGCCACCGTGTCCAGCCAGCTTTTCTTATAATAACTCTTTTTTTTAAAGTTTCATCCAGCCCCAAATGTCATATAGTAACTCTTTTAGTGAGAATATATGCATAGTAAACTCAGTCTTTATCTTAAAAGAACCTTTATTTTATTATTACTCTTAAGTACTAACAGTGAGTATAAAGTTCCAGGTTGGCAGTTTTTGTTCCTCTATACTTTCTAGATTTTATTTCCATTATTTCCTAGCATCTATTCTTACCAATGAAAATATTGCTGTCAGTCTGATGATTGTTCCTTTTAAGATCATCTGTCTTTTGTCTCTGGCTCCTTATAGGATCTACTGTTTGTCTTTGTTGTTCTGCAGTTTGATTTCAGTGAATATAGGAATAGATTTACTTTAATCCAGCTCAGAACTTCTTGTACTCTCTGGATATAAGGATTTTTTTTTCTTTCATCAATTCTAGAAAATTGTTTGCCATTACCTCTTTACATATTTTTTCCCTCTAGCTTTATGAAGGTATAATTGACAAATAAAAATTGGCTGTATTTACCAGGAAGGATGTGATGTTTTGATATTTGTGTACGTTGTGAAATGACTACCACAAACCAGGTAATGAACCTATCCATCACCTCATTTATTTATTTATTGACTGTTTCTTTGTTTGCGTTTGATGGGAATATTTAAGATCTACTCTCAACAAATTTCAAGTATACAGTACAGGATTGTTAACTATAATTACCACGCTGTACATTAGATCCCTAGTATGTATTCATCTTACAACTGATCCCTTCACATCTTGCCTCTTTCTAATTCTTTTTTTTTTTTTTTTTTTTTTGAGATGGAGTCTGGCACTGTTGCCCAGGCTGGAGTGCAGTGGCGCAATCTCGGCTCACTGCAAGCTCTGCCTCCCAGGTTCACGCCATTCTCCTGCCTCAGCCTCCCGAGTAGCTGGGACTACAGGTACCCGCTACCACGCCCAGTTAATTTTTTGTATTTTTAGTAGACACGGGTTTTCACCATGTTAGCCAGGATGGTCTCGATCTCCTGACCTTGTGATCTGCCCACCTTGGCCTCCCAAAGTGCTGGGATTATAGGCGTGAGCCACCGCGCCCAGCTGCCTCTTTCTAGTTCTTTTTAATATTTCCTTTTGAAGCCATCAGGAGATGTCTATTGGACTATTTATTACTTTACAACTCTTATTTGTTTGCATTTTCCAATTTTTTATTTCCTTGAATTGCATTTTGGGTTATTTGCACGGATATAGCTCCCATTTCAGATCACTGGATTTTAAAATTCAATAGCTTTATTTCTAATCACACAACTTTTGATACAGATATTTTAAACTATACCCTTAAAAAATCTTACTATCTTGTTATTTTATTATGATTTTTATCTCCTCTCCCTACTTTAGTCTCTTTTACCACTTCAAACATACTTATTTTTTACTGTCTCTTTGATACTCTTTTACTTTCAGTTCTTGCTTCTGTTTGTTTCATCTGCCACCTCTCCTTTGTAGTGGTTTGCTCCCTAGTTTGTATTACATATTTTAAAGGTGACTTGTCTTCAGTGGGAGTTGCTTTTCTGGTGGAGTTCTATGTGCTCTGTGTTGGGAAGTATACCTCTAGACAGATTTTGCAATGCTTCTACCTAGGGCTCAGCCAGTTTTTTCATTAGTTTCTTCAGCTGTGCTCCCACATTATGAAGGTAGACTTTGGATTCTACCAAGCAGACCTGGGGTTCTGATTTCCCTTGAGAGATCTTTTTTTTTTTTAACTCAAGGATCTGCATAAATGGCAAGCATCCTTCCTTTCTCAGCTGATAGGCAGGATCCTTCTTGGACCAATTCTTCAAGGCTCTTACCTTCATCAGTTGAACTCAGTCCCACTCTTCTGCCCCTGGGTCCTGAGGCCATATGAGGGCACTTCAGAAAATTCATAGAAAATGGAAATAAAAAACATTACAAATATAAACTTTATTTCTCAGCATAAGCTCCATCAAGTTCAAGACACTTTTGTAACTGATGATAACAGCCACTTAGTCCATCCCCAAAGAACTGAGGCTCCTAGAAATTTACCACACCAATGCAGTTGTTTTTACATTACTAAAGAAAAATGAGTGCCCTTTAAAGATTACTTAAGACTAAGAAACAAAAAGAAGACAGAGAGAACCACATCAGGACTGTAAGGTGGATGCCTAATGACTTACCATTGAAACTCTTGAAAAAATTGCCCTTGTTTTATGAGAGGAATGAGCAGAGCTCTCAGGTATTTTTCCAGGCATTTTTCTGCTAAAGCTTTGGCTAACTTTCTCAAAACACTCTCATAATAAGCAGATGTTATCTTTGGTCTTCCAGAAGGTCAACAGGAAAAGTGCCTTGAGCATCTCAAAAAACTATCGCCATGACCTTTGCTTTTGACCTCTCTGCTTTTGCTTTGATTGGACCACTGCCACCTCTTGGTAGCCATTGCTTTGATTGTGCTTCATCTTCAGGACCATACTGGTAAAACCATGCTTCATCTTCTGTTACAAAGCTTTGAAGAAATGCTTCAGGAAGTTGATCCTACTTGTTTAAAATTTCCATTGAAAGCGCTGCTTTTGTCTGCAGCTTATGTGGGCAGTCTGGTTTCAATACCCATGGAGTAGACAGTTTGCTCAACTTTAATTTTTCTGTTAGAATTGTGTAAGCTGAACCAGTTGAAATGTCTGTGGTATCAGCTATTGTTTCTGCTGTTTATTATCTGTTCTCTTCAACTAGGGCATGATCAGAACAATAATCTCTGAGGAAAAAAAAAGAAAAAAATTTTAAAAAGGAAAATAAATAAGAGCATAAACAAGATGAACTTTTCCCTTGCAGATTGATGTGGATGATCTGCTGCTGTGGGCTGCTTCTTCAACATCATCTCATCCATTTTTAAAACGAGTTATTCATTTGTAAACTGTTGATTTCTTTGGGTCATTGTCCTCATACAGTTTTTTGTAAAGTATCAGTGATTTTACTATTCTTCTACTCAAGCTTCATCATAAATTTGATGTTTGTTCTGCTTCAATTTTCACAGAATTCATGTTTCTGTAATAGGGGCTGTTTTAAAACTGATGTCTTATTCTTCTTAGTGCCTCAAACTAGATCCTGTTCAGACAAGTTATAACAAGCTAGTACAAGTTTATTTTGGTGCAAAAAAATTGAAATCTCTTCATAGTTTTTTCATAATTTGCATTTTCCATGAACTTTTTGAAGACCCCTTGTATATCCTGTTCCAAAGTGGCCATTGAAAGCCCAGCACTCGCTGCTATGGCCTATGTTCAGATCCTAAAATCCTGTGGGAAGCCCACAATGTCATCTGTTGATATCTGTTTTGGCTTTGGTTTTTCTTGGATCTCTGACACCTAGAGATTCCCTTTCTTTGGGGTTTAGGTATGTATTCAAAATGTTTTGTGGTTGCATGTATATATGTTCCATTTATCCTGGAAATGGAAGCTGTAAGTTAATACTCCACAGGTTGTTAAAGCAAAGTCCCCATAAAGAGGCATATCTTGGCAATCTTTCTTCCATTTGTTTTCAGTCTCTCATTGACATGCCTCTGGTTTCTTTTAGCCCTTATTTACATGATTCATTGGTCATTCTAGGCTGCAGTGGTGTTTGTTAGTCTTTCATAGTATTTCATAATGTCAGAAGATGCCTACCCACTTGCCTGTTGCATTAGTTTGCTATTGCTGTGGAACAACTTTCCATAAACTTAGTTGCTCAAAACACCCATTTATTAGCATTTATTTGGGTCTCACTAGAGCCAAATCAAGTTGTCAGTTGAATGCAGTCTCCTCTGGAGGCTCTGGGGAGGAATCTGTGTCCAGGCTCATTTTGGTTGTTGGCAGAATCCAGTTCCTTGGGGCTGTAGGACTGATGTCCCCATTTATTGCTGAATATCTGCTGGGGGTTACTCTCAGTGCCTGTAAGCTGCTTTTGGGTTCTTTCCACATGGCCCCCTCCATCTTCAAAGCCAGGAATGGAAGATTTCTCTCATATTGGATATCTTCTTTCTGACCTCTCCTTCTATTATCAGCTAGAGAAAACACTTTGCTTTTAAAGGGTTCTGTGAAAGGAAAACAAAAACTCAGGACAGAAATTCACTGTGCTGAAATAAAAAAAAAAAAAATTAAGCCAAAAGCTGAGTCCTGCAAGAAACTGCCTTTCCTGGCTGAGCGCGGTGGCTCATGTCTGTAATCCCAGCACTTTGGGAGGCCAAGGCGGGTGGATCACCTGAGGTCAGGAGCTCGAGACCAGCCTGGCCAACATGGTGAAACCCCATCTCTACTAAAAATACAAAAATTACTCGGGTATCGTGGCGCGCGCCTGTAATCCCAGCTACTCAGGAGGCTGAGGCGGGAGACCCTTTGCTTGAACCCAGGAGGTGGAGGTTGCAGTGAGCTGAGATCACACCATTGCAGTCTAGCCTGGGCAACAATAGCGAACCTCCATTTCAAAAAAAAAAAAAAAGAACGAAAGAAAAGAAACTGCCTTTCCTTTGTTCCTAAGCAGATAGCTACAGATAAAAAGTTAAATATCTCCACAGGCAGCTGCTCTAAGCTCACCTTATCTTATGTAAAGTGCTGATTTGCAAAGCTTGAGAGAAATACATAATTGACTGTTCCCCTACATGTTTCTTTTCCCTTGGAACATGTGGATTACCATATCCTCCCTCTTTCCCCTCTAGCCAGCTTTTCCCCTTTAAATATTGAAGCTCTCAAAATCATCTTCGGAGAAAGGTACAGACCACAGACTATTTCTGTGATTTTGTGCTTTTTTCTTCCAGGCATGTCCTTAACCTTGGCAAAATAAACTTTTAAATTGATTGAGACCTGTATTAGATACCTTTTGGTTTACAGCTCATATGACTGGTTAGGACTATTTGGACAATCTCCCTATCTTTAAGCCAACTGTTTAGTAACCTTAATTATATCTGCAAAATCCCTTTTGCTATCTACTATAATGTAATAACGGGACTAACACCGTGTCAGAATCGTGGGGCCATTATGGAATTCTGCCTATTATATCAGCTGATATTTACTGTTTGCTTCTTGACTATTTCCCATGAAAATATGCACTTTGAGCCACATTAAAACTTCTATTTTAATATTCATTATGATGCTTTTTCTCTGGTTTTGATAGGTCTGGAAATATTATGCTACTTGTACATCTTTTGTCACCCGTTATGGGTCAAACTTTTCTCTAGTACATAGAATACATGACAGAAAAAGAGACTACAGTAGATTAAATAAGACATGTTGTAGAACTCACTTGAATCAAGGTAGTGCGTGTTTCAGGATGTGCTTGTATTTTATTCTGCCTGGCCATGTGTTTGTTGAAAGGAGGCTCCGTGTGTTAGTCTGCCAGGCTGGTGGGAGTTCTGTCAAACCTGCTTTATTCATCTCTGTATTCCCTTTTTTTTTTTTTTTTTTTTTTTTTTTTTGAGACAGAGTCTCGCTCTGTCACCCAGCCTGGAGTGCAGTGGCGCGATCTCGGTTCACTGCAAGCTCTGCCTCTTGGGTTCACGCCATTCTCCTGTCTCAGCCTCCCGAGTAGCTGGGACTACAGGCACCCACCAACACGCCCGGCTAATTTTTTTTGTATTTTTAGTAGAGACGGGGTTTCACCATGTTAGCCAGGATGGTCTCGATCTCCTGACCTCGTGATCCGCCCGCCTCGGCCTCCCAAAGTGCTGGGATTACAGGCGTGAGCCACCATGCCCGGCCTCATCTCTGTATTCCTAACATTTAGCGCTTTCATTCCTTCATGACAGGTGTTAAATAAGTGCTTTTTGGAGAATGCTACTTTTTACTCTGTGGAACTTGACTATTTTTTTGTGTTTATTTATCTTGCCTTTGATAATATCTAATTCCTTAATTGATCCAAAATAATTTTGTTCCTGTGTTTGAAACTAATATTGTATTTCCCTTCTTCTCCCTCTTTTTTCTTTACTATTCACATTAATTATTTTGTCTTTCGAACATCCACGTAAATTTTCTTTCTAGTGGTAGTATACAGTTGCCATGACAGCATTTGTTAAGTAGTAATTCTCATCCTGTAGTTTTATTATTCCTAGTTTGTTGTAGAATAAGTCCGAATAAAAAGTCATTTGAGGTTTTATATTTTCGAAGATTTTTTTGATCTAATAATTTTTTGTTCTAATAAGTATTAAATCAATCATTACCTTTTCTTCTCATTTCCCAAATATCCTTTCATATTTTTGCCGGTTTATGTTTTCAAATAAATTTCATTAAGTATTTTAAAGCATTCTGTTGAATTTTTTTTTTTTCTTGAGATGGAGTCTTGCTCTGTCGCCCAGGCTGGAGTGCAGTGGCGCAATCTTGGCTCACTGCAAGCTCCGCCTCCCGGGTTCACGCCATTCTCCTGCCTCAGCCTCTCTGAGTAGCTGGGACTACAGGCACCCGCCACCACGCCTGGCTAATTTTTTGTATTTTTAGTAGAGACGGGGTTTCACCGTGGTCTCGATCTCCTGACCTCGTGATCCGCCCGCCTCAGCCTCCCAAAGTGCTGGGATTAGAAGCGTGAGCCACCGCGCCCGGCCATTCTGTTGAATTTTAATTCATTCTTCTATTTTTTTTTTAATATAGAGATAGCATCTCATTATGTTGGCCAGGCTGGTCCCAAACTCCTGCCCTCAAGTGATCCTCATGCCTTGGCCTCTCAAAGTGCTGGGATTACAGGCATGAGCCCCTGAGCCTGGCCCTTAATTCACTCTTTGTTTCTATGTTAACCTAACATATTGTTATCTTTAATATGTATTGTCCTCCCAAGTTGAATGAGGTTTCACGTTCCCTTTATTCATATGTTTAATTATCTTTCCCAATACAGTTTTATGATTATGTTTAAAAAGAGCGTCTCTGTCATGCCGTAAGTCCTCTTGCATATTGGGAATGCTTTTGGTTCTGCCTGGGAATGGGATCTCCCTATTAGTGCACCTTCTACCTGTGTATTTGTCTGCATATACAGAGATACTGTTGCTTCTGAGAACTTTGCTAACCCTTCACCAGCCTCGCAGTGTTACTGCAATGCTGATTTTTTTTTTATTAGTTTGATGAGTTTGAGTATGAAAAAAATCCTGTATTATCTTTCCAGCAGGTCCCCAATAATCTGATTCCTAGGAAGTTGAAAAAGGAGTGTTTGGAATATCTTCCTTGCCTGTGTTTTCTCCCAGCTGGTCCCTGGCCCTCCCTTTAGAGCCCCACAGAATCTGCTTCCTCCCTATTCCTCAAGAATGCCCTTCTTGTGTTTAAAAACCAATGCTGGATTATGTTTCCCTTAATTCTACTTGATCTCCTAATAGGGAGTCATTTTATCCCGCAATTGTAAAGCATTATCTCTGTTGCCAGTAAATTTATCAGTAATCCTCTGTGTTGATTGGCACAGGTTTATCCACTTTCAGTGGAGAAAGTCAGAGCATAGACTAATAGCACGAAAAACGGCCAGAGTTTTACTTTGTTGACTTGGCATCTAGTTGCATGTGCTGTCTTGTTTCCTTCACTCTATCTCCTTCTTTTGTTGATGAGGATTTTGCAGCTTGAGAGCGTTTTGTAGGTGCAGGAGCAGCGAGGCAAGTCACCTCTGCAGGTTACTTTTAGAACTGCTTTCTTTTCTGTACCATTCCCCAGGCCCAGGCAGTAAGGAGTGGAGAAGTGTGCCTCATGAATGATTTATCAACTGCTTTGGCGAGAGAAAGTGCTGAAATTAAGAAAGACCAGACTCACTTTCATCTTTTATATTCCTTACTCATTGATACTTAGAAGATTGTTTTGGAGGAACTGGAAACTTAACTTCTGAATGGTGAGCGACAGAGCTTTAACCATTTCAACTAGAATATTCTATATACCTGTTGGAGATAACAATATTTGTCTTACCTCTGGTGGTACTGGGATGCTCAACTAATACGATATATGTAAAATTGCCTCGTGATACAAAGAACTGTTATAAATGACTATTATTTTGATAATGGTGATGATGAATATTATAAACCACTTATTTCCTGGTTGTTAATAGGATGGATTGTTAATTGACAATATTCTACCTTCTTTCCATCTTGCTCCTCTTCCTTCATAGGGAAAAAGCAAACAATTATTTACTTAATGCCTGAAAGTTAAATTCTAAAGGAAAACTTTTTTACTAGCTCATCATAGGTCTGCTGATAAGAATTGAAAGATTGGACAATCTCAGGTTTATGAACAGTCGCCTTATACTAAAGGTTAGTAATCACCAGCTGTCTTCAGAATTTGGCACAAAGCAGATTTACTTTCACTGACACACAATGTATCTAGGCTGTGGGCCTGGAGAGGGCAGAGCCCTGGCTGGGTGGGCTGCACAGTCATTGGCAGGGGTGTCTGCACTTTCCCTAGCCTTCCTTGGGACATGTTTTCTAAAGGTGATAATTTACTTACTATAGCACAAGGCAAAGCACCTACTTAGATAGCAGTGGTGACCCCATTAGATAAGAATTGAATTTAGGGAGAAATAAAAGTGCTGAGCCATTTGAAAGCTAAGTTGTTTCCATAATTAGGGGGACTATTTAAAGCCACGTGGTGTACACTCAAGGTTTCACCTTCTAAAATTGTTTTTCCTAATGTAGGGACAGTGTTTCCAGGAGTAGAAAACTGTAGTGTTATGTTTTAATACATGGGCTATAAGACAGTGCATTAATCTAAGACTGTGGAAAAGATGGTAAAATTTACCATCTTTGGTAAATATGCAATTGGTGCATATTTGTTTCTTACCATTTCTTTCTCCCAACGTATACTCCTTCACTACATGCCACCTATTGGTCCTTTGAATTGTTCTCTTATCTGTTTTATCAAGTTGGCCCTCCCAATGAGTGGGAAATCCCCTCATTCCTTTCTAGCGCTGTTTCTGTGACTCCTGGAGAGGTGCTCAGGAGGTAGACCCATGGCCTGCATTCACCACTGAAGCTGAAGGCTGCCTTAGCAAAGACAGGTTTTGTCGAAGTAGTGGCTGATACGGCAAGGAAAGAGGAATCATAAAAGAGAACTTCCCTAGCTGCCCCACCGGCTAAATTGAACTAGGAATATGTTATAGCTGCGTCTTTTGTGAGTTCACTGGCTCTAAAAAGCAGGGCTTTGCCAACTTAGTTTCCTCACTCAGTAAACCATAAATGAGACAACCTATAAATACAGCTCGTTCTTAACAGCTTGTAGGACAATGCTATGCAGACAATCCGTTTGGATCTCTGAAAGAGGCCCTCTTTGGGCTGTTTCCATTCCCTTCAGATACAAAAGCTGCAACTTGCCCTTTTCTGAGCCTGCAGAAGCATTTCACTCCAGCATTATTTATAAACATCCCAACTTGGAGACAAAGAAATGATGAAGTAAATTGTAATAATCAACTGAATGGAGTGTTGCAAACAAATTATAAAAAATATAACAATGAAGGATAATTTTGTGATAAAATATTGAATGAAAGTAACAATGATACAACTCTAAGATGATAGCTGTGCTAAAATATATATATGTGTACAATTGAATAAATGGAATGAGAACCTAAAAGAAGAAAAGCAGCCATTTGTTGGCATCATTTGTTTATAATTCTTTTCTAGGAATGTACAATGTATAATGACTAATTTTTTAATGTAATTTTTTTCGTTTTTCTTTCTTTCTTTTTTTTTTTTTTCTTTTTTTTGAGACAGAGTCTTGCTCTGTCACCCAGGCTGGAGTGCAGTGGTGTGATCTCAGCTCACTGCAACCTCTGCCTCCCGGGTTCAAGCAATTCTCCTGCTTCAGCCTCCTAAGTACCCGGGATTACAGGCGCATGCCACCATGCCCGGCTAATTTTTGTATTTTTAATAGAGAAAGGGTTTTACCATGTTGGCCAGACTGGCCTCGAACTCCTGACCTTAAGTGATCTGCCTGCCTCAGCCTCCCAAAGTGCTGGGATTACAGGTGTGAGCCACCGTGCCGAGCAATTTTTTTAATGTAAGTTTTTGTCACACAATTTTTATTTTTATTTTTATTTTTTTTAGACAGAGTCTCACTCTGTTACCCAGGCTACAGTGCAGTGGTGCAATCTCTTCTCACGGCAACCTCCACCTCCCAGGTTCAAGCAATTCTCTTGCCTCAGCCTCCCGAGTAGCTGGGATCACAGGCATGCGCCACCATGCCTGGCTAATTTTTGTATTTTTAGTAGAGATGGGGTTTCGGCATGTTGGCCAGACTGGTCTTGACCTCAGGTGATCCTCCCACCTCAGCCTCCTAAAGTACTGGGATTATAGGTGTGAGCCACCGCACCCAGCCTTGTCATGCTATTTAAAGAAGGATTTATTTCATTCACTCAGCCTCCATTCAGGCAGTGTGCTAGAGCCCAGGCAGACAGATGCAGCCAATAAAAGAACATTTCTCCTGGGGTGTACCTCTCCAAGGTTCTGTAACATATAATTTTGAAAATCACACTAATCTCCTTCATTAAAAATTTTATCTCAGATATAAAGCAGCAGCCACGGGGACAGCAACATTTCAGTCACAAGGTTTGTTTCATAGCACATTTTGTCTTTTTATTTAAAAAAAAAAGTAGCAGCCATGAGAAAGCCTCACCATTCCACACCCATCACTTTTGGCTGCACAGTTCCTTATGCTGGGATGGGTGTTTCATGTATTCTGAGTTTTCTTTCTTTCTTTCTTTCTTTTTTTTTTGAGAGGGAGTCTGGCTCTGTCACCCAGGCTGGGATGCAGTGGCGTGATCTCAGCTCACTGCAAGCTCGGCCTCCCAGGTTCACACCATTCTTCTGCCTCAGCCTCCTGAGTAGCTGGGACTACAGGCGCCTGCCACCACACCCGGCTAACTTTTTGTGTTTTTAGTAGAGATGGGGTTTCACTGTGTTAGCCAAGATGGTCTCGATCTCCTGACCTCATGATCCACCCGCCTCGGCCTCCCAAAGTGCTGGGATTACAGGCATGAGCCACCGTGCCCAACTGTCATTGATTCTATCATTGGCTGACTTCCTTTGGGCAGAGATGAAAGAAAACCCCTAGTGTCTAAAGGCTGGAGTTGTTATTTTGTCTCACTATAAGGTAGATGGCGTTTTTCACCTTAAACTTAGAAAATGCTCTCTGCTCTAGGTACTTCATGCAGTCGCTAATGGGACAAGACAGGCAAATTTCAGGGAGCTTTTCTTTTGAAAAGTACAAACAATGGTGTTATGGGTTGCGTGGTGTCCCCCAAAAAGATGCGTTCAGTCCTAACCCCCAATACCTGTGAATGTGACCTTATGTAAAAATGAGGTTTTTGCAGATGGTATCAAGAAGAGGTTATGAGAGGGCCCTTTATCCACTGCGACTGGTGCCCTTATAAGAGGAAAATTTTGACCCAGAGGCACACAAGGAGAGTTCCATGTGACAACAGAGGGACAGATTGGAGTGATGCAGCTGCAAGCAAAGGAACGCCAAGGATTGATGGCCACCATTAGAAGCTAGGAAGGGACAAATAAGGATTCTGATCAGACTCTCAGAGGGATATTGCCGAGCTGATGTGTTGATTTCCAACTTCCAGCTTCCAGAACTGTGGGAGACTGCAATACATTTCTGTTGTTTTCGGGTGCTTAGTTTGTTGTTCTTTGTTACAGTAGCCGTAGGAAACTAATTCAGATGGTAAATGCAAGGGTTGTATTAAAAAGAAAAGAAAAGAAAAAAGCACTGCAGTGAGAACCTGATGGGGGAATGGAAATGGACAGGTGTTCTAGACCTGGTCAGATCTTTTAAAAACCCACAGGGCAGTTGCACTTTAAAACTTAGAAGTGTGTCTCATGAATTCTTACAGAATCAAATGTGACATATTAAAATAAAAACACTTTGAAGAGAACTTACAGGCTAGAAAACAGAAAAACGTAAGGTTCCTTAGAAAAATTATTGAACTGAAAGCAAAAAAATTTTTTAAAAAGTGGGAAAATTGTATTACCTGGCATTTCTAACCAGTATTTATTCTAAAACAAGGTCTATAAAAGCAACAGCCCACAAATTTACCTATTTAGGAAGTTTAGATTTTTAAAAATATGGTGATTTAGGAAGCTAAATGCCATTATAGGATGTTTTTATTGCCCATGTTCTCTAATCATTAGGACATGCTTTCCAGCACTACGTGTGCTTGAAATAATATATAACCTGGAAGCAATGATGAATAATGTTTAACTTTTCATTAGCACAATTACTCAGTTCATTTTGCCCTAAAATAAGCAGTATTTGGAAGGAGGCTCCTACATTCAGGACATGTCTTCAACATTCTTCTGGTGAACATTTATGCTGTTATTTGTGTAATTTAATACTTTTTGAATAGTGAATATAAATGATGCACACAAATATTCCTCTTCTAGATTGTCTTCTGTGTGTTAATTAACAGTTCATTAGATAATTATCTGTACTTTTAAGACCATAATGTTAGTCCCTGAACGGAAACCAGCAAGAAGATTGCTGGAAGTCCTGGCCTCTTTTTCCATTTACGGAGTAGGGAAGTTTACTTTGGTACTTGAGGTAAATTCCAGTTTTCAGGCTACACATCTTGATCATTTCTTCATTCTGCTAGGGCCACAGCTCATGACCTAGATAGGCCCTTGCTGTGAATTCCTCACTATATCATTTGTTCCCTAATTCTGACCTCTGTTTATCAGACCATAATCATGTCTTTCAGAAGAAAACAAGGAAGGAAGGGAGAGAGGGAAGGAGGAAAGGAGGGAAGGAGGAAGGGAAAAAAGAAGGAAAGAAGGAAGGGAGGGAGGGAAAATGCTCACTAAAACCTAACCACCTTCCCTCCCAATTCATTCTTTCCATGGCTATGACTGAGCACTAACTAAGTCCTCAGCAGAAATTTTGACCAGGAGGTCACCAGGTAGCACATTACCACCTGTTGACAGTGATCTCTAATCGTAACATCATCCCCAGCACATTTCTCCACTGTACACGTAAGGATGTCTTGGGAGAGCCTGCCAGCCCATAATTCTTTTTTTTTTTTTTTCTTTTTTTGAGACGGAGTCTCGCTCTGTCGCCCAGACTGGAGTGCAGTGGCGCGATCTTGGCTCACTGCAAGCTCCGCCTCCCGGGTTCACGCCATTCTCCTGCCTCAGCCTCTCCGAGTAGCTGGGACTGACTACAGGCGCCCGCCACCACGCCCAGCTAATTTTTTTGTATTTTTTAGTAGAGACGGGGTTTCACCGTGGTCTCGATCTCCTGACCTCGTGATTCGCCCGCCTCGGCCTCCCAAAGTGCTGGGATTACAAGCGTGAGCCACCGCGCCCGGCCGCAGCCCATAATTCTTAACAGCATTCTGTTGATCTAACAACATGGGAACAATAGCCATCTAAAAAGTACATGAAGTCCCCTTTTGTTACTAAGATATATTATGTGTTATCATTATGGAAAACATAGAAAAGTAGAAAGAAAAACAATTGAGTTCTGCTGGCCTGCCCTGCTTTTTGTAAGACTACACTTATGAATTGGTCGCTACTGCCTTTGTGAAGTGCTCATGAATTATCTGTTCAATAACTCACTCTAGAATATTGCTGGAGTTTGGCACCTAGGTCTCAATTTGCCATTTCCGTAAATAACCTTATTACCTTCCTGCAAATTGGAACTTTTGTTCCAGAAGCCACCTAGCTTCTGGAAATTCTCTTTTTCATCATTATTCTGCACAGTTTACCAAAACTAATTGCACAATAAAACCTCAAAATTGCTTGGGTATCTTGGGACAATTTATGTGGACCTTCCACTGGAATGGAAACTCCCAAAGGGAGCCTTTTTATTCACTGCTATATCCTCAGAAACGAATAGTGCCCTGCAAATGTAGGTGTTCAATACGTTTCCTTTAAAAAATATTAGCTTGAGATATATTTCCCATATCAGAAAATTTACCTATTCAGGCAAAGTATAAAATTCAGTAGCTCTTAGTATATTCACAGTTATCCAACCATCAATTTCAAAACAGTTTCACCACTTTTTTTTTTTTTTTTTGAGAGAGCATCTTGCTCTGTTGCCCAGGCTGGAGTGCAGTGGCACGACCTCTGCTCACTGCAGCCTTCACCTTCCAGGTTCAAGCAATTCTCATGCGTCAGCCTTCTGAGTAGCTGGGATTATGGGTGTGTGCCACCACGCTCGGCTAATTTTTGTATTTTTAGTAGAGACAGGATTTTGCTATGTTGACCAGGCTGGTCTCAAAATCCTGCTCTCAAGTAATTCTCTCATCTCGACCTCCCAAAGTTGTGAGATGACAGGCACGAGGCCACCAAGCCCGGCCCCATTTTCACCACTTCTAAAAAATCCTCGGATGCTTAAACAGTCTGTCACATGTCATTCCTTCCCACCACTGGCAGCCACTGATTTGCATTCTATCTCTATGGATTTGTGTATTCTGGACATTTCATGTAAACGGAATGATACAAAATGTGGTCCTTGTGTCTGATTTCTTTCACTTAGCATAATGGTGTCAAGGTTTATCCATGAGGTAGTAGATATGCCATTCCTTTTTTATTGCCAAATAATATTCCACCAGATAGATATATAATACCATGATATGTTTATCCATTTTAAGCTGATGGGCATTTGGGTTATTTCCATTCATTTAGGTTGTCTTTACTTCTTTCAGTAATGTTTTACAGTCTCCACTGTACAAGACTTATACTTCTTTTTTTTTTTTTTAAGACGGAGTTTTGCTCTTGTTGCCCAGGCTGGAGTGCAATGGAGCAATCCCAGCTCACTACAACCTCCGCCTCCCAGGTTCAAGCAATTCTCCTGCCTCAGCCTCCTGAGTAGCTGGGATTACAGGCATGAGCCACCACGCCCGGCTAATTTTGTATTTTTAGTAGAGATGGGGTTTCTCCATGTTGGTCAGGCTGGTCTTGAACTCCTAGCCTCAGGTGATCCACCCACCTCGGCCTCCCAAAGTGCTGGGATTACAGGCGTGAGCCACTGCGCCCAGCCGATTTATACTTCTTTTGTTAAATTTTTTCCTAAGTAGTTATTCTTTGTGATGCTGTTAGTGTGTTAGTATATAGAATTCTTAATTTTATTTTCAGCTCGTTCATCCCTAGTGTGTAGAAATACAATTGACTTTAGTATATTGTTTTTATATTATCCTTGCTGAAATCTAATCATATTTTTGTGGACTCCTTAGGATTTTCTATATACAAGATCATGTTATCTGTGAATAGACATAGTTTTACACATTCCTTTCCAATCTGGATGCTTTTATTTGCTTTCTTTCCTAATTGGCCTGGCTAGAACCTCCAGTACAATGTTGGATAGAAGTGGTGAGAGCAAAATCCTTGTCTTCTTCCTGATCTTAGGGGCAAAGCTTTCAGGCTTTCACCATTATATATGATGTTAGTTATGGATTTCCATAGACCCTGTTTATCAAGTTGTATCAATAAATATTTGAGAATGAATACATATATATATTTAAATATATTCTTTATAATGTTTGATTTTTGGGTCTTGTTAATAAATCCATCCCTAATCAGTGGTTAGAAAGATATTTCTGCTACATTTTCTTTTAATAGTTTTAAAGCTTTGCATTTCACATTTAGGCCTTTAATTCATGTAAATTTATACTGTATATGGTATGAAGTTGGGATTCTAATTTTGTCATTTATCTGAAAAGCAATGTTCCTAACACCATTTTCATTCTTATTCTATTTGGTAGACAATTTTATAGAAATGGAAAATAAAACAGAAGTCATGGGGTACTGTATTGTACAATTTTTAATTTATTATTTCTGTGTTTTAGAGAGGGGAGCTCATTCTGTTGCCCAGGCTGGCATGCAGTGGTGCAATTATAGCTCACTGTGGCCTTGAACTCCTGGACTCAAGCCATCCTCCTCTCTCAGCCTCCTGAGTAGGTGGGATTACAGGCTGAAGAGCCTAACCATATTGTACAACTCTTAAGGCTGGGCAGAAATTTTGAATAGGACAGGGTCATGTGGCACCCCACTCCAGGTTCCATTGTTCAGCCCACATCACATTGCATGTAGAAGGAAATATGGGAGTCAGGGCTTCACGTCCAACTTCAAAATCTCACTTGAATGCATTTCATTGGCAGAACCTAAATAACATTCAGATCCTTAGGTACATGGACGTTGAGAAATGTAACTTTCACCTTTCCATCCCCTGCCCTAGAGGGGATGAGGGTAGGGGCTATATGAAGCTGTGCAGATGAATTCTGAGTGTCAAGGTCCTAGCACAAGGTTCTTCCAATTATCTTCTAATAGATAATTTTCTATTTTTTCCTCAATGTTTTCCTTCTTCTGCATTGCACTTAGCTGCTATTGTTTCTTATATATCATGTATTTCATCATTCTTTCTTGGATTCACTTTTCATTTTGCTGGAATACCTCCTCCAAAAAAATTTTTATTTGTATGCAGGTGATAATATTCTGAGTTTTCAAATGTTCAAAAATATGTTGATTTTGTTTACATGTTTGATAGATAGTTTGTGCAATAAAGAAATTCAAGGCCTGGCATGGCGGCTCACAACTGTAATCCCAAACTTTGGGAGACCAAAGTAGATGGTCATTGGGGCCCAGAAGTTCTAGACCAGCCTGGGCAACATGATGAAACCCTGTCTCTACAAAAAAAAAAAAAAAAAAAAATTAGCTAGGTGTGGTGGTGTACACCTGTTGTCCCAGTTACTCAGGAGGCTGAGGTGGAAGGATTGCTTGAACCCAGGAGGCAGAGGATGCAGTGAGCCAAGATTGCACCACTGCACTCCAGCCTGGGTAATAGAGTGAGACCTTGTCTAAAAAAAAAAAAAAAGAAAACAAAGAAATTCAAAATTATTTTTCTTTAGAATTTAAAGATGTATTATATTTTATATATTAAAGTTTTTATTTTTAATTTTTATGGCTATTTTGTGGATACATAATCATTGTATATATTTATGGGGTACATGTGGTGTTTTGATACAAGCATACAATGTATAATGATCAATTTGGATAACTGGGATATCCATCACCTCTCACCTCAAATATTTATAATTTCTTTCTGTTGGGAACATTCCAGATCTTTTCTTTTAGCTATTTTGAAATACACAATAAATTATTGTTAACTATAGTCACCCTACTTTGCTATCAAACACTAGAACTTATTCCTTCTAACTGTATTTTGTATCCATTCACCAATCCTCTTCATCCCCCTTAGAACTTTGAATTCCTCCATTGCCCTCATTGTTCCACTATTGCCTATGAGAAATATGATATTGCTCTGTGATTCTGGTTCTTTTGAAGGTAACCTATTTTTTTTTCTCTTTGGAAGATTTTAGGGTATGTCCTTAAGAACTTTTGGAGTTCTTAACTTTTATCAAGATGTCTAGGCCACATATCCTGCTTGCCTGCTTGTACTATGTAGGCCCTTTTAATTTGAAGACTGGTTTTCTTCATTTAAGGGAAATTTTGTTCTATTATTTCTTCACTTCTTCCCCTCTATTGTCTCTATTCTTTCTTCCTAGAATGCCTCTTAGCTAGATGGTGAAAATTCTGGACTCTCCCCTATGCCTTCTAACATTGCCCCATATTTTCTTTTCCTTTGTCTTTGTGTGTGTGCGCGTGTATGTGTGTGTTTGTGTTCATGTGCACACTACGGGAATGTCCTCACATCTACCTTTCAGATCTGTAACTTGCCTTCAGCCACGTAGAACAGGTGTTCTGGAGCCAGATAGCTTGACTTTGAATTCTGACTCAGCTAATTTTTAGCTGTCTGAGCAAGTGACTTAATCTCTCTCTCTCTTTGTTTTTTTTTTTTTAAATGAGACGGAGCCTCACTCTGTTGCCCAGGCTAGAGTGCAGTGGCACAATTTCTGTTCACTGCAACCTCCACCTCCCAGGTTCAAGCAATTTTTCTGCCTCAGCATCCGGAGTAGCTGGGATTACAGGCACCTGCCACCATGTCCGGCTAATTTTTGTATTTTTAGTAGAGACAGGGTTTCGTTGGCCAGGCTGATTGAACTCCTGATCTCAAGTGATCCTCTCGCCTCGGCCTCCCAGAGTGCTAAAATTACAGGTGTGAACCACCGCACCCAGCCATTAATCTCTTTAACTGTGTTTCCTCACCTGTGAGATGGGGAAATAATAGTACCTGCCTCCCTGGGTTACTTTGATTATAGGTATGTTAGGATGTTTAAAATGTGAAGAACAGAGCCTGGGCCTAACACGTAGGAGGTACTTAATGTATATTAGCTGCTAGCATTATCAACAATTATTCTACTTGTTCATTGAGGTTTTAATTTTAACAATCCTATTTTGAATTTCCAATAATTTTTCTTATTCTCTGATTTATCCCCCTCATTTGTAGCAGCCTATTTTTGTTTTATGGAGGCAATATCCTTTCAAATTTTTCCAAAGATATTAATTACTATTTTAATTATTGATATTAATTGTGGTTTAAGGTTTTCTTTGTTCCTTTAATCTTCTATTTGTTTATCATAGCCTTTCTCTTTCATGTTCTTTTTTTTTTTTTAATTTCTCAAATGTCTAGCAGTCCTTGGTTGCCTATTCCTTTTGATCTGTGAGGGGCTCCACTGATCAGGATACTTGGCTGCTTTCTCACATAGCTGTCCACTCATTGATTCATGTGAGGCTTGCTGTGGCATTTGAGTGCACGCGGGGGAGGTATCTGGTCAGGTTTCCCTCTAGTTTGTATGGGTGAGCACTCCCCAGGCAGTCACTGGAAGGAGAGCTCTGCCCTAGAGGTGTGGTGCTTTGGAATAAAGTAGATTTCATTCCAGGGCAGAGCTGTGCGTCCACAGACTCTGTTGACTCTCCTTTTCTCTCAGGCCCAGTGCTGCCACCAGGGCCCCATGGAGGTAGATCTCCGTCTCTTGAGGGAGCAGTTCTCTGGCTTTAGCTTGAGATTTGTTTTTTGTTTGGTGATCACCGCAACGATTGTGCCTTGGCCGGTTCTGTCTCTTTGCACCTATTGGCTCATGGCTTGGAGCTTCTCCAGTGCTGTCACCAAAAGTGCCGTTCTTCCTTTTTCTAGGAAATGAGTTTCCTCTCTTCCTTTCCAGTCAGTGCCATGCCATCTGCTTTCTATCTTCCAGGAATTCTTTGAAATGATTGGTCTATTAACGATGTCCATTCTTATTTTCTAGTGTTGCTATGGTTTATTTTCTTTTGTCTGTTCTTATATCCTGTTTGCCTGCCCTCACCGTTTTTCCCCCCAGTGAGACTATGCACAGGAAAGAGGAGAGCTGGATGTGCATCTATCTGCCATATTGAACTAAGTTTTCTTTTTTATTCTGAGTTTTCCAAGATTTTCTTAATGATGCCAATTTCCACCCAGATAGATAAATATGAATGTATTTTTTGTGTGGGCTGTGTCTCTGAATGTCCCCTGGAATAATGGTGGTTCTTGTTTCCATGATCTGCCTCTTTAGAGAGCTCAGTTCTCTCTTTAATGAACACTTGGGGGCTTGGTCTGTTGCTACAACACCCTGCTTCTCTCAAGCTTCAATAATAAAGTGAGTGTGTTAAGGAACTATGAGTAGAGAACCGTAAGATAGTTGCCCATCTCCCAAATATCTCCCATACCATCATCTGTCAAAGGCACCTGAAGCACCTTTTTGTCTTCAGCAATCTCCATATGAAAATGCTAACGTCCTAAGAAAGAATAAGACCTTAAGGCTTAAATAAGTAATATCAGCCAACACCTTCATTTGGAAGCCTGGGTTTGTGGAAACACAATGGAAGGGAGATGATGGGAGGATGAGGAGGATGTGACAGGGACTCCCTAAAAGGGAAGTAGGTGTAACTGTATGCTTCTCAGTTTTCTTCTGTGCCCACCCTGGCTGATAACACATCGTTTCTGTTTCTCATTTTGAATTGGCAGTAGGCAGTCAGCTGCATTCCTAGGCATATGGATGGGTGCTATTATAGAATGAATGTTTGTGTCCCCCAAAATTCGTATGTTGAAGCTCTAACCCCTGTGACTATATTTGGAGGTAAAGCCTTTATTGGAGGTAATTAAATTTAAATGAGGTGATAAGGGTGGGGCCTTGATCCAATAGAGTTAGCGTACTTCTTAGAAGAAATGCCAGAGTCTCCCCCTCTGTGGCTGCCCTCACCAGAACTGACCTTGTCGGACCTTGATCTGGGACTTCCAGCCTCCAGAGCTTTGAGAAAATAAATTCTGTTATTTAACCCACTGACTCTATAGTACTTTTTTTTTTTTTTTTATGGAAGCTTGAGCAGACTAATACAGTTGTCTTTAGGGAAAGATTGAAGATAGAAAAAAAGCAAAAACACAAGTATGGGGCCAGGAGCAGTGGCTCATGCCTGTAATCCCAGCACTTTGGGAGGCCAGGGCAGGCAAATCACCTGAGGTCAGGAGTTCAAGACCAGCCTGACCAACATGGTGAAACCCCGTCTCTACTAAAAATACAAAAATTAGCCAGGCGTGATGGTGTATGCCTGTAATCTCAGCTACTTGGGAGGCTGAGGCAGGAGAATCTCATGAATCCAGGAGGTGGAGGTTGCAGTGAGCTGAGATCACGCCACTGTACTTCAGCGTGGGTGACTGAGCGAGACTCCATCTCAAAAAACAAATTATGAAAACAATTTGTTTTTTGTGTTTTTAAACAAAAAACACAATTATTAATTGTTAGCATTTCCTTTTTTTTTAAAATAAAAATTGAAGGGGCCTCATGTTTGGGATCTTCTTAGCTAAGATTAAAACCAAACTCTGGAGTGCCACAGTCCGGGTGACAAAAATGATTTCTTAAAAAATTCGTGAAGCAGTTTTGCATACTTTTTTTCATGTCTGAATATCAAGTTCAGGAAGCTTGACTCCACAACTCCCGACCAATATTGGCAAAATATATTGAAAATAAATTGCTAACTTATTTTCGGTAGTATATTATTGACCAAGGAAACACAAAACAGGATTTTAGGCCAATTAATCCAGCAGTGTTAGAATGAACAGTGAATGGGAGCCATGTGATTGTCATTTCAGATGGTCGGCACTTTTTAGTCAGGCTGGAGCTATATTTGGTTTGCACTGGCTGAAGCAGCCAGGGAATTGCTATAGTGTGATTTGCACCCCTGCTGCAGCAAAATATGGCACTCTCAAGATCAGAAGACACTATTTTATTTTAAGTTTCTCCCCCTTGCACCTTAAGGCCTCTCTGCAGATGTATGTGACTAGGTGAGACATATTCATGGAATATTTTGAAAATAGGCCGTTTCCCCCCTCGTACATTTTCACTCTTTCTACTCAAGTTCATCCCTCAAGCATGAACATTCCTTTTCCGTTGCCACTCACTCTCTTGGTGGTGTTAACCAGTCTTGTGGCTTTGAATACTAGCTACACAATGATGCCTCCCAGTTTATGTCTCCAGCCCTCTCTCCTATGAACCCTGGACGTGTTTATCCTATGGCCTATTCAGCAGCTCCACTTAGATACCTCTTGCATTTGGAGAACGTCAACTCCATTCTTCCAGTTGCTCGGAGTCATCTAGGACTCTTGTTTTTGTGTCACACCTTACATCTTATCCATCAGCAAATCCTATATGCTCTACCTTAAAATAAATCAAGGCTCTGACTCCTCAGGGCCGTCACTGCTACCACCTTGGTGCAAGACACCTTCCTCTCACCTGGATTATTGCTGAAGCTGCTAACTTTTCTCTCCATTTCTGCCTTTGACTGCTACGCTCTCTTTTCAACGCAGAAGCTCAAGGGAGCTAATCCTGAAACATTTCCAGTCTCATGGTGAAAGCCAAAGATCCTTCATACTAACCTATAATACGGCCTCCCATTGTCCCCGTCCCTGACCTTCTAGTGCTTTCCCTTTTCTAGCGATGCTGACCTTCTTGCTGTTCCTGCAATACACGGGCACATTCCCCTCCTCAAGCCTTTGCATTTCTTTTTCCCTCTGCCTGGGAACTCTTTCCTCTCAGCTGTCCACATGATTCACTCCCTCATCTCTTCTAAGTCTTTGTTCAAATGTGACCTTCTAAGTTCACAAATTCTCTCTTCAGCAGTGTCTAATCTGCTATTTAGCCCATCCGTTGAGCTTTTAATAGCAAAAATCTTTTTGTTCTTAGAAGTTGTGCTTGGTTATTTTTCAAATCTGCCAGGATCTTTTTTTTTTTTTTAAGTCTTGTACCTTGCTACTACTACTTCTTTTTTTTTTTTTTTTAAACATTTTAAGCATCTCGTTTTATATTTATATGCCAGAATTCCACTATCTGAAATCTTTGGGACCTAATACTCTTGTCTTTCTTTTCTGTTGCTTTTCTTTGTGTTGCCTGTGTGTTTTGTACTTTTTGTGTGTTTTTGTTGTTGTTGTTGTTTGGAGGTGTTTTGTTCTTTTGAGACAGGGTCTTGCTCTGTTGCCCAGGCTGGAGTGCAGTGGTGTGATCATGGCTCACTGCAGCCTCAACTCAGGTAACTCTCCCACCTCAGCCTCCTGAGTAGCAGGGACTACAGGTGCACACCACCATGCCTGGCTAATTTTTTTTTAAGTTTTAGTAGAGATGACATCTCACTATGTTGCCTAGGCTGGTCTCAAACTCCTGGGCTCAAGCAATCCTCTTCCCTTGGCCTCCCAAAGTGTTGGGATTATAGCTGTGAGCTTTTCCACTTGGCCTGTAATTTTAAATAGTAAGTTCTGGTTTGTCTAGGTTCTCTCTGGGGTTGAGAAAAGTTTTTCCAGAAGGAATTTATAATTGCCTCTGCTAAGTACCTGTGGCACTGACAACTCAGGACAACTTTAAGTTAATTTCTTCCCCTGGGGTTTATTAAGCCAAACTAGTAATGAAAAGCCAAGCCCAAACTTATGTGAAGCAAACCTATAGTTGCCAATTCTTGAAGGAGAAGTTTATCTGCATACAGAGCCCAGTGGCCAAATTTTTTTTCTGGTCTACCTTTCACGAACGAGGTTCTACTTCTTTTATTTATTTTTATTATTTTTATTTTTATTTTCCTTTGAGACAGAGTCTCACTCTGTCACCCAGGCTGGAGTGCAATGGCATAATCTCGGCTCACTGCAACCTCTGCCTCCCAGTTTCAAGCGATTCTCCTGCCTCAGCCACCCAAGTAGCTGAGATTATAGGTGTGTGCCACCACATCTGGCTAATTTTTGTATTTTTAGTAGAGACAGGATTTCAGCATGTTGGCCAGGCTGGTCTCGATCTCCTGACCTCAGGTGATCCACCCGCCTCAGCCTCCCAAAGTGCTGGGATTACAGGCATGAGCCACCATGCCCCGCCAAGGTTCTACTTCTTTAGGGTTCCTGGCTTTATGAGGCACTTTTGCTCCTACTCCCCACCTTGAGTGAGCTCAAGGCTCTGACTTCTGTCCTCTGTTTATCCACGAAACTCACATCTCTCTGTTGTACAAATCAGTGCTGTGTCTGACAGTTGCAGCTTCGCTATCAGCTTTCTGCTCTGCTTTCTAGCTCCCTCTTTGTTTTGGGCCTTTGGGGATATCCTTTATTCTCGTGTGAGCACAGCTAGGTATTTACAAGCATATTTATTACATTTTTCCCAGCAGTCTCAAGATTTTGCCACATTGCTGTTTTACTAGATACAGAAATCCAGACTTTTTCTACTCATGGATAATACTGTGTTTTCTGTTTATAAGCTGTATTTTTCATATAATACTGTATCATAGACATTGTATCATACCATTAAGTGCTCTGCTACTAGATCATTTAAATGCCTTCATTGTAATTCATTGTAGGGATAGCCAATAATATTTAATCATACCCTAATATTGGACATTTGAGGTTCCACTTTATTATTAGTAGTATATATTTTTAGTTATTACGACTGCATTTATTAAATGTAAATGGGTGTTCCTTATTATGAGATTATATCCTTCCTACTTTTGTGATATTAAATATCAACTTTTAAATGAAATATTGGTAATAAGGTTTTAAATTTGCTTAAATATCTTTACTTGACCATCCCTTTAACATCCCCCAATTTTTAAAGTCCTTTTTGAATTCAGCATTTTATTATTAATTTAATTCAACATCATTATTTCTTTATGAGTGATGAGTTTGACTTACTGAGAAACATTTTATAGTTTTATTGTTATATTTGGAAACAAATAGTGATAGATATATAGAAAACTAAGAAAGCAACCAAATGAGAAATTTATTAACTAGAGGTAAGACAAAAGTTTTTAAGAGAAAGATAGATATGTGGTTCATTAGTGAGAATATTCAGAGTTATAATAAAGTAAACCCTGTAGAAAATAAAAGTTGCTTTAAAAGTCTATACTGCATTCGTATGGGTTTTTAGAAAATAAGCTGTCAAAAATAACCAGGCCGGGCGCAGTGGCTTACGCCTGTAATCCCAGCACTTTGGGAGGCTGAGGCGGGCGGATCACGAGGTCAGGAGATCGAGACCATCCTGGCTAACACGGTGAAACCCCGTCTCTACTAAAAATACAAAAAATTAGCCGGGCATGGTGGTGGGCGCCTGTAGTCCCAGCTACTCTGGAGGCTGAGGCAGGAGAATGGCGTGAACCCGGGAGGCGGAGCTTGCAGTGAGCCGAGATTGCGCCACCGCCCTCCAGCCTGGACGACAAAGCGAGACTCTGTCTCCAAAAAAAAAAAAAAAAATCCTCAATTTTCATACCAGTAATTTTTGTAAAGCCTTGTATTTAAGCAATATTTCCAAGGAGTATTAAAACAACATACAACAGAGTCTTTAATACCTGCAAACAATGTCTTCTGTGGAAGGGTCTGGAAAAGTTATTCACTTTGACAACTGTCTTATTGGACTTTCAGTTCTAGAAAGCACTACCTTCTTAAAAGATAGATGTTCATCTTGCTTACCAGAGAAACTCATATTTCTGATAATATTTTTTCTTAAGAGGGACTCCCTCTGATATACTGACTACAGATAGAATTAAACAATAATAGAACCATGAGAGAGAAGTAGAGAAGGGATGATGTGTGTATGTGTCTGTGTGCAGCATGGTAGGAGGTGACTAAGTCTTCATCTTTCATAGTAAGATGCAAAAGAGAATGTTTGAAATGGAAAGCTTAAGAAATAGTGATATAAATTATCTTTTAAAAGGTGGGGGCAAGTAACAGAAAGAAGAGCTGAAAGTGTTGAAGGTGGTATATCTTCAGAGTAGGTCTTGGGGCTGGGGAGAATAGGCATGGAACCGCTGTTTTGTAACACTGTTTGCCTTTAAAAGTGATTAACTTAAAATATTTATAGGGCATATCACATTATCTAGAGTAAAAACATATAAAAACATACTCTGTGGGAGGTCTCTTTCCCACCCTTGTGTCTCACCTAATTTCCCTTTTCTTCCCTTCCACACAGTCACTTCTCTTTGTTTTATAGTCTTCTGTTTTTTTTTGCAAATAGAAGCAAATAGGATATACAGAAATAAATATCCTCCTTTCTTCTTCATAAAGGTAGCTTACTATAGTCACTGACTTTGCTTATGTTTTTTATTTAATATCTAGAGATTTCAATAATACCAATGTGTATATAAAGCTGCATAGAATTTCATTACCTGGCTATATCATAATTTGTTAAACCAGTCTCCTGTCAATTGACATTTAGGTTGTTTCCAGTTTTTTATTATTATTCATAATGCTGTAATGTACATTTGTCATTTCACATGGATGCAAATAAGTAAAGACCAAAGCAAAAAAGCTGTATAATGTAAATTAATGTAATTGTTTAAAAATTCATTACAATTAACTTTGAATACTATATATTATAGTTCACTTTTAATTATTCAGGAGATTTATCAGTCATTTATTCATTCATACATTCATTGAATAAATTTGAGCTCTTACTATGTACTAACCCTTCCTATAGTTCCTGGGGATATAGTTGCAACCAGACAGAGCCCCTTGCCCCGTGGCTTACAATGGGATGTATCGGAACCAGGAGACGAGATGCTGAGTGATGATGATATAGTGAGGTCACTTGGCAGAGAGGAGAATGACAGCGAGGGACTGGCTGGTAAAACAATGTCATTCACTCTGCTACACCTAACTGCTTGGATTCTCTATAGTAAATATTTATTGCTTTTGTAAATTAGAAGAAAACCCAATTGATTTTTTTTTTTTTTTTTTTTTTTAGTGAAGGAGAGAGACACATATGCAGCATAGCATAGGGAAAGAACATATTCTATGATGTCAGACATACCCAGATTGGGTCTAATTCTTGGATACCTTAGCCTTTCTGAGCTTCAGTTTCATCATCTATAAAATGGGGACAGTAATATGTAATTGTTTTTTTTTCTCCAAAGGATTAAAACTAATGGATGTAAAATGCCAGGAACATTACAGAATGAATGGTAGTTTCTACAAATGTGAGTTACAATTTTTATACATAGTTGCACTTGTGGTGATAATCTAGCCTTGGGACTTGTCTAGAGGAGGGAGCAATGACCTCAGCTTGGAGGCTGTGTTTGAGAAGCTGAGGAAGGCTGCATAGATACTGGCTTTTGAGCTGGATATTTCCAGGGTATGGGAGAGAGCGCTGGGCGACTGGGAGGTGATAGAAAGAAGACCAGGAGGAGAAGAGAAGGGCATGGAGACACAGTTGGGAGCATTTGCTTCCTCTCCCAAGGCGTCTGTCCTGGCATATGTCAGGAATTGCTAAGGCTGGCTCCTTCCAACATTTGAATCAATCTGTGAAACATGCTCGCAATTCATCACAGTCTTAGCAAACCTGCCACGGGGTATCTTGGGGTTGTTCTTAGTTGACCTGCATTTATTGGTCACAGCTACTTTTCTGAAATAAAAGCAAACTCAACTGCAGTGAAATGGAAAGAGAAATTTATGAATAATATATTTCCTCCTATTATCCACAGGATAGTTCTGGGCAAGCCTTACCAAAAAAACAAGGCAGTTAAGAAATAAATATCAGATTCTGGCTATGTTGAATCCTGGCTGTCACATACAGGATTTTTTTTTCATACACCCAGCCCCAGCTGAGATGAAAGCTGTTAGCCGGTTCTGAAAAATAATTTGTCTCAGAGCAGCATGGTAATTCCATCTCTTTGAAATAAAGGTTACTCAATGCAAAAAAATTGAAAATTAAAATTAAAATCCATTCCTTTTGTTCAGTGGTTTGTTTTCTAGGTCTTTCCCTCATTTTGTTTCTTTCTTTCCCTCAAATGATCTATCTGTTCCTCCTTGTGTTCTGTCTCTTGTTAACCAGTTGTTTGTGCTTACATTAAGTGATTTCAGAAATCAGTGGGGATTCAGGATATGGACTGAAATCTGGGTTGAGCTGTTGCTTCTAGGAGTGAAGTGTAAATGTCAGCTCTTTCTCTTCATAGTGTTGTGTTTGTAGATCTTCTGGGGAGAGAAATACATGAGCTGTAGTTCTAAATGGGCTGCCCAGGGCACATGGGCATTTTCTCATAGTTAGAGTTGCCAGACAAAACACTATAATAATGTCCCAAATATTGGAGAATAAAAAAAATTATTCACCTGAAATTCAATTATTACCTGGGAATCCTGCACTGTATTTTCATTTGCTAAGTCTGCCCACCCTGCTCATCCTCCATCCCTCTCTGTGTTATGCACAGATTCCCCTCCTGCATTTAACCTAGGTCTTTTCTTACTGCTCTCTGGCGTTATTCACTCGAAGCTCTTAATGCCGAGTAGATGTAAGCTCTCAGTGACCAAAAGTAAAGACAGGAATGTTAAATTTATTTTTTAAAGTATTAAAAACATTCACATAATTCACAAAGTACAAAAGGCGATTTGTTTTTTTAAAAAATTCTCAGCCGAGGCGGGCAGATCACGAGGTCAGGAGATCGAGACTATCCTGGCTAACACGGTGAAACCCCGTCTCTACTAAAGATACAAAAAAAAAATTAGCCAGGCGTGGTGGCGGGCGCCTGTAGTCCCAGCTACTCTGGAGGCTGAGGCAGGAGAATGGCGTGAACCCGGGAAGGCGGAGCTTGCAGTGAGCAGAGATCGTGCCACTGCACTCCAGCCTGGACGACAGAGCGAGACTCCGTCTCAAAAAAAAAAATTCTCCCTGAGCCCTCTCTCCCCTCATCAGCACAGATGTTAACAATTTTTTATGAATTCTTCCAGAGATATTTTATACATTTTCTAGCAAATTTATATTTATATTTTTCCCACCCCATTCCCTTTCCCACAAGAGGCGAGTACTGTATATACCATTCTGCACTTTCTTTCTTCACTTAACAAAAGGTGTTGGTATATAAAAGTACACGAAGAGCTTCTTTACTAATGCAAAGTATTTCATTTTATGACCAGACCGTAGTTTATTTAATTGATTTTCTGCTGACAAACATTTGGTTGTTTCTAATTTTTCTTTCTTTTTTCCATCTTTTCTTTTTCTTTATTTTGTAGACAGGGTCTCACTCTGTCACCCAGGCTGGAGTGCAGTGGTACAATCTGGGCACACTGCAGCTTTGACCTCCCAGGCTCAAGTGATTCTCTTACCTCAGCCTCCCGAGTAGCTGGCATTACAGGTGGTGCCACTATGCTCGGCTAATTCTTTTATTTTTTGTGGAGATGAGGTCTCACTGTGTTGCCCAGGCCTGCCTCGAACTCCTGGACTCAGTTGATCCTCCCGCCTGGGCCTCTGAAAGTATTGGGATGACAGGTGTGAGCCACCATGCCTGGCCCAGACTTTTTCCATATGTGACAATCTCTTAGGTAAAAAATGGCATCTCACTGTTTTAATTTGCATTTTTCTTTTTGCGAGTAAATTTGAGCATCTTTTTTTCTTTTCTTTTCTTTTTTGAAACAGAGTCTCACTCTATCACCCAGGCTGGAGTGCAGTGTGATCTCAGCTTTCTGCAACCTCTGCTTCTTGGGCTCAAGTGATCCTCTTGTCTCAGCCTTCTGAGTAGCTGGGACTACAGGTGCATATCACTATGCCACACTAATTATTTTTTTTTAAGGGATAGGGTCTCCAGGCTGGTCTTGAAATCCTAGGCTCAAGTGATCCACCTGCCTCAGCCTCCCAAAGTGTTGGGATTACAGGGGTGAGCAACTGTGCCCCTGGGCCTGAACATCTTTTAATGTATTTCAAATGTGCTTATATTTTCTTTTCTATGTTGTGTCTGTTGGTAGACTTTTTCTATTGAATTTTTATTAATTTGAAAGTACTCTTATGTATTAGGGAAATTATCGTTTGTCTGCGATGTGAGTTGCAAATATTTTCCCAGTTTGTTGTGGACACTTTTACTGTGCTTATGGTGATTTTCCATGAACATTTAAAAACTCCATATATTTTATTAATGGATACAATTTATCCATATTTTTCTTTTCTTTTTTTTTTTTTTTTTTTTTTTGAGACAGAGTCTTTCTCTGTCACCCGGGCTAGAGTGCAGTGGCACGATCTCAGCTTACTGCAACCTCCACCGCCCAGATTCAGGCAATTCTCATGCCTCAGCCTCCTGAGTAGCTGGGACTACAGGCACCCACCACCATGCCTGGCTAATTTTTGTATTTTTAGTACAGACAGGGTTTCAGCATGTTGGCCAGGCTGGTCTCGAACTCCTGACCTCCGGTGATCTGCCCACCTCGGCCTCCCAAAGTGCTGGGATTACAGGTGTGAGCCACTGCCCCTAGCCTGGAATGTTTTCATTACTTAAAAAAAAAAAAAAAAGCAAAAACTCTGTACATCTTAGAATTTACTCCCCATTTTCTTCCAATCTCCCAACCCTGAACAACTACTTTTGTCTGTGTGAAGATGACCATCCTGCATATATCATATAAATGGAGTCATATAATATGTGGTTCTTCCTGGCTGGCTTCTTTCACTTAGCATAATGTTTTGGGTTTTGTTTTTTTAGTATATTTTCAAGGTTTATCATGCTCTAGCATGTATTAGTACTTCATTCCTTTATATTGCCTATTAATATGCCTTTACATGGATATACCACATTATTTTTATTGATTTTTCAGTTGATGAATGTTTGGGTTGTTTCTACTTTTTGGCTATTATGAACATTCATGTACAATTTTTTTTTTTTTTTGAGGCAGGGTTGGCTTAAAAAAACCATAGGCTCAGCCTATGTTGCCCAGGCTTGTCACAAACTCTTGGGCTCAAGCGATCCTCCCCGCTCAGCCTCCCAAAGTGCCAGGATTACAGGAGTGAGCCACCCTGCCAGGCCTAACTCCCGTATCATGTACACATTGTTTTGTGGCTATATGTTTTCATTTCTCTTGGGTATATACATAGGAGTAGAATTGCTGGGTTATATAGTAACTCTGTTTAACTGTTTGAAGAGCTACCAAATTATTTTCTAAGTGGCTGCACTATTTTACATTCTCACCAATAGTGTATGAGAAGTCCAGTTTCTCACATGCTTGACAACGTTTTTAATTGTCTTTTTTGTTATAGCCATGCTAGTGGGTATGAGGTGGTATCTCATTGTCTCTCTGACTTGCATTTCCCTGATTGCTAATGATATTGAGCATATTTTCATGAGCTTATTAGCAATTTATGTATCTTTTTTGGAGAACTGTCTGTTCAGGTTCTTGTTCATATTTAAAAGGATTTGTCTTTATTATTGAATTATAATACTTATTTGTATATTTTAGATACAAATCCCTTATTAGATTTTTGATTTGCAAAAATTTCATCCCATTCTGTGGGCTGTCTTTTCACTTTCTTGATGGTGTCCTTAGAAGCACAAAAGTTTTTCATTTTGGTGATGTCTATTTTATCTATTTTTTCTTTTATCGTTTGTCCTTTTGGTGTCATATTTAAGAAACCATTGCATAATCAAAGTTCATGAAGATTTACACCCATGTTTTCTTCTAATAGTTTTGTAGTTTTGGCTCTGATATTTGGGTCTTGATCCATTTTGAGTTGATTTTTGTATATGTTATGTGGTAGGGGTCAAATTTTATTCTTTTGCATGTTGATATCTGTTTGTTGCGGCATCCTTTGTTGAAAAGACTATTCTTTCCCCATTGAATTGTTCTGGAACCCTTGTCAAAAGTCAGTCTCATAGTTTCTTACAGTGCTTTTACGGGCTTGTGCTTTTCATTAGAAATTTATTTCAACACCTGTAAAAGCTAAAAAAAAAAAAAAAAGATAAAGAAATTTATCTTGGTGCAGGGATACAGCTTAGCATTTTTTTCAATTGCTACCTGTTTCTCCAATACATTTTATTTAATAACCTACCTTTTCTCCACTGATTTTTTGTTTTGTTTTGTTTTTTGAGACAGAATCTCACTCTGGTTGCCCAGGCTGGAGTGCAGTGGCATGATCTTGGGTCACTGCAACCTCCTCTCCCGGGTTCAAGCAATTCTTCTGCCTCAGCCTCCCGATTAGCTGGGATTACAGGCATGTGCCACCATGCCCGGCTAATTTTTGTATTTTTAGTACAGACGGGGTTTCATCATGTTGGCCAGGATGGTCTCGATCTCCTGACCTCGTGATCTGCCTGCCTCAGGCTCCCAAAGTGCTAGGATTACAGGTGTGAGCCACCGCGCCCAGCCTTTCTTTCTTTTTTTTTTTTTTTTGAGACACAGTCTGGCTCTGTCATCCAGCTCTGTCACCCAGGCTGGAGTGCAGTGGCATAATCTCAGCTCACTGCACCCTCTACCTCCCAAGTTCAAGCAATTCTTGTGCCTCAGCCTCCTGAGTAGCTGGGATTACTGGTGGCTGTCACCACACCCAGCTAATTTTTGTAGTTTTAGTAGAGATGGGGTTTCGCAATATTGCCCAAGCTGGTTTCTAACTCCTGAGCTCAAGCAATCCACCCGCCTCAGCCTCCCAAAGTGTAAGCGGTTGGCTCACAGGCGTGAGCCACTGCACCTGCCCTTCTCCACTGATTTGACATGCCATTTTTAATCATGTCCTTTGGTCTTGGAAGTATTTGGATCCATTTATTGGATATCTGTACCATTCAGTTATCCATTTTTGCACCTGTACCATCCTCTTTTAATGATTTTTTTTTAAAAAATATATTTCATTATATGGTAGGACCAGTTTTCCCTCAATTATCTTATTTTTCAAAAACTTTTGGCCTTTTTTCTTGTTAATTTTCCCATGTGCACTTTAAAATTCATTTTTTGTAGTTTTTCATTCACCTAAATAAAAATTCTGCCAGCATCGCTGGGCGTGGTGGCTCACGCTTGTAATCCCAGCACTTTGGGAGGCCGAGGCGGGCAGATCACGAGGTCAGGAGATCGAGACCACGGTGAAACCCCGTCTCTACTAAAAATACAAAAAAAAATTAGCCGGGCATGGTGGCGGGCGCCTGTAGTCCCAGCTATTCGGAGAGGCTGAGGCAGGAGAATGGCGTGAACCCGGGAGGCAGAGCTTGCAGTGAGCCGAGATTGCGCCACTGCACTCCAGCCTGGGCGACAGAGCGAGATTCCGTCTCAAAAAAAAAAAAAAAAATATTCTGCCAGCATCATTTTAATTAATTTAGGAACACTGATATATTTATGATATCGAGTCTATTTGTCCAAGAACATTTATTCATGTTTTCCTCCATTTATTTAAGGTTTTTCTCCATCTATTTAAGGTTTTTTTTGTGTTCCTCAGTAGCATTTTATTTATTTATTTATTTATTTATTTTTCCCTCAGTAGCATTTTAAAGTTGTCTTAAAATAGATACGCAAATACCTTCTTAAAGTAAGCCTTAGGTCTTCTATTTTTTGTCTGTTGCTGTTGCTATAGTCCTCTGTTATGTTTTCTGTACTTTTTATTGCTATAGTCTTCTGTTACATCTTCTACCTAGTTGTTGTTAATTGTTAGAATTTGAAGAGATGTGGATATAATTTCATATTCTGTTTATTTTTTAAATTGTTTTCTCCTTGAGACTTAAATTGGCATTTAAGCATCTTTTTTCTAGTATGCTGCCAATTACTTCGTTCACAGTTGGGGACCGCAAAGTTATTTGGCATGGAGAGCAGCAATTTTGAAATCATGTCATTTTAAAAAATGTTTTTAACTAAAGGAACATATTTTTATTTAAAATGCATACTTAAGCATTCATTTTTTTAACTAAAATTGTTAATATTAGTAGATGAGAAATAAGTAAAACCTAGAAGTATAAATGTATCAGCTTATGTTTTAAATTCATTGCTTTCCTCAGGAAGTTTACAATTTAGTTGAAGAGAAAATATACATACACCTAAAAAATTAATTGCTTCTATAAGGAAGCATATGTTAGTTACCATATAAATGATTTCAGAATACAGGGGTATATCTGCCACTTTAAAAATTATTAGATTGTCATTTGGCTTTATAGTTTGCATTGTCCGTAAAGCAGCCATTACTCACTGTAGGTGTCTGCTTTGATCTTACCTGAACCAAAGTATTTTATAACCCATAAACTGGAAGAAAAAAAAATAGTGTCACTTATCAGATAAAATTAGGTCTGGCTTTCTTTCTTTTCTTTTTTTTTGAGATGGAGTCTAGCTTTTGTTGCCCAGGCTGGAGTGCAATGGCATGATCTCGGCTCACTGCAACCTCTACCTCCCAGGTTCAAGTGATTCTCCCACCTCAGCCTCTCAAGTAGCTGGGATTACAGGCATGCGCCACCACACCCAGCTAATTTTTGTATTTTTAGTAGAGATTGGGTTTCACCATGTTGGTCAGGCTGATCTCAAATTCCTGACCTCAGGTGATCCACCTGCCTCGGCCTCCCAAAGTGCTGGGATTACAGGCGTGAGCCACCGCACCTGGCCTGGCTTCTTAGAAACAAATGTTCAAGATAAGCAGTGGCTTAAATGAGAGAAAAGTTTATTTTTTCCTCAAGAATTCAAGGGTTGGCTGTCCAGGGCTGGTAGGCAGTCCCACGTCTTCAAGGACCCAGCTCCTTGCATCTTCCCAGCACTGGCTTGCCTTCTCAAGGCCTCTGTGTAGTCCTAGATGGCTGCGGTGGCAGCAGACCTTGTTTTCTGTTCTAGGCAGCAGGAAGAAGAAAAGATGAGGAGGACAAAAAGAGCTTCCCTCGGAAGTTTTATTCAGCAGTTCCTTTTCTGTCTCTTTGACCAGTGTATAATCACATGACCACACTAAGCTGCAAAGGGTGAGGGGAGGTTGGGAAATGTAGTCTGTTAGCTGGGTATTCTGGGGCCCCAGATAATTATGTGAGTTTTATTACTAAGGAATAAATGGAGAATGTTCACTGAACAGGCAGTCTTTGCCACAGTCACCTTCATCTTATCCTTGAGCCTCGTTCTCTGCATCCCTGACCTTCATGCCTCCTTTGTCCATGTCCTGGCACAGGAAGTGTTCCATCAGTACTTGTTGAATACCTTTCTGTGCTTTGCCCATTTCTGGCCCCATCTCTGGGCTCACCCCATTCCCACATCTCATTCATTCTCTGACACCAGTCCTGAGCCTTACCCCATCTCTGAATCAGTGATGTCATCACCGTCACCCAAAGAAGGGAAAGAATTCAGCTGGGGTGAGGCTTCTCAGATGGCCTAGGGGTCATGCATGACCGGAAGCCTAGAGAAGGAATGAGATTGAGGAACAGGATATGGCCAGCAATATGAGGAGTCAGAAATATCCATTCTGGCCAGGCGCAGTGGCTCATGCCTGTAATCCCAACACTTTGGGAGGCCAAGGTGGGCAGATCACTTGAGGTCGGGAGTTTGAGGCCAGCCTGGCCAACATGGCGAAATTCTGTCTCTACTGAAAAGTACAAAAATTAGCCAGGCATGGTGGCGGGCATCTGTAGTCCCAGCTACTCGGGAGGCTGAGGCAGGAGAATCACTTGAACCCAGGAGGCGGAGGTTGCAGTGAGCCAAGATCGCACTACTGCACTCCAGCCTGGTGATAGAGTGAGACTGTGTCTCAAAAAAAAAAAAAGAAACATCCATTCCAACATCTCTCAGTAATTTTGTTTAAAAACCTATGTCAGAATGGCCATGTTAAAATATCTGTCTTCTATAAAAATGAAATCTATAAGTGTATTTTATTAATACAAAGGTAAGATGTGTTCAGTTTAGAAAAAAATAGAAAATACAGAGCAGAAAAGAAGCAAAAAAGGAAAAGAAAAAAAGCATGTATTATTCTCACCAGTTTTCACCATGGGGGGACATTTCCTGTCAGATCTTTACATGTATACAATTGATCCATGCAGAGTTTATGGAAGAATATATGGGCTTGTACTATTTATAGCATTTTGAATTTGTGAAGCCTTATTTTAAAAGTTCTATTTTGTCACTCGATTAAACTTTACCTTTGATCAAAATTGTTAAAGAGCTTGACAGGCTTTCTATGTAAATTCTTTAAATATTTTCTTCCCTTTTAATGAAGACAGAAAACTACAGTGAGGTGGGCAAAAGGCAAGCAGCAGGAGAGAGCATGAGTCCATCAAGAGAACTGGGTCATGCAGAGACTGAATAATAAGTAAGGAAAGTCTTAAGCAATCCAGAGTGGAATGGACGAACTTCACAGAACTGGCAAAGTGGGTGGGGATGCCACAGTGACAGCTTGAGGTCTTGAGTATAAAGACTGACTCTGAAACTCAGCATCCTTTCCTGTAAAATGGGAATGAGAACTCCTAACTCAGAAACAGTTCCTACAAGTAGATCAAATAAGGTAATATATGTGAAGGATTATTTAACCCATAAAGTACTAACGATGTATTTAAACAGCAACACTTGGCTGAGCATAGTGGCTCATGCCTATAATCCCAGCACTTTGGGAGGCCAAGGCGGGTGGATCATCTGAGGTCAGGAGTTCGAGACCAGCCTGGCCAACAGGGTGAAACCCCTTCTCTACTAAAAATACAAAAATTAGCTGGGCCTGGTGGTTGGCGCCTGTAATCCCAGCTACTTGGGAGACTGAAGCAGGAGAATCGCTTGAACCCAGGAGGAAGAGGTTTCTGTGAGCCAAGATCATACCATTACACTCCAGCCTGGGTGACAAGAGCGAAACTCTGTCCCAAAATAAAAACAAAAACAAAAACAAAAAAGCAACACTTACAAGCTATTAGAACTGAAGGAATTTTTGATAACATCTAGTCCATATGCCTTTTAATGTTGAGGAAATGGAGACGCATTGTCTTCTTACATTAATGTACCCCCCAAAAAAGAACCTTAAATATGGTATTGAGAAGAGGAAATGCTTTTTATGCTGAGCACCTGTAATGTTTGCACTGAGATAGTGACAATAAATTGCTTTCCAGGTACAATATGGTTGTGAAAGTTGTACCTTGCACAACCAAAGGCATTCACCAAAGGGGCATGGGATTGGGAATTTGGCTTATAGTTCATTTGCCAAACTGTTCTTTCAGAGCAGTATCTTCTCTTAGAGCTGCCTTTTCTTAATTTGCCTGAAGGTACCATATGGTACGGTGGAGGCCCAAATCTTTATCCATGGGATTCTTGACCAGTGGTCCCTGGCTGATAGTAGTGTTGCTATTCTGGGCCCCAGCACCTTGAGCAGCTGAATAAATGTCATTTCTGGGAAGCCAGTTGCTCTTCTCTTGCCCTTTGGTTAGGGAGTAGTCAATGGCTGCAGATGGAAGATGGCCAGTCTTTCCTTCCACCTCCCATGTCTAACATACTTTCCTCACTGGAAGCAAAGGGAGTTGTTGGTGGCAAACCTTGCAGAACCAGGTATTCTTCCTCTAGAGTTTTAGGCATGAATGAAATGCTTACTGTTTTCTTTCTCCATTTTACCTTATCAAAGCAGGTGTTCTGATGGCCTCAGGTCCGTTGTACTGACACAGAGGTGTTACACCCACCTCCTGACCTTACCTTAGCTCACCTTTACTCTGGTTCCTTCCTGTCCCTGGGTCTAACTCAGCCCATCTCTGGACCTTAAAGGCCCTTTTCACCTACCCAGAGCATGGCCAGTGATGGTGTTAGGCTAGGCAGCACCTGTGCTCGGTGTGGTTGATGGCAGTCCCCTACGTGCAGTTCAACGGGCGGCACTCTTGTGATTTGAGTTGTTTCTCGATTAAACTCAAAAACAAAGCCCAGAACTTGCAGACACCATCTTAAGCGAATGTTATGTGTTTGATTTTGTTTGCAGGCTCCTGTCCTTTCTGGTTATTTCCTGCCCCCACTAGGCTGCCAGAGAGTTCTTAAATAACTGACTGGAGACATCTGTCGGGGTGTTTCCCTCTCTTTTTCATCCCTACAACACTTATACATTTCTAAAAGTACTGCAGTACTTCTGAAAACAGGGGTGAAGAAGAGTCTTATCCTCCTATAAGGTTTTATCCACACATCCTCTGTGTAGAGGGAGGAGGAATGAAGGGGTGAGTGGGAGAGACTGGTGTGAACTGGAACTAAAATCTAGTTTATCACAACATACCATCTTGCAACTCACAGCGGGATTCTGACACCACATTAGGAAACCTTATCTAGGTTTTTTGAACATGAACTTGTGTGTTTCCTCCTGGGAGCCTTTGTTATGTATTTGAAATAATAAGCACTTGGAGTGCAGATCCAAGTCCAGACTGCCTTGTACTGGTTCTTCTACCTTGGGCAAACCAGTTCACTTTTTTGAACCTCAATTCTATCATCTAATGCAGAGATAATAATATGTCTGGGTTGTTGTGAAGATCACACTGAGAAAGTACCAGGCAAAAAAAAAGTGCTTATATTAACTAAATTCAATGAAATGTAAGATGCTAATGATTGTATTTAATAAAATGCATGATTATTTTAAATACCACTAAGGAAAAGAATGCTGTCGATTAAGCCAAGATTTATCACTTTCTTCTCACTTAGAATGTTTAAACAAATTGAAAGAGATTGAGGGGGTGCTTATTTAGACAAATTTTTATCATATATCATTCTTGTGCATATGTAAAAAGGAACATATAACTGACACATGAAGGTATTCCTAAATTTTCTTCCTGCCCAATAACTTGCCAATGCAGTTATTGATACCTGTTGGTTTTCCACATATTACCTGTGTGCCATCATGAGCTTTGGGGGATGCAGCATTTCTCTTTTTCTTTTTTTTTTTTTTGAGACGGAGTCTCGCTCTGTCGCCCAGGCTGGAGTGTACTGGCGTGATCTCGGCTCACTGCAAGCTCCACCTCCCGGGTTCACGCCATTCTCCTGCCTCAGCCTCCAGAGTAGCTGGGACTACAGGCACCAACCACCATGCCCAGCTAATTTTTTTTGTATTTTTAGTAGAGACGGGGTTTCACCGCGTTAGCCAGGATGGTCTCGATCTCCTGACCTCGTGATCTGCCCACCTCAGCCTCCCGAAGTGCTGGGATTACAGGCGTGAGGCACCGCGCCCAGCCGGGATGCAGCGCTTCTTAAGAGAGTGCTTCATGTTGTCTTTGGGATGTCGTTCCAAGCCTCTGACTCCAGTTCTGCACAGCTGATGTGCATGCATAAACAATGCCATCCACTTCCTGCCTGGCACATGGCCATCTGCAACTGTAGGACATCCTGATATCAGAAATGGTAAAATGTGAAAATATTTATGTGTTAGAATTCATGAAATATAGGCTGGGCACGATGGCTCACACCTGTAATCATTGAGAGGCCAAGACGGGCAGATCACTTGAGGCCAGGAGTTCGAGACCAGCCTGGCCAACATGGCGAAACCCTGTCTCTACTAAAAATACAAAAATTAGCCGGGTGTGGTAGTGTGCGCCTGTAATCCCACCTACTTGGAGGCTGAGGCACAAGAATCACTTGAACCCAGGAGGCGGAGGTTGCAGTGAGCCAACATTGTGCCACTGCACTGCAACCTGGATGACGGCACAAGACTCTGCCTCAAAAAAAAAAATTATGAAATACAGTAGTATGATTTATTCCATCATTATTTCATAGTTTTAGCTTTGAGAGCCTGGATATAAAAGCAGACAATGGCCAGATCAAATATAAAATAGAACTTTGACAATCCACAGCCCAGGAAACCAGTCCCTTATCTACAATAAGCAGCCTAGGATGCCAGCCTGCTATAAGTCAGACTTGTAGGAAGCCAGATTGCTATCTCTAAAAACAATCCTGGGAGCTAAACAGTAACTTCTGTAACAATCAGCCCCGAATGACCAGGACTTGATTAATAACTAATGGCTTCCTTAATTTTTATCCCTTCTTCCAACTTTGGACCAGTCAGAGAAAGCCAAACATGCCTCCTAACCAATTACATAGGATGCCCCACTTCTAGTGAGCCGCCTGCAGCTTCCCCCTGCAACAGCCTCCAATTAGAGCACACCTGAGGCTTTCTCTTTTTCTGCTATAAAGTTTTCCCACTCCTCTGCCTGTCTGAGTCTCTGCCAAAAACAAGTGATGGTGGCTGACTGCCTTTCTATAACAAGCTCTGAATAAATAGCCTTTGCTTTTCTCATTTGATTGGTCCTCGTTTATTTCCACAGCTTGTAAGGAGAGTAAGCGTGAAATTCTTTGGCTCTTCTTAGGAAGTATACTGGCTATTTGAACAAACGCTCTAGGTGGATGTTTGCCTGGGATGTGGCTCTGTGATGTGACCAGGACAGGCTTCCCACTGACATGAATGAATGATAGAAATAATTTTGGATGTTTCTACATTTACCTATTCTTTTCTTTCTTCCTCTTTTATGTTTTTTCCTTTGAAGTTCTTGAGGCCAGATCTGGCTCCTAAAAAACATCAAAGGAAGCTTGCACCAAACGCTCTTCAGGGCCGCCTCAGAAGCCTGCCATCACCCACTGCGTGGTGCAGAATGGCGCCCCCCACAGGTGTGCTCTCTTCATTGCTGCTGCTGGTGACAATTGCAGGTAGGGAACTACTACCCTGGAGATACCCGTGTTGGGCTTGAGTTTCTTGACTAGTGTAAGCAACTCAGATCAACCTGAGGTGAAGGTGCTGTTGGTTTGCTTTTCAATATAATTATTTTACAGGTAAAAGCATGAAAGGCAGACCTCATGCATGAGTGGTTTTCTGTAAACAGGAATTTAGGTTTATTTTTATCATGACTATTCCATGGGAAAATAAAATCACATTTCATAAATACTAGGAAAACTTTATGTTTGTATATTGAAAAGAATTGCATACTAGATCTGGCTGGAAAGGCCAGACCTCCTTTTATCAGAAATCTTTATTTTCATTATACTCAGTTTGCTTATGGTGGATACACATGGCAAAAAAATCATTGGTGAGCATCATTTAAGAAGACCCATGAGTAGGCTGGGCTGGCTGAGCCCATTTGAGTATACCAAGGATTGAGGGTGGTAATATGACTAGAAAAACTGTTATGTACAGTTTGTCAAAATGTAACAAAGCCATAATGAAGATAACCTTAGCGAGACCCTTGTTAAAATGCAGTTTCTCATGCCACACTCCAGATCTACTGAATCAGAACTCCTAGGGTTGTGGCTCTGGGACCTGGGTTTTCAGCAGCACCTGGAGATGATTCAGAAGCACCCAAATTTTGGGCAGCACCATTCTATATGATGTGAGGGCCACTCCAGAAAGTATTGCCATTGGAAAAGCCCTGTCATGACTTGTAGATCACTTACTCCCCTCCATCCATCCATCTTATTAAACTCATTGCTGCTTAGCGTGTAAGAAAAAATGTCCCCTTATTCCATCTTTAATATACTCTAGAAAATACCTTCATTAATGTTTTAGATGATGTCATTAATGTTTAGAGACCCATATTTTTTCCCTTGCAAATCTCTACTTTTTCATTCCTTTTTGCCCTTTTCTTATGAGGTGTTCTCCCTTAATTCAAAATATCAATTCCCGAGTTATTGCATCCCAATAAATGTTATTTGCAATTTGCTCATCTTCCTTTTTTTTTTTTTTTTTTTTTTTTTTGGCAGTTGGCAGAACTAGCTGAGGGTTTATTTTGGAAAAAAACCAATTGAATTGTTTTGTGGCTGGAGGCATGGGCAAGAGGGATACCCCAGGCAGTGAACCCCGCCCCGCGAGTGGGCTGAGGGCGAGGGCTGAGCCTCAGGTGGGTCTCCTGTTCCCTATGCTCCCCTGCACAGTGGCCTCCCCAGGCTCTGGGGCAGTCACAGGAGGGGGTAGGCTGGGAGGGGCTGCTGTGGCCATTCACTTGGGCAGAACATCAGAGGACTCAGACACCAGCTTCCTATCACAAATCTCGATCTTCTTCACAACCATGGCCCTGAAGGAGTTGGTGCTGCTGAAGGAGCTGGAGCACCCACCAGAGCCAAAGCTGGAGCCCAGGCTGTAGCTGAGGCCAGGGTTTCTGGGGCCTCCATAGGCTGAGCTCAGCTCACCTGAGTAGCCACTGGTGGTCTTCGTATGGATATTCATGTTCTGCATCCCAGACTCCAGCCAGCTCTCCTCGCCCTCCAGCACCTTCCTGTAGGTGACAGTCTTGATGTCCAGGGTTGGCTTGATGATCATCAGCTCCTAATACTCATGCAGCTGCCATGCCATGTCCTGCATGGCCCACTGCAGGGTGGCCTCCAGCTTGGACAGCTTGGCATTGGCATCCTTAATGGCCAGCTCCCCATGCTGCTCGGCATCCACAATGGTGGCCTCTAAGGGAAGCCCTCTGGCCTTTGAGGCCCTCAGTCTCAATCTGGAGCCAGCTGATATTCTGATTCATCTCAGAGATCTCCGTCTTTGTATGATGCAGGTCATCCCTGTGCTTCCCAGCCAGCGCCTGCAGTTCCTCATACTTGACCTGGCGCAGGCTCTCAGCCCCGGCCTGGCTGCGGTTGGTAATCTCCTTGCACTGGGCCTTGACCTCAACAATGATGCTGTCCATGTCCAGGGACCAGCTGTTGTCCATGGACAGCACCACAGATGTGTCCCAGAGCTGGGACTGCAGCTCCTAGATCTCCTCTTCATACAGCTGCCTGAGGAAGTTGATCTTGTTATTCAGCCCTTCCAGGCGAGACTCCTCCAGCTTTACCTTGTTCACGTAAGCTTCATCCACATCCTTCTTGAGGAGGACAAATTCATTCTCCGTCGCTTAAATTTATTTATTTATTTTTTGAGATGGAGTCTCACTCTGCCACCCAGGCTGGAGTGCAATGGCATGATCTTGGCTCACTGCAACCTCTGCCTCCTGGGTTCAAGCAATTCTCCTGCCTCAGCCTCCCGAGTAGCTGGAATTACAGGCACCCGCCACTATGCTCAGCTAGTTTTTGTATTTTTAGTACAGACAGGGTTTCATCGTGTTGGTCAGGCTGGTCTTGAACTCCTGTCCTCAGGTGATCCACCTGCCTTGGCCTCCCAAAATGTTGGGATTACAGGTGTGAGCCACCACGCCCAGCCTTCTGTAAAATTATTGATCTTGTCCTTGTACTTGTTCTTGAAGTCCTCCACCAGCCCTGGTGTGTTGCCAAACTCGGCCTCCAGCTTCAGCTTTTCCTGGCCCAGCATGTCCAGCTGCTGCCGAAGGTTGATGTAGCTCTTGAACATGCAGTCCACATTCATCCAAACTGTCTTCTGCTGCTGCAGGAGGCTCCAGCTGGTCTGCAGTACCTTGTTCTGCTGCTCCAGGAACCATACCTTGTTGATAAAGGAGGCAAACTTGTTGTTGATAGTCTTGATCTGCTCCTTCTCCTGGGTGCACATGGCCTGGATGTTGGGGTCCACCTCCAGCTTAAGGGGGCTCAGCAAGCTCTAGTTGACTGTGACGGCTGTGATGCCCTCCATACCACTGGTCCCGCCATAGCCTCCACCCAGACCCATACTAGTGCCCAGGCCACCTTGGAAGCTGCTGCTGCTGCCCACTCAAGAGAAGCTCAAGGAGCTGATGCTGGCACCAGACCCGCTTGCTTGTGTAAGAGTGGCTGCTGAAGGCCCAGGGGCCAGAGGTAGACACCTTGTAGGACTTATGGGTCACGTTGATGGACATGGTGGAGGCAGGAGGGCCGAACCAGGTGGAGATTCAAGACAGTGCAGATGCTTCTAGGTGCTTTTTTTTTTTTTTTTTTTTTTGAGATAGGGTCTTGCTCTGTCACCTGGGCTGGAGTGCAGTGGTGCCATCATGGCTCACTACAGCCTCAACCTCCTGGGCTTAAGTAATCCTCCCATGTTGGCCTCCCAAAATGCTGGGATTACAGGTGTGAACCATCACACTCAGCCTTCTCTATCTTTTTTAACTTTATAAAGGCTAACCAGTGATTTTAGTAATTTGTCAACAATCATCAAGTAACTAGTATTCCCACAGATTGGGCTAGGACTTATAGAGCGTACAAACATAGGCGACAGGTTCCCTGGTCTCCAGTTTGATAGAAGAGCTTTCTAGAGTGTCTCTAATAGATTCTGAAGTAATTACGGCAACTTGGACTAAATGAAGAATGATTTAGTTGTTGGGAGCCCCACCTTCTCAAACTTCTTTATTTAGCATTAAGATCTTTGCTTTTAAGGTATGTATATCTAAACAGCCCCCATTCAGGTGATTTTTTTTTGCAGAACAAAGGAACGGTGCACTCCAGAGGTGTGCCAAGGAATCCACCACCTCCAGCCACACTGAAAACTGCCCTAAGCTTTGAGTTGGAGGCTTCTGCCTTACAAAGGTCTCCTTGCCTCCTTGTGACAGTTTGCTTCCCTGTCAATTTATCCACCATTAAAATAGCCTGTGAGACTTAAAATCAATTAACAATAAAACAAAGACATGATGCTATTTTGTAAAGTAAACCTGTATAATTGAATTTTATGTGAGGAACAAAGTATTATAAATAATATAAATATAATGTAGAAGAATGTTTCTGTTAAGTAAATGGAGTGAAACTGTATGAAAAAATAACAAATGGAGGGAAGGGTGCATGGATAGGTGTAAGAATCTCTGGATGGATGAGTGGGTGGATGGGTGGAGGGATGGAGTGATGGATGGATGAGTGAAAAGGTAGAAGAATAGAAGGATGGATGGATGGATGGATGGATGGATGGATGGATGGATGGATGGATGGAAAAGTAGAAGGGTAGATGGGTGAGTATGTGGGGGAAAGGGTGGATAGATGGATGGGTAGAAAGGTGGAAAGACAAGAGGAAAGACGAGTGGATGAATGGAAGGATGAGTGGATGGAAGATGAATGAGTGGGTGGGAAGGTAGGAGGATGAATGTACGGATGGATGGTTTGATGGATTGCTGTGATCTTTCTGTGGGAAATGCTGATTGTTTATTTGCTTGCCAGACTGGCCAGGGATTGAGAAGACTCCCTTTTCCTGGTTTCTTAAGCTGGAGGTGTTTCCCTGTGATATGCCTCTCTCCCTCACTAGAAACTGCTTTGTTTAAAGGTTGTGCCTGTAAGCAGTGCAGCGAGGGGAGGACATATTCCAATGCAGTCATTTCACCTAACTTGGAAACCACCAGAATCATGCGGGTGTCTCACACCTTCCCTGTCGTAGACTGCACGGCTGCTTGCTGTGACCTGTCCAGCTGTGACCTGGCCTGGTGGTTTGAGGGCCGCTGCTACCTGGTGAGCTGCCCCCACAAAAAGAACTGTGAGCCCAAGAAGATGGGCCCCATCAGGTCTTATCTCACTTTTGTGCTCAGGCCTGTTCAGAGGCCTGCACAGCTGCTGGACTATGGGGACGTGATGCTGAACAGGGGCTCCCCCTCGGGGATCTGGGGGGACTCACCTGAGGATATCAGAAAGGACTTGCCCTTTCTAGGCAAAGACTGGGGCCTAGAGGAGATGTCAGAGTACTCAGATGACTACCGGGAGCTGGAGAAGGACCTCTTGCAACACGGTGGCAAGCAGGAGCCCAGAGGTAGTGCCGATGACACGGACTGGGGCCTACTGCTGGGCAGCGAGGGGGGCTTCAACTCCTCTGCTGGAGACAGCCCTGCGGTGCCAGCGGAGACGCAGCAGGACCCCGAGCTCCATTACCTGAATGAGTCGGCTTCAACCCTTGCCCCAAAACTCCCTGAGAGAAGTGTGTTGCTTCCCTTGCCGACTACTCCATCTTCAGGAGAGGTGTTGGAGAAAGAAAAGGCTTCTCAGCTCCAGGAACAATCCAGCAACAGCTCTGGAAAAGAGGTGGGTGTGTTCAGGATGTGCTTGGGGGTGGGATGGGCTGAGTGGGGCAGACCGTAGGAGGGGCTGAGTTTCAGGAGCCGGGCAGTCATTCAGGCTGTATGAGCTTAAGGAGGTTCAACCTAAGGGCACCTGTCTCAGGTGGTGGCAAGATTCTGTCACTGTCTCTGTCTCTCAGAGATTTCTAGGAAGCAGAACATCTCATTCCTTTGCTATGCCTCCATGGCCAGGCTGTTAAAAAGAACAAATAGTTCTGCCTTCATGAGTCAGCCAGCTCATGATGACTTAGCACTTCTCCTTAGAAATGCCTCTAGCGATTTTTTTTTTCTTTTTGAGACGGAGTCTCGCTCTGTTGCCTAGGCTGGAGTGCAAGTGGCCTGATCTCAGCTCACTGCAAGCTCCACCTCCTGGGTTCACGCCATTCTCCTGCCTCAGCCTCCCGAGTAGCTGGGACTACAGGTGCCCACCACCACGCCCGGCTAATGTTTTTGTATTTTTAGTAGAGACGGGGTTTCACCATATTAGCCAGGATGGTCTAGATCTCCTGACCTCGTGATCCACCCGCCTTGGCCTCCCAAAGTACTGGGATTACAGGCGTGAGCTACTATGCCCAGAGACTCTAGCGATATTTAAGGCAAAAGGAGATGGTATAGAAGTTCCTGGGGCCAGCACATACACCCAGGGGCTTTGAAAATCCACCCTAGTAGGTTTCTTCAAGACCCAACAGGTGCTTTGGCTGCTAGAAACTCAACATGGCATCATGAACAATTGGATAGGATGAGAGAGATATGAAGGAGAGAACTTAAGCGTCATAAAACGTTCCATGAAAAAGCTCAGGTGAAAAAAGAATGAGGGTCACTGCAGTGGAGCGATTTCAAAAGCAGACGGAAAGCCTAAGTGTTAATGGCAGGAGGTCAGGGAGACACACAATGAGAACTGTGTGGTGAGGAGAGGGTAGTTGGAGAGCTCAGAGGCTGCTTGTTTGGAAACTGGTCAGGACTTGAGAATGTGGTGAGCATGTTGATCAGAGGAAGCTGAGTATAGGTGGAAATAAGGTAAAAAAAAAAAAAAAAAAAAAAAGCTGGGAGTACTTTAAGAATTTTTTAAAGGAAAAGTTTTCCTTCTTTAGATTCCAGTACTTATGTTAGAATAAGTGAGGAATGCCGGATTGAATTGACTATACATTATAATCTCAACCATGAAAAATTGTTTAAAAAGGTCCAGAAGTCATTTTTAAGTGGTTTTTTTTTGTTTGTTTGTTTGTTTGTTTGTTTGTTTTTGAGACAGAGTCTTGCTCTGTCACCCAGACTGGAGTACAGTGGCGCGATCTCGGCTCACTGCAACCTCTGCCTCCTGGGTTCAAGCGATTCTCCTGCCTCAGCCTTCCAAGTAGCTGGGACTACAGGTGTGTACCACCATGCCCGGCTAATTTTTGTATTTTTTAGTAGAGATGGGTTTTCACTATGTTGGTCAGGCTGGCCTTGAACTCCTGACCTCAAATGATACGCCCACCTCGGCCTCCCAAAGTGTTGGGATTACAGGCGTGAGCCACCATGCCCAGCCAAGATTTAATCAGAAGGTTTTTTTCTGCTTATATTTTTCTGAATTTTGAAGTGTCTATATTTTTCCGTACTTATAATTGGATTAAAATGAAAAAACTTTCTTTTTTTTTTTTGAGACAGAGTCTCATTCTGTCACCCAGGCTGGAGTGCAGTGGCGTGGTCTCGGCTTACTGCAACCTCTGCTGCCCAGGTTCACGTGATTCTCCTGCCTCAGCCTCCTGAGTAGGTGAGATCACAGACACCTGCCACCACGCCTGGCTAATTTTTGTATTTTTAGCAGAGATGGGGTTTCACCATATTGGTCAGGCTGGTTTTGAATTCCTGACCTCATGATCCACCCGCCTCGGCCTCCCAAAGTGCTGGGATTACAGGCTTGAGCCACTGCACCTGGCCTGAAAAAACTTTCAATTAAAAATAATCTGAAAGTATTAGAGATTAACCATGTTCTTTATTCATATCAGTAACTATTAAAATAATTTACTCTCATGTTGCCAAGTCATTTACTTCCTGGTTTATACAGATGGAACTCTCTGAAATCAAGCTCTATTAAAAATCTTTTGGCTCATTAGTTCTTTGAGGTTGGTTTTGTTAAAAGATAATTATTCAGGGCCGGGCGTGGTGGCTCATGCCTGTAATCCCAGCACTTTGGGAGGCTGAAGCGGGTGGATCACGAGGTCAGGAGATCGAGACCATCCTGGCTAACATGGTGAAACCCCATCTCTACTAAAAA
>NW_026652295.1:23737607-23909832 GCF_009828535.3 Hylobates moloch | reverse complement strand
CCAAGTAGCTGGGACTACAGGTGTGTACCACCATGCCCGGCTAATTTTTGTATTTTTTAGTAGAGATGGGTTTTCACTATGTTGGTCAGGCTGGCCTTGAACTCCTGACCTCAAATGATACGCCCACCTCGGCCTCCCAAAGTGTTGGGATTACAGGCGTGAGCCACCATGCCCAGCCAAGATTTAATCAGAAGGTTTTTTTCTGCTTATATTTTTCTGAATTTTGAAGTGTCTATATTTTTCCGTACTTATAATTGGATTAAAATGAAAAAACTTTCTTTTTTTTTTTTTGAGACAGAGTCTCATTCTGTCACCCAGGCTGGAGTGCAGTGGCGTGGTCTCGGCTTACTGCAACCTCTGCTGCCCAGGTTCACGTGATTCTCCTGCCTCAGCCTCCTGAGTAGGTGAGATCACAGACACCTGCCACCACGCCTGGCTAATTTTTGTATTTTTAGCAGAGATGGGGTTTCACCATATTGGTCAGGCTGGTTTTGAATTCCTGACCTCATGATCCACCCGCCTCGGCCTCCCAAAGTGCTGGGATTACAGGCTTGAGCCACTGCACCTGGCCTGAAAAAACTTTCAATTAAAAATAATCTGAAAGTATTAGAGATTAACCATGTTCTTTATTCATATCAGTAACTATTAAAATAATTTACTCTCATGTTGCCAAGTCATTTACTTCCTGGTTTATACAGATGGAACTCTCTGAAATCAAGCTCTATTGAAAATCTTTTGGCTCATTAGTTCTTTGAGGTTGGTTTTGTTAAAAGATAATTATTCAGGGCCGGGCGTGGTGGCTCATGCCTGTAATCCCAGCACTTTGGGAGGCTGAAGCGGGTGGATCACGAGGTCAGGAGATCGAGACCATCCTGGCTAACATGGTGAAACCCCATCTCTACTAAGAAATGCAAAAAATTAGCCAGGCGTGGCGGCAGGTGCCTGTAGTCCCAGCTACTCGGGAGGCTGAGGCAGGAGAATGGCGTGAACCCGGGAGGTGCAGCTTGCAATGAGCCGAGATCGCACCACTGCACTCCAGCCTGGGCGACAGGGCGAGACTCCATCTCAAAAAAAAAAAAAAAAAAAAAAAAAGATAATTATTCAAATAGGTGAAATTGTGAATTGTTTAGATATAAAATGAACATGTGTTAGAGATTTTATTCTACTCATTAATCACTGAAGGAACTAGATTATAATTATCCTACAAGAAAACCTGAAGAACGGGCACATTCATAGGTTAAAAAATATATTGAAATGAGTGTGCAAACAGAGGCAAAACTGGGTTTCCAGTGAGGAAAGGAGGGAGTTCAGTTGACGCTCCAGCAGACAGGAGAATTTACATGTCGATAGACAAGAATTATTTTCCATTTTTATCATTTTTATGACCTATAACTTACAGAGTTGTAAAAATAGCTCAAATACAAGAACGACTAGAGTCAGATAACCTGGAGAGGTATCCAGTAGATAATTTTTTTTATTTATTTTTATCTTATTTTAATTTTTTGAGACAGGGTCTCACTTTGTCACCCAGGCTGGAGTGGAGCAGCGTGATCTCAGCTCACTGCAGCCTCGACCTCCTGGGCTCAGGCAATCCTCCCAACTCAGCCCCACAAGGTAGCTGGGACTACAGGCATGTGCTGCCACACCCAGCTAATTTTTATGTTTTTGGTAGAGATGGGATTTCGCCGTGTTGCCCAGATTGGTCTCAAACTCCTGAGCTCAAGTGATCTGCCTGCCTTGGCCTCCCAAAATGCTAGGATTACATATGTGAGCCACCTTGCCCCACCGATAACATGCTGCTTTCCATTGAAATACAAATTTTCCTCTAAAGTACATTAGATTTGTAGACAATCTCTGAATAAGTGTTCATAAAAATTAATGCATAGCATAATAAGAAATCATTTACTCAAGTCCAATACACTGATGCACACTGTAATCCCAGCTACTTGGGAGGTAGAGGTAGGAGAATTGCTTGAGCCTACGGGTGAGAGACCAGCCTGGGCAACACAGTGAGACCCCATCTCTTAAAAAGAAAGAAAAGAAACATTATTTCATTCTGATGCAGTGCAAAGTTTGGAATTGATGACAGAAACTAAGATCTTTTCTCTGACCAAAAAATTATGTAAAATAGTTCAATTGTATTTGGTAAAGGTATCTAGAAAATTCAATGGGGCAAGAATAGTATTTTCAACAAATGGTGTTAGGACAACTGGATATTTACATGCAAAAGAATGAATTTAGACCCCTATCTCATACCTTATTTTTTAAAAATTAACTCAAAATGGACCAACAATCTCAATATATGAGTTAAAACTATAAAAGACATGGAAGAAAACTCAGCATAAATCTTTGTAAACTTGGGCTAGGCAATTCTTTCTTAGTACATCAAAAGCATAGCAATAAAATAGAAAAATGGTAAATTTGAATTAATCGAAAGTAGAAACTTTGGTATTTCAGATTTCAAAAAAGTAAAGCTTTCTTGATGGAATAAATATACCATACAATGGGATCAATATACCATAAATATTGTATACTGAATATATAAATAACTCTTATAACTTAATAATAAAAAGACAAATAACCCAACTCAAACATGGGCAAAGGATCTGAATAGAATTTCTCCAAAGGTCATAGAAGAATAGCCAAGAAACACATGAAAAGATGCTCAGCACCATTAATCTTTAGGGAAGTGCAAGTCAAAACCGCAGTGAGATACCACTTCACATCTACTAGATGGCTAGAGTAAAAACTAAAAATACATAATAAGTGTTAGTAAGGATGCAGAGAAATTGGAACTCTCATACACTGCTGGTGGGAATGTGAGATGTTGCAGCCACTTTGGTTTGTTTTTGATTTTTGTTTTTTAAGAGACAGGGTCTTCTTCTGTACCCAGGTCAAAATGCCACGGTGTAGCATGGCTTACTGCAGCCTTAAACTCCTGGCCTCCAGTGATTCTCTCACCTCAGCCTCCTGAGTAGCTGTGACCACAGTGCCCAGCTAATTTTTTCATTTTTATTTTTGTAGAGATAGAGTATCACTCTGTTGCCCAGCCTGGTCTCAGTCTCCTGGGCTTAAAGAATCCTCCCCGCTTTGTCCTCCTAAAATGCTGGGATTATAGGTGTGAGCAATTATGCCTGGCCCCAGTGTAGCTGCTTTGGAAGACAGTCTTGCATTTCCTCAAAATGTTAAATGTAGAGTTACCATATGACCCAGGAATTCCACTTCTGGGTATTTACACAAGAGAAAGAAAACATGTCCATATAGAAACTTGTACATGAATGTTCATAACAGTACTATGCATAAAGTAGTGCCATTGAATAGGGTATCTAGGAAAAATAAATCAAGATCAAACTTGTAGAGGATAAAGGACATTTTTTGCTACTGTGTTTTCCTGTGGACGAGACCAGAGAAATCACCTAAAACAAGTTGTTTTAAAGTAAATGAGTAGAGAACATAGAAACAAGAGCCATTTGAAACTTTTGCTGACGAGGCCCAGGTTAACTTGAAGGTGGAAATGGGTGATGCTGGTGCTCAGTGGCTTCCATAGAGGATTGATCTTTCTTTGGAGGGGTTTGTCAGAGAGGACCTTGTGTCCTGATGACTTAGTGAGGAGTTCTGTGGTGGAGGTTGTGGGTGGATTACTGAATAGTGAAGGGAAGAATTGGCATGTGATTCCAGCCTGGAGAGGCAGCATGGTGGAAAAGTGAATGCTTTAGAGAAGAGCAGGATGAGAGTTTTCTTCCCCTTCAGCCATTTCTGGCTTAGTGAAACCTTGGCCCAAGGTGCCTTAATTTCCCTGACCGCTGTCTACCTTCATTCTTCATTTCAACTTGGCAATAATTTTTCAGGACTTGATTAAAAAAAAATTAAATTCATCCTATGGGATTTGCAGAGGCCCAGTATAAAATGTTATGGACACCTATTCCGCAGTAATAGGTTTGCAGTAATTCTGAATTTCATGCTATTCTTAGCACAGATTCAATGAACAGCTTAATCCATAGCACTCACTTCACAAACCCAGATGCCTGAAAATTCAATTAAATCAAACATCTTAAAATTATTTAGTAAACCCACTACCTGATTTTTAAAATGTTGGTCAATTGGTTTCCCTTAGTTTGATCAATACAGCTTAATTTCATTATTTCGTCTTTTTTTTTTCTTTTTTTTTTGCTTTGGTTCTGGAAATTTAGTTGCAGAAGGCTTCACCAGTTGCCTAGTAAATATCTGGAGCCCAGTAGGCGCTCAATTACTATTAGTAGTGATATAAGTGATCATACCTCCAAGCACAAAATGTATGCCATATCTTTATGGACTTTTCTCAACTGTAGAAAAGAGTAGTTGTCTATTAAATTAGCACCACTGGCCCCTTCTCTGATTTACATTTGAATTATAGCTTTTTTTTCTGTGAGTTTCTCACTGCACATGGCCCCTGTGGGCCTTCTATATTCTTAGTCTAAGAGTTTTACTTACCTGGCCCCACACAGTTACTGACTAAAAGTCTCAGAAGATATTTTATTATCATATTATGAGACTTGTCCCTCCAGCACACACTGTTTAGTTTAAGAACTTTAATTTGGCTAACTCTGTAACTTTAAGTTATCAGTTAAACATAATGGATAAAATGAATAAAGATGACTTACTCTAGAAGCCTGTTTACTATTGAATTATTTGATTGTCTTCAATTGTTGCTTTAGTGATTGTCTTAGCTTGTGCTGCTGTAACAAAACACCATTGTAGTAGTCCATTCTTACACTGCTATAAAGACATACCCAAGACTGGTTAATTTAAAAAGGAAAGAGGTTTAATTAACTCACAGTTCCACATGGCTGGGGAGGCCTCAGGGAATTTACAGTCATGGCAGCAGGTGAGAGAGCAAGCAGGGGAAATGCCAGATGCTTATAAAACCACCAGATCTCGTGAGAACTCACTCACTATCACGAGAACAGCATGGGAGGAAACCGTCCCCATGATCCAGTTACCTCCATTTGGTCTCTCCCTTGACAAGTGGGGATTATAATTCAAGATGAGATTTGGGTGGGGGCACAAAGCCTAGCCATATCAGCCATGAACTGGGTGGCTTAAACAACAGACATTTATATCTCACAGAACTGAAGTTTGGAGGTCTGAGATCAGGATGCCAGCAGGGTTGGGTTCTTGGTGAGGGTTTCTTGATTTATAGGTAGTCATCTTTTTGCTGTGTCCTTACAAGGAGGAAAGAGAACTAGCTAGCTCTTTCTCCTCTACTTATAAGGACACCAATCCCATTTATAAAGGCGTTACCCTCATAATCTAATTACTTCCCAAAGGCCCTGCCTCCAAATACTATCACATTGAGGGTTAGGATTTCAACAAATGAATTTTGGAGGGTGGAAGGAGGTGTGGGGCAGAAACATTCGGTCCATTGAACTGATCAGTTTAGGGGCTACTACAATTACTTTTTCATTCTTTGAGTGTTTGTGTGAGTTCACCTATATTAATTGTCCAACCCACAGTTGCCTTATATGTCTAATAGACAGCAAAGAGATTACTTGAGAGAGATGGTCTAGAGTTCCTGAGTTTTGCAATATTATTCATGGTTTTTCAAACATTACCAAAGCTAATTTATGAAAAAGGTTGGTAACATTGAGTTGCTTGAAGAGTTGAATTGTTTTTTTTTTATAACAATTTATCCTTGTAATTGATCTCATAGGTTCTAATGCCTTCTCATAGTCTTCCTCCAGCAAGCCTGGAGCTCAGCTCAGCCACCGTGGAGAAAAGCCCAGTGCTCACAGTCACCCCGGGGAGTACAGAGCACAGCATCCCAACACCTCCCACTAGCGCAGCCCCCTCTGGGTCCACCCCATCTGAGCTACCCATATCTCCTACCAGTGCTCCCAGGACAGGTAACTTTTAAAAAAATACAATTTCAAGAAATGTACTGAAGACAGGCTGTAGAATTTGGTAGTGACAACTTTTAAAGTTTACTCATTTCCTCCAGGCACATTTTTGAGCATCTATCATGTGCCAGAAACGGTGCTGCATACTGGGAATAAAAAGATGAATAGAACATTGTCTTTTCCCTCAGGGACTCCATAGTCCAGGAGAGGAGACTGACAGGTAAAGAGGTGGTTCTGATACAATATGGTAAGTGCTGTGAGAGGCTGCTGTGGGAGCAGAGGGGCACCCTGATCCACTAGGAGGGTCCGGGGATGCCTTTCCAGAGGAGACGATGCTAGGATAGAGTGAGCCAGCAAAAATGGCATTGGTCTGTTGTTCAGGTGGAGGGAGAAACATGTGTCATAACAATAGTTATCATTGTATTTACTGAGCACTTACAGAGTGCCAGGCAATATGCTCAGTGCTTCCCATCCATCATCTCTCATTCATTGCCTGTGCAAGAAAACAGAAGTACAAGAGCTCATGGGACATTGCGGAAGAACTGTAAGGGATTCAGTATGGCTGGAACTGGAGTGGTAAGCAGGACAAGAACTGGAAAGATCATGTATTTTGTGCTAAAGATTCTGCACTTTACTGGATGGGTATAGAGAATCCCTGAATGGTTTTAAGCAGGAAAGCAAAATGATCAGATTTGTATTAAGAAATAGTGTGGGATGAGCCCAGTGGCTCACGCCTGTAATCCCAGCCCTTTGGGAAGCCCAGGTGAGCAGATCATGAGGTCAGGAGTTTGAGACCAGCCTGGCCAACATGGTGAAACCCCATCTCCACTAAAAATACAAAAAAATTCACTGAGCATAGTGGCACACACCTGTAATCCCAGCTACTTGGGAGGTTGAGGCAGGAGAATTGCTTGAACCCAGGAGGCAGAGGTTGCAGTTAGCTGAGATCGCTCCACTGCACTCCAGCCTGGGCAACAGAGCAAGACTGTCTTGAAAAAAGTAAAAAATGAATAAAAAGGGACCAGGTGTGATGGCTCACTCCTGTAATCCCAGCACTTTGGGAGGCCGAGGTGGGTGGATCATGAGGTCAGGAAATCGAGACCATCCTGGCTAACACAGTGAAACCCCATCTCTACTAAAAATACAAAAAATTAGCCGGGCGTGGTGGCGGGCGCCTGTAGTCCCAGCTACTCGAGAGGCTGAGGCAGGAGAATGGCGTGAACCTGGGAGGCGGAGCTTGCAGTGAGCCGAGACTGCACTACCGCACTCCAGCCTGGGCCACAGAGCGAGACTCCGTCTCAAACAAAAAAAAAGAAAATAATGTGAAGTTGATTAGAGGCAGCAAGATCCATGAAAAGGCTATGGTGAATGGTTGCAGACATGGAGGGAAGGAACCAGATTTAGGAGACAGGAAGGGAGCAGATTCACAAAGATTTGATAAGTGATTGAATGTAAGGATGTGAAGAAAGACATATGAAAATACAGAACTAAAATTAGATGAGCAGTTGGGCTGAAGATAAAGGATTACGAGTCATCAGTGTGGAGGTGATAGTTGGAGACATGGGGGACATAGGAGATCATCCAGGGAGAGGGGGGCGGTGAGCTGAGGAGAGGCCTGAGGACTGGAACTTTGGGGACATCATTGTATAAGGAGCTGGAAGTGCAGAAGGAGCCTACAAAACTGATCGGGTCATTGTGCCAGAGAGGTGGGAGATAAAGAGGAAAGCTAGAGGGAGAGAGTTCTATCGAGGAGGACAGAATAATTTTCCATCTACCCTTCTAAGTTCTAGGCTAGTGCCCCTGTAACAAAAGATAGATTAACAAGAGAAAAAAAAAACAAGTTTATAACATGTATATCTTACCTATACGTGGGAGATACCCAGGGAAATCTCAAAGAGGTTTATTATATTATATAAGCCTGGAACTCTGGCTTATATAGCATCTTGAACAAAAACAAGGAAAGAAGATTGTGGGGAAGGCAAGTGGCCAAAGGTGCCCAGAATAAGCAAAGTAAGCAAGAGTGAGGTTTATTATGCAGATTTGTCAGGACCTTCTCTATGGATGTGGATCTCTTGGAATGTAGTCACCCTTCTCTTACTGGTCTAGAAGGAGAGACACCCTTACAAATGGAGATTTCCTTTATAGATATAAATTCCCCTTACAAAGGAGTAACTTCTACTCTGTTTTCAGAGCTCCTCTTGGTCTGCTGTTTCTTTAAAAAAACACACAGCTCAAAATAATCCTTATATAAAAGAGTTATAGTTGTAATGGCATATTCTAGTTTCCTACAGTCTGTGAACCAAAAGTATCTGAGAGAGGTCTCAATCAATTTAGAAAGTTTATTTTGCCAAGGTTAAGGACTCACCAGTGACACAGCCTCAGGAGGTCCTGATGACATGTACCCAAGGTGGTCAGGGTACAGCTTGTTTTTTGTTTGTTTGTTTTGAGACAGAGTCTTGCTTTGTGGTCAGGCTAGAGTGCAGTGGCGTGACCTTGGTTCACTGCAACCTCTGCCTCCGAGGTTCAAGCGATTCTCCTGCCTCAGCTTCCTGAGTAGCTGGGATTACAGGCACCCACCACCATGCCCGGCTGATTTTTATATTTTTAGTAGAGACAGGGTTTCTCTGTGTTGGCCAGCCTGGTCTCGAACTTCTGACTTCAAGTGATCCACCTGCCTCGGCCTCCCAAAGTACTGGGATTGTAGGTGTGAGCCACTGTGCCTGGTCACCTTGGTTTTATACATTTTAGGGAGAGATAAGACATCAATCATTATGTGTGAGATGTACATTGGTTGGGTCCAGAAAGGCATGACAACTGGAAGGGGGTCTTTCGGGTCATAGGTAGATAAGAGACAAATATTGCATTCTTTTGAGTCTTTGATCAGTCTTTCACTGAATACACAAATTACTTGTGAGAGGGGGTAAAGGAATAGTCACTTATGCCTTGTCTGGCTCAGTGAATCTGTATTTTTTCGTAAACAATAGGGCAGAGGAAGCAATTAGATATGCATTTGTCTCAGGTGAGCAGAGGGATGACTGAGCTCTGTCCTTTCCCCCACCCCCTGCACCTGTGAAGATAAGCTATTGATTTACATTGCCAGGGTGAAAATCAACAAAACTGTTTTAGGGCAAAGATCTTGAGGCCCACAAGGAATTTCTTGTGGGCAAATTATAAGGGAGGCATGTAGCTTTTTTTTGTGTGTGTGTGTGTTTTTTTTTTTTTTTTTTTTTATCTTTGTAGATATCTTGTTTAGGAATAAAATGAGATGCAGGTTTGCCTGACACAGTTCCCAGCTTGACTTTTCCCTTTGGCTTAGTGATTTGGGGGTCCTGAATTTATTTCCCTTTGACAAATCATATTTTGGGGTGGCACGTTCTGGTCTCCTGTAGTTCCAAAAGGGAACACCTATCAAAGCTCCACGTGTTGCAGAGGCTGTGGTGAGGATTGCAAAGCTTCCATTAGATTTTCCAATAAGGAAGTTATTAGAATATGCAAGACCTAAGCATCATGTTTCCTGAGCTTTTCTGTGGGCGATGTATTTTGGAGATTACTCTCTGTCACTTTTGTATTTACTTTGATCCTGAGCTTCCATAGAGAGAAAGAGAATAGTGGAAGAGAAGCTGCGTAGTATATGGAAAAAGAAACTGGCCTGGGAGTTTGGCCCAGGATCTTTGGGTTTTAATAGAACCTACTGCATACAGTTGTAATGAGGATTAAATGAATTGATCATTTTAAAGCCCTTGGGGTAATGCCTGGCACAGTTTAATCTGGTATATAAGTGTTTGTTGAAATAAATACATTTAAATTAATTAAATATCGGTGGACCTATTGCTAATTACCATACAGCCTTGGACAACTTTGCTTTTCTAGGATTTAATTTCCCCGTCTATAACATGATAGGTTTGGGTCAATGTGCCTTCTAGGTCTACAGCTGGTGACTTTCAGGATAAAGAGTTAGTGAAAATGACAAGAGAGGAGCCAGCAAAGCCACTGAGAGCCTCTGCAGCTGATCTAGGAGGCACTCGAGGGACTGAGGAGTGAGAGGAGGGGAGTGGATTAAGTGAACAACCGTCTGACATCTCCTTGCAGCTGATCCCTCTGGAGAGCACTCAGCTTTTTTTTTTTTTTTTTTTTTTTTTATCTTTGCTTTTCTCTGTGTAGTATCTGGACATATCACAATATATTTTACAAGTGAAACTAATGTCCAATGGAGTCAAACCGATAGAATTTATGAATATATCAATGTAATCTGGTTATAGAGAAAGTAAACAAGTATTGTTCTGAATGCTTCCTTGGTGGCTAAGCACTTTTGATAAGAGTTAATGTTCCTGCTGCTTAAGTTAAAATAGGCTTTTTATATTGAGGGTGACTGGATTTTGTCTTGGAAAGTTTCCAAGTACAAGGCCATTAGCAGTAATTCGTGAGGCTACTATCAGAACTGAGTGGAGTGTGACTAATGAGACGGAAACACTTAGCATTACAGTCAATCTTTTTATAACTAAAAATAGCTCACACCAGGGCGTCAAGAAAAGCAAGGGAGAAAATGGACCCAATCCACAATTGCGTGAAACAGGTTTCACGCAACTCTTGTCACTCAATACATTGCTCAGTCAATTTGAATCATTATTTTTGTCACAGTGCCAACTCATACTTGTGGTTTAAAACCCTGTACTATAATATAGTGTACAGTTCAATTTCTAGCCAGAGCAAAAACGTGCCTTAGCTAAAATCTTATGAAGAACTATTACAAAAACATATGTTATTTTAATTTATGGATACCAAAAACAGATCTATGTAGAGCAGTAATGTAACATATTATATTATATAATTGCATGTATTATTTCTAATTGACTTTTAGTGAAAGAACTTACGGTATCGGCTGGAGATAACCTAATTATAACTTTACCCGACAATGAAGTTGAACTGAAGGCCTTTGTTGCGCCAGCGCCACCTGCAGGTGAGAGTTTAACCTTCCTCCCTGACCACTAGGAAGTGGGGTGTTTTTCTTCAGCAGGTCCTTACAGGCTATTTACAACGCCGATTCTTTTTCACAGCATTGCACGACATCACAAACAAAGGTGGAAGCCAAGACTTTGATTATCCTTAAGCATCAACATTTGTTGAAATAGTTTCAAATGGAGTAAGAATCTAGGAAATTAAATACAGTATATATCGTTTAATTGGTCAGGATGGAAAGTCATCAATTTCTGATGATGCAAAGCAGATCAGGAGAGGTTGCCATGTACCAGTTCTTGACCTGTGATAACCCATAGAACCTGGGAGGATTCCACCGGGATGAGAGGGAAGTGGCATGCACCCATAGGTTTGTTTGCAGATACTGTGGCGTTGACAGTCACGGCTCTCAGGTTCTCAGGATGCCTCACACTAGCTGCTCAAAAAAATTTATTCAAAGTGCTCTTTCTTCTACTTGTCCAGTGCTCTACCATTCAATGAGCATTTGACCTGGGACCTGTGGCCTGTCAAATGCATTGTTTTTAAGGTAGACTCATTCTTAAGGTGTTTGACTATTTCTCATTCAGGTTAGTTCCTTAATTCATTTTTTTCTCCACCACATATTGGTCAAAATTTTGTACACAGAGATGATAATACTTGACATTTGCATTTTAATCCTTTGAGATGAGGTACCTTATATTTTAACTACTAATATCTGAAGCTGGGAGACAGTTTCATCTTAACATAGACATGTTTATACTCTGTTTTTGTGTCATTAAATAAACCCCTACAACAGATCAAATGAATTGAAATCTCCTTGCCTTTTGTTAAAAAGAGAAAAGCACAATGGATTATACTATGTTAAAACTGACATGGATAGTCAGATGTGGCCCCCTAGGAAAAAACTCATCAAATACTAATGGTTAAATCAGGGAGGTTTTATTTTTGTTAACTTTATACATTTTAAACATTTCCTGTAAGATGTATGTTTTTATAACAAAAAAAGAAATGTTACATTAAGAAGATACATGTTATTCTTTACTTGGCTGATAGTTGAAAGTCAAGTTCATAAGATAATAGCAAGAGTGAGGGGATAAAAACAAATAAACAAAAAAATATATAAGTTAAAAAAAAGAAAGCTGAGTTGAGTATATCTAAGGTAATCTGCACTGGTGGTTTAAAGGCTGTTGTCTTCCCTCTGCCCAGGTTATCTAGTGTCCTCTCAGAATTTATAACTACTCATATTTATTTTTTGCTCTCAGAAACAACCTACAACTATGAATGGAGTTTAATAAGCCACCCTATAGACTACCAAGGTGAAATAAAACAAGGACACAAGCAAACTCTTAACCTCTCTCAAGTAAGTAACTGGAGACTGGTTGTGTCTAACAGCACAGCATAACGGCATAGAGCTCAGTTAATACCTTCTTAGCTACTGAACCCAAATGTCTTTCTTTTTTTTTTGGAGACAGAGTCTTGCTCTGTTGCCTAGGCTAGAGTGCAGTAGCGCAATTACAGCTCACTGCAACCTCTGCCTCCTGGGTTCAAGTGATTCTCCTGCCTCAGCCTCCCAAGTAGCTGGGATTACAGGTGCACGTCACCATGCCCAGCTAATTTTTTTGTATTTTTAGTAGAGGTGGGGTTTCGCCATGTTGGCCAGGCTGGTTTTGAATTCCTGACCTCAAGTGATGTGGCCTCCATAGCCTCCCAAAGTGTTGGGATTACAGGCGTGAGCCACCATGCCCAGCTGCAAACATCTTTCTCATGGTAAGATCAAAAGAAGCATATGAACAAATAAAGTTTCAGCCATGCAAGTAGGCAGGCAGATGGTTAAGCGGCTTTGGATGGCTTTTCTTTATTTGGGTTACTTGGTATATTTCAGTTTGGGGAAAAGAGCCTGGTTGTCCCACAAGCATTGCAGAGAGGTTAAAAACCTGTTCTAACTCTTGCTCTCCTTGCAGTGTTAAGGACATTCTACTTATCTCTGGTTCTCAATCCGGCACATCTCTAGAGCTGCCAATAATTCCATTCCAGGTCACAAATTGCCATATCACATATTGCCCTATGATACAAGCACCCACAAGAAACATGCCCCCTTTCTGGCCTAGGAGGATATATAAACCGACTTAGCGACTAGAGGTCTAGTTTCCTACCAGATGATTGTGTTGACTTCCTCTCCTGGGACCATACAGCTAATGGTACAACACAGACTTGCATCACCCTCATGTCATGGAGCTCCGTTTCTCAAAGTGTGGCATCCAGACCACTGGCAACCAACGCACCAGAGCTAGGTGGTAAAAATGCATGGTTCCATACACACATCTGAGAACTGCTGCCCTCTGCTGGTCCATCTCACCCAGGCCTCTGTGAAGCCTTCTGTAGCGAAGCTAAAGGCCTGTCTAGGTGATCCTTAGTGTTCCAGAATTCAGGCTTCAAACATGTGGCAGCCTCTTGACAGATCCAGATGAGACTCTTTCCTGAGCCCCTTCTCTATGCTGACTTTAGGAGTGTGGCTTCTGGGACATTTTAGCTTTTTCTAGGTAGTGGACCCATCACGTCTTGCACGTTGAACTGCATAACATTTGTTTATGTTACAGTTGTCCGTCGGACTTTATGTCTTCAAAGTCGCTGTTTCTAGTGAAAATGCCTTTGGAGAAGGATTTATCAATGTCACTGTTAAGCCTGGTAAGCCTGTGTAAGAGAATGGCCTCCTATTGTACATATTTATCTTAATTTTTGGTGCCTGGATGACTATATATCTATCTATCTACCTATCTACCTAGAGAGAAAACCTATTTTGTATTAGGCTCCATTGTAGAGAAAACATGCCAAGATTATATGTTTGGTTTTTTTTCTACCTTTCGCATAACACTTTATACTTGCTTGACAAGGTTCTTGCTGGCTGCCCTTGAATGGTGGCAAATCTACCTTAGCCCTCTCTATCTGACATTTACGCCATCCACTCTAACTTCTACCTCCACTCTCCATGATTCAGCTTCACCTTCGTAGCAGGGGCATGTTAAATACATTCAACTGAGCAACCAAGAAGTCAGGGGAAAATGTGTGCCCATCGGTCAGTGCATTCATGTGAATTAGAAACACGTGGTTCTTGGGCTGGGTGGGCACAGCCCTGGCTTGGTAAGTAGAACATGGGCTGGCTTTCAGCCTCCACCACCCCCTCACCTGTGCTGAGGGCACAACCTACCCAATCAAGGTGAACCTCCCTTGCACCCACTTCAGCCCACCCTGAGGGTCTCACAGCTCTATCTTTTGCACATTCTGCCTGGTTATTATCACAGCTGAAGCATGGTTGAGCGGGGGAGTTGCCTTCAGTCAGAGATATAAGATCCACTCAATCCGAGGAGCTGGAACTGTAATCCCTTGCTCCTGCTCTGTAATTACTGCTCACATTCTGTGACGAGCCCCTTTGTTATTATTGTACATCTTCACTGAGCCTGGGCTTACATACAAAAGTGTAAATGTACAGACAAGCTCCTGAAATTCATAGAGAGACTCCAGACTTTAAAAAGTGCTCACCATTGTTGAGGCCTGTAGGATAAACACCTTCTTGACAGGACATTTATAATCAATTTTTTAAAGTAGATGATTTCATGTGGGTAATGACATATGCATACACAACATGGGCTCAGTCACTGTCCTTTTTTTTTTTCTGTTACAGCCAGAAGAGTCAACCTGCCACCTGTAGCAGTTGTTTCTCCCCAACTGCAAGAGCTCACTTTGCCTTTGACGTCAGCCCTCATTGATGGCAGCCGTGTGTATCGTGTGATAGTTTAGGGATTTCTTTTTTCTCTACGTGCTACGAAATGTAATGGGTGCTCTGCATCAAAGCTGAGAGGACTTATGGGCTGTTACTTTGATAAACGACCACCTGCTTCTTTAGTTTTATGTCTTCTTTAGTTCCTTTAGCTCCTCTGTCCTATGCTTATTTTCCCTTCACCTTTTGTCTATTCTATTAGAAAGTTCTTTAGGGCCTGGCCATTTGATAGGGAATTAGAGCAATTATTGAAGAATCTCCTTCTGGTGTGGTATATATGGTTAGCAGTTGGAAAATCACTTCATATATATATATATCTCCTCTATATCTTTATATAGAGGAGCTCCCATGACCTGACTTGAGAGGGGAGGTGCCCCCCACCAGATGGGAAAATCACTTGTAAGAACTCTTAGAAGGGATGTCTTCAGTGAGGGAGCGTGGTGGTTTTTAAAAATTCGTTCAGAGATCGTTTCTTCTATGGGAGTATATGTGGAAGGGGCCCCTGTGTAACTACAGGTATCCATGTAAATAAGAATAGGTTGAAAACATCCTGTGTTTGACTAGGTTCAACCTTATCGTGTAACAGGTAATTGCATTTTATGTACATTTAATCACAAAGCTAATACCAAATCCTTTAGTTGAAGAACGGTGCCTTGGTTGTTGGGAGAAGAATACTTGTTAGCCATTAAAGCTGCTCTATCTTGCAAGCCTGCAAATTTACAGAGATCACTTTGACATGACCATTTGCATCTACTCAAAAATAGTCTATATTTCCATCTTAGCAACATGAAAATAAAGCATATGTTAAATGGAAATATTTACATGAGCAAATAGGTCACGTTTTGATTCCTCTAATTCAGTATGGCTTATTTACAGGAAACTGTTCAGGATTATTAATCTGTCACATGAACTTGTTCTTTCCTTAAATGAATTAGATGAAACTAGCCCCTTTCCAGGTCTAAATTTCTATGAATCTGCATGGCACATTATGTTTGTTCTCTTTTAAAGTAGAAATGGAAAATTGTCATGTAAGGATGTGACCTTTCTCTGGATTTACCCCTTAATAATTAAGGTAGTAAAAGATGTTTTGTAAGTTGTAGAAAGGCAACTCAAGTCTTTTTGAACCTGTCAGCTCAGGTGCCTATTTAAAATGATCAGTAGAAGCTTGCATGCTGTAGCTGAGGTGAGCAGAAGTAGCATTTCCATGTGCTGCATTTTGTTGACTCCTGTTTTTTAAAAGCAAAAGCATCTGTCACTGTGTTTCTTAAATATTCAACTGAGTGAGAACAGCCTCATTCAAATCTGGTGGAAATCCAGGAGAAAAACAGTGATATAATTTCAGGAGTAGGAAAGAATCTCCTTCTAATACAGTATATATCCATTGAGAGCTAGGCAAGTAGATAATTTCATATAAAAATAAATTTAAATATGCAGTAATTAAAGCATAAAACTTATGTCTTCCTCTTCTTGTATTTCATTCTTGTCTTTATTTCTTAATCTTGTAGAAAGTACAGATGATACTGAAATAGTGAGTTATCATTGGGAAGAAATAAACGGGCCATTCATAGAAGAGAAGACTTCAGTTGACTCTCCCATCTTACGCTTGTCTAACCTTGATCCTGGTAACTATAGTTTCAGGCAAGTGGGTCCCTGCCTTTATGGTGCTGCCTGCTACTTACATTTTGACTGTTTCTTTAAATTAATGCATATAAAACACTGCACTTCTTATTTTGATAAAAGATTTGGCTTTCATGGGGGTTTTGGTTGGATGCCACTGGAGACTCTGATATCCTCATCAATTAATATGAACTTTATTTATTTATTGGAGTAAAATTTATATATAGTGAAAGGCACTTTATGAGATTCATTTAATTCATTTGTATTTAATTATGCTTTACCATCTGATTGGAGCAGGTTACTGCTGCTAACCCAGGAAGAAATTTCCTAACGGGCCCAGAAAGTGTCCTGACTCAGCCTGGTTGAGAAGGAAGGACTTTAGATGTTTGGTTTGCTGTCAGAACCAGAAGTAGAAGTTGGATCTTGGTTGTGTGGAGTATGAGGGATAGTGTGGAAGGAAGCTCAGAATGCACTGGTGCCCCCTACATGTTTTTGCCTGCAAGGAAGGCCTGTGTTCTTGCCACAGCTTCATTGTCATATGCCTATTGATATTATTTAGCACTCATCACTGCTCCCACCACCATCTTTAACGTAGAAGGATGAAGTGACCCATTTGTGAATTCACTGTTCTCAGGACCACATTAGGAATCAGTTTAGTACAGGAAGGTTAATGCACTTCCCTTTTTTGTTTGCAGAGGTTGAGCATTGGTTTGCATTTGAAAGTGCTTAATCCTAACACTACTTCGCAAGGAGTATCCTGAAAACATAATTATAAGTCCTCTAGAAAAGGATTAAAGAGTAAAAGGCTTTGTAGCTGAAAATTCAGGAGTGATTTGCTGTCTCTGCATGCTCAACCTGAAGGCAGAACTTAAACCTGATCCATTTTTAGTCTCCGTTAAGAGAGTCGCATCTATGTTGGGTGAGGATGGTTTCTTCACCCAGCATCTCAAAAGCTAATCAGAAATCCATAAAGGTGAAACTCTGACATCAATATGTTATGAACTAAAACTAAAAGTCAACAGCAACAAAATCAAACAAAAATATCAAGTCTGTGTTTATCTTTGCTTCAACCTTAGATTTCTATTTTTACCTGTTCTGAGAACTGTTTCATGAGCAGACTAAATTGACCTAAGTTTACCTTGAGATTTGGCATATTATTTTTTTGTCTGCTTTTTTTTTTTTTTTTGATTGTTTTTTGAGACGGTCTGTTGCTCTGCTGCCTGAGCTGCAGCTCAGTGGAGCAATATCGGCTCACTGCAGCCTTGACCTCCTGGGCTCAAATGATCGTCCCGCCTCAGCCTCCCAAGTAGCTAGAACTACAGGTGTGCATGACCACACTCAGCTAATTTTTTTTTAATTAAATAGAGACAGAGTCTCATTCTATGGCCCAGCTGGTCTCAGAACTCCTGGGCTCAAGCGATCCTCCCACCTCAGCTTCCCACAGTGTTGGGATTACAGGCGTGAGTCACTGCGCCCAGCCTGGCATATTCTTCCAACTATGGCTTCTTCTCCTTTTTGTAGGTTGACTGTTACAGACTCGGACGGAGCCACTAACTCTACAACTGCAGCCCTAATAGTCAACAGTGCTGTGGACTACCCACCGGTTGCTAATGCAGGACCAAATCACACCATAACTTTGCCCCAAAACTCCATCACTTTGAATGGAAATCAGAGCAGTGACGATCACCAGATTGTCCTCTATGAGTGGTCCCTGGGTCCTGGGAGTGAGGGCAAACATGTGGCCATGCAGGCAAGTTCTCCATCCTGCCTTCAGACTTTTGTCTGTCTGTCTGTCTGTCTGTCTACCTGCCTACCTACCTATCTATCTGATGTTGGTTGGGGTAGGCAGTTAAATTTAGATAATTTATTTTGTAAAGTTATCTGATATATTACAACTATTAGAAAAGGACCTAAGCTCACAAATCTTCCAAGTTTACATCCCTTCCCCTCGCCCACTTAGATAAGCACAGGACAGCAACGAATTGGCTCTGTGTTGAAAATTAGATCTTGAGATCAGTTTGGGAAAAGTCTCACATCTGTTAGAGAGGTATTTTCGTATTGGGAGAAACCTTAGAAATAATCTAATCTAAACCTCATTATCAGAATTTTTTTTGTTACTCTGTTTCTCCTGTTTATACAAACTCCATGTTATCTTGTCTACATCCACTGTTCGCTTTTTAGGGCCTTGTTTGTATCTACCTTTTGATTTGTTCAAATCTTTTAAGCATATTTGTCTAACAACATAATAATCTTGAAACTTCTGTTGTGTGTGTGAGCTGTTTGCTTATTCTTCTTCTTGCGATTGGCAAAGCTATTTGTTTTTGTTGCTAATCAGCTTGGTGTTTTTGAAGTTATGTTATTATTTGAGAGTTTCATGAAAAAAAAAAAAAGATAGGACCTTACATTTCCATCTTCCTTTTCTCCTTCAAATTTCGCCTCACCAGTCCAAGATACATTTCTCATTAGTATTTAAGATAAAATCGGACATTCCACAGAAACTTACCTGCTTTACTTTCCGGTGCTCCTGGAACACGCCTTGCAATTATGAGGAGTTAAAAGTGACTGGGTAGATTTTTGGAACTTGAAAGAGCCATGAGTTGTCTGGATATCCTTGGAGAACCCTCTTGGTGGTGTCCATCTCTACCTAGGGGTTGTAGCACGTGCCATGTTTGCTTCTGTTGTGTTAAGAATTCTGATTCAGAGGTGGGTTGGATAGAAAACAGGAAGATGGGATATTTTGTATTTTCACTGTTAAAAAAATCTTCCTAATTTTCTTTTACTTAATTTTTAGGAATTGTGCATCCAAAGCTAACACTCCAAAATTCATCCATGCATACTGGACATGTATCCAAAGTTCCTGAGGGCTGGTCCACACTGTGAGCCTTGCCTCTACACACCAGCCCAGTTGCCAGACACCCTCTCTCTTCTTTCTCCAAAGAATATCCATAGTAACAACCTTATTGCCTTAAGCTTGATTAAGATGTCCAAAGGGGTATTAACTGGGGCAATCACAAAGATGAGGTCTGTGAATCAGACCCTTTTATATTTGTCTGAAAATTGTACCAAGCAGCCTGCTGAGGCTGTGTTCTTATTGGGGAAGGAAGTGAAACCTTTGCAATTGCCTGAAACATGTGGCTGCCTTGGGGGCATCGGTGAGACACAGTAGTCTGCTCAGTTCCCATTTGCCACAGCATTCCCTTCCATTGTGTGCAGAAGCATTCTTGTACCAGATCAATTTGGAGGCAACTCCTGGGAAATTATAGTTTCCCTGCTGAACTTTTCAGAGAAAGGTGCTTTGCCTTATTTAGTCAAAGTAGGGAAAGGTATTTTTTTTTCAAAAGTTCTTAAAAGTATGCATTTCAAATTTCAGAAGTTCCCCTGGTAGCACAATTGATCTTGTATCAATTTTTGTTTTAAATTTTTCATTAAAACCTTAAAAAATACACATAGATACATTTAGCTTTAGACAATCTTGGGATCTATAAAAGTAAATAAATTGTAATAAGACTTAAAAATCCTTTTCATGATGCCATGAACTTCAGACATAAGCAATAATTGAAACTATTACCAACGACAAAAAAGAAAGGGTATTAACCTGGGGTCACCAAGTGTAGCTATTGCATACTCAGTTGAAAAAATGACTTTGTAAAAACTTAGGTTGACTTCGAGTTTTACCAAATTATATTATTTATTTATTTTGAAACAGGGTCTCACGCTGTCACCCAGGTTGGAGTGCAGTGGTGCGACTATGGCTCACCGTAGGCTTGATCTCTGGGCTCAGAAGATCCTCCCATCTCAGCCTCCCGAGTAGCTAGGACCACAGGCACACACCACCACACCTGGCTAATTTTTGTATTTTTTTGTGAAGATGGGGTTTCGCCATGTTGCCCAGGCTGATCTCGAGCTCCTGGGCTCGAGCAATCCTCTCGCCTTGGCCTCCCTAAGTGCTAGGATCACAGGCATGAGCCACCACACCCGGCAAAAAGTTATTAATATTATTATTTATTTTTTCTTTTTTGAGACGGAGTCTCACTCTGTGGTCCAGACTGGAGTGCAGTGGCACAGTTTGGCTCACTGCAACCTCCACCCCCTGAGTTCAAGCGATTCTTCTGCCTCAGCCTCCTGAGTAGCTGGGATTACAAGTGCCTGCCACCACGCCTGAATAATTTTTGTATTTTTAGTAGAGATGGCGTTTCACCATTTTGGCCAGGCTGGTCTTGAAGTCCTGACTTCATGATCCACCCGCTGCGGCCTCCCAAAGTGCTGGGATTACAGGCATGAGCCACTGCACCCGGCCAAAAAATTATTTTTGATTACAAAAGTAATACATGAATTGCCTCTTGTGGTAAAAAAAAAAACAAAAACAAAAACAAAAACAAAAAAAAAACTCAAATAAATTCTGCTAAAATAAGTTCCAATACATTGATCACCACTGTCATCCAAGTGTCCTTATTGAAAATAATTACTTTTATCAGTTTAATGTGTATACTTCCAGAATCTTTTCCATGTGTCTGTGTAAGTGTGTGTACGTACATGTAGCAATACCTTTCACATTGTATGCATTGTTCCACAAGTTTCTTTTTTGTGTGGATTTCTTTAAAAAATTTTTTACTGTTTGCTTTTGAATGTGACCCAACTTTCTTTTTTTTGCTTAATATGTCTTTGACATTTTTCATTTTAGTATTTATAAACCTGCCTCATGATTTTAAACTTCTTTCTTTTAAACTAGCATTCCACAGTGTATCGTAGTGTGTTTGACCATCCTCCTGTTGATGGATGTGTAGATTGTTTCCATGTTTTGCTGTGATAGACTGTGCTTCAGTCAACATCCATGGACGAGTCTCCTTGTGCATTTCTCTGGTGTAGATACTAAGAAGTCGTATTACTGGGTTGGAGTATGTGCTTATTTAATATTTTAATAGCTGTTTTCAGATTGGCTTCCAAAAAGGCTATACTAGTTTACACTGCTTCAATAGTGTATAAGGTTGCACAGTAGACTTTCAGTTGCATTTTCCTGGGGACCAACATATCTTTTTCTTTTTTCTGTCACTTAGGCTGCAGTGGTGCAATCTCAGCCCACTGCAACCTCCCTCTCCCATGTTCCAAGCGATTCTTGTGCCTCATCCTCTTAAGTAGCTGGGATTACAGGTGCCCGCCATCATGCCCAGCTGATTTGTTTTAAAATATTTTTAGTAGAGATGGGGGTTCCACCATGTTGGCCAGGCTGGTCTCGAACTTCTGACCTCAAGTGATCCGCCTGCCTTGGCTTCCTAAAGTGCTGGGATTACAGATGTGAACCACCGTGCCTGGCCAAACACATTTCTTTTTTGAGCAAGATCTCTGTATTAAGTAAAATTGTTAGTTTTTCATTCTGTCATACTATTTACTTGTGTTTCTTTACTTTTTTGTTTTGTTTTATTTTTATTTTTGTATTTGCTATTACTTAGGGAGTACAGACGCCATACCTTCATTTATCTGCAATGCAGGAAGGAGATTATACATTTCAGCTGAAGGTGACAGATTCTTCAAGGCAACAGTCTACTGCTGTGGTGACTGTGATTGTCCAGCCTGGTAGGTGGAGGAGAAAGAGATTTGGCCTCAGAGATTAAAGCAGAAATGATAGCTGGGCTTCTGGGGTTTGGAGATGCCACACTTGGTGGTACCGGCCTGTGGGTGCCAAAGCTCCATATAAAACTAATTTCATTTCAAGGTTCTAAATCTTGCCTTGACTGTCTGTAAACTATGGCATGAAGGATGAAATGAGAGCCATCCACAGCACTGCTTGTGGGCTCCGATTTGCCTTGTGGATGCTTCCACACGTGCCCCACTCTGCTCTAGAAAGCTCCAGGGGATCTTGAAGGGGCTGGTTCTTATGTGTGGCTTGACACTCAGATGTAACCAGACATTGGGGAACACGTTCCAGTTCAGCATTACTGTTCCTTAATAGTTTCATGAAAACCCAGGGCTCTGCCTACCTCCTGAGTTAAATAACCTTAAAGGTAGCTATACCTTTGTTTGATAATGGTCTCTGCCTTAGAACTTTTCTAGAAGAGGCCTGTTAGTCCCAGAACCTCTATCCAGTTCCTGGCAACAAGATTATGCTCAACCTATAGACAACTTATTTATTTATGCTGCTAATACATAAAAAGTGCTATTAGTTAGACCCTGGGATGTGGAATTAAACAAGATAGACTTGATCTCTGCCCTTGCAGGGCTTATGGAGAAGTTCACATAAAACTCTGTGATTGGCGCTTTACTAAAATAACTGCAGGGTGCTAGAGGACCCCAGAGAAAGAGCACTCGCCTGGGTGTGACGCATCTGCAGAGAGCTCATACATGAGCTCAGGGTTGAAGCACAAGTCACAGTCGGTGAAGAAGGGGAGGAGTGGGCAGCATAGGGGAGGAGGAAGAGTTCTTAGGCAGAGGGAACAGTATGCGTGAGGGCCAAGGAAGAGAGTCTGGTACATTTGAAGATTTAAAAGGAATTACTGTGATTGGAGAGAGAAAAAGAGGTAGGGATGTGGGAATGGGAGGTGGCGGGGAGGGTGGGCAGGGATTGGAATCACAATAGATGACCCCAAGAGAGCCCGGGACTCCATCCTAAAGGGCTTTGTAAATGTATGGTCACCCAAGTACTCTATCCTACGGCCAAGGGAAACCCCTCTTATGTAGTGAGTAGGATCATGGGGGCTGTGGCGTGGTCCAAACATTGGGTAATGGCTGCCACAGCTTTTGACTACCTGACTTGTGTGTGTGTGTGTGTGTGTGTGTGTGTGTGTGTGTGTGTATGTGAGACAGGGTCTCACTCTGTTGCCCAGGCTGGTCTCAAACTCCTGGGCTCAAGCAATCCTCTCACCCTTGGCCTCCCAAAGTGCTGGGATTACAGGTGTGAGCCACTACACCTGGCCCTTTTTTTGTTAACAGATATTTTATCTATTTATATCAATATTAGCTATACTTTTTTTTTTTTTTTCCTCAAGACGAAGTCTCACTCTGTCATCCAGGCTGGAGTACGGTGGCATGATCTCAACTCACTGCAATCTCTGCCTCCCAGGTTCAAATGATTCTAGTGCCTCAGCCTCCTGAATAGCTGGGATTACAGATGTGTGCCACCATGCCTGGCTAATTTTTGGATTTTTAGTAGAAACAGAGTTGTGCCATGCTGGCCAGGCTGGTCTCGAACTCCTGGCCTCAAGTGATCTGCCTGCCTCGGCCTCCCAAAGTGCTGGGATTACAGACGTGAGCTACCACTCCCTGCCAATATCAGCAATACTTTATATCTTTTACTTTCGTTTAACATTTAATTTAAAATGTTTCGAACATTTACTGTTTACCAGGCACTGTGTTAGCACTGAGGCTACAGAGACAAAAGGAAGTAAGCCCTACCTGATAAAGCAGGTCTCTTCACATGGATGTCCCCTCCCTCCCTCTCTGTGATGTCCCCTTGTCCCCTCCCTCCCTTCCTGTCTCTCTTCCTCCCTCCCTTCCTTCTTTCCTTCCTTTCCCTTTCCTTCCTCCCCCCACCCTTCTTCCCTTTCTCCTTCTACCCTTCTTTCCTTTTCTTCTCTTTCACCCTATGACTGAAGATTTTTTTTTTTTTTTTTTGAAATGGAGTCTCACTCTGTTGCCCAGGCTGGCTCACTGCAAGCCCCATCTCCCAGGTTCACGCCATTCTCCTGCCTCAGCCTCCTGAGTACCTGGGTCTACAGGCTCCCGCCACCACGCCCGGCTAATTTTTTCTATTTTTAGTAGACGGGGTTTCACCGTGTTAGCCAGGATGGTCTCGATCTCCTGACCTCGTGATCCACCCGCCTCGGCCTCCCAAAGTGCTGGGATTACAGGTGTGAGCCACTGTGCCCGGCCGACTGAAGATCTTTTAAACCAAAGAAACCAAAGATGTGTCTATTAGAGACAGTGTTTCTTGGCTGCCTGTAATGGCAGTCTTGAACTTGGATGGTTCAACTCCTAGATCAGCTAGAAGGCTAAAGTGCTTCACTCCAGGATTCCAAAGCATGCTGCATACTCTAGTGGCTGCCTGGTCTGAAGATGAGTAATGTACTTAAATCAAGAAATCACAGGATTGCAGACTTAATGCAAATAGATAATACTTTTGCACACTGTTTCTGTAATTCCAGAAAACAATAGCCCTCCAGTGGCTGTGGCCGGCCCTGATAAAGAGCTGATCTTCCCAGTGGAAAGTGCTACCCTGGATGGGAGTAGCAGCAGCGATGACCACGGCATTGTATTCTATCACTGGGAGCACATCAGGTAGTCTGTCTCGCCACCGAGCTAGGTTCATGCCCATGCTGAATGCTAATATTATCCCTTCTCTGGAGGATCTGTAGTAAACAATCAGCTTGAGTGTTTTGAGGAGTCAGGATTTAAGCACGTGTCTAGAAGTGGCTGGGCATTATTGATTGAAGAGTACATTAAGTGTGGATGGACATCATTGACAGTGGAGGGAGGTAGGGCTTGGGGCGGTTGAACAGGGCTGTCTTGGTGTGAGGTGAGCTCATGACAGAAGAGGTTCAGGGAAACCTGCATGTGATCCTGTCTACACTCAACTCATCCTGCAGTGACTGTAGACACCAGAAGTGCAGTGTAAGGGGTGACCCATATCATCTAACATTTTCTGAGCTTTACATGCTCTGTCTCACAGAACCCTGTATCAGTTTGTAAGAGATAAATAAGAATATTATTCCTATTTAAAGTTGAAGAAACTGAGGCTTGTAGACACTAATGAGACCACACAGACTAAGGTTGCCCAGATAGTAAGAGAAAGAGCTTGGACACAAACCGAGGTATTTTTGACAAGCCTCTGATCTTAATGACTATACTGTGATTTCTCTCCTAGGAGAGGGCTTATCTGGCTTATTGCCTCCTCCTCCATGCTCTCCCTAAAGATAGATGAGGATTTCACCTAATTTTATTCAAAGAAGAAATGGGAGTCGTTTCTAAGGCTCATTTTCCAAGGATAGATTATTTCACTGGCAGCTTGACTTTAAAAAATCAAGAACAAATATTCTCTTCCCAGTGATCCAGCAGACTCTGCCTGAGATAGGTTTTAGCTTGTGACTCTTACACTGAACTAGAGAGTACAGATGAATGGAGTTTTCTTAGAATTCTCTAAATGGTACATATTATAGCTGGAACAAAACATTTATAAGAGCACAAATTGCATGCCTGTCATATTCAGAATCCCATCCCCTCCCTTATGTTAACCACTTCCATGTTTTATAGAGGCCCCAGTGCAGTGGAGATGGAAAATATTGACAAAGCAATAGCCACTGTAACTGGTCTTCAGGTGGGGACCTACCACTTCCGTTTGACAGTGAAAGACCAGCAGGGACTGAGCAGCACGTCCACCCTCACTGTGGCTGTGAAGAAGGGTGAGTGGGTCTGAGGTGGACAGGGCTGGGCCTGCTTCTCTTTCGAGTCTGCAGGACCCTCAGCCAGGCCATGACTATTCAGAGATGTTGGTGTTGGCTTATTTGTTCGCAGCAGATGCCGAGCCCTGCCTGGTGGAAAAAAAGCCAACTTTCTTCTATTCACGTTAGCTGTTTCTCAGTCGCCTCTGCAAGCAGACACTTCCTTTTGTTTGTGGAGCATATCTTCTAATGACTTCACTCTTCTGTGACTACTAGTAATGAAAGACCCACATCCGAACGACACCATTATGCTTTTTTTTTTTTTATTCCTTGGAAATTCAAGAAAAGAGATGTTTTCAAATTCCATATAGTTTCTTAATGTGAAATCTGTGGTCTAGACTAGTGCAATACTGCTTTAGGTACTTGTCTCCTTGTCTGTCTTCCCATTTGACTGTGAACTGCCTGAGTGCCTTTGCTTCAGACATCTCTGTATCCTCAGTGTAGCAGAGTGCCAGACTCAAGGCAAATCAGAGGTGTTGAATGAATTAGTGAATGGATGATTACTACGTGTTGAAGTGCAGAGGAGTATAAGAGCCTGGCTGGATGGAAAGGTTCAAGCATTGTAGAATGGCAAGAGTGTGGGACGCTGCGAGAGTGGCTGCAGCCTGAGGCACAGGCTCTGCCATGGAGGGTTATATGTGCCACGGGCCACGCCTAGGGGTTTGGACTTTATCCTCTGGGCAGCCGGGAGAGGCTGAAGCAGCTTTAACAGCAACGTGATATAGATTTGGATTTTTAAAAAGATTTTATTGTAGAGATTTTCAACCATGCATAAAAGTAGAGAGAATAGTCTGAACAGGCATCTTGACTTGTTTCTAAGGGGAAATTGGGAGGGATCAGGCTGGGTCCCAGAGCCCCATCTGGACAAGCAGGATTTGCCTCACAGCAGCCTCATCTCCAAATTGAGGCTGTGTCTTATGATCTCCCCACTGTACCCCAGTCTTGTTAGTGCTCCCTGGCCCCTCTTTTCTGAAACTATTACATCAGAAATGGCTTTTACATTGCCTCATTTTTTAATTTTTAAAATAGACACAGGGTCTCACTCTGTTGCTCGGACTGGAGTACAGTGCTGTGATCATAGCTCATTGCAGCCTCAAACTCCTGATCTCAAGGGATTCTCTCACCTCAGCTTCCTGAGTAGCTGGGTCTACAGGTGTGTGTCACCATGCCCAGCTGATTTTTAATTCTGTGTGTGTGTGGAGACGGGTCTTGCTACCCAGGCTGGTCTTGAGCTTCTGGCTTCCTGCCTTAGCCTCCCCAGGTGTTAGGATTACAGTTATGAGCCACCAGGCCTGGCCATTGCCTCATTTATATTTAACGCCTAGTCAGAGAAGTGAGGGCCTAATTATCATTGTTATTATTTCAATTTTTAATTTTTCATAGAGATGGAGACTTGTTGTGTTGCCCCGGCTGGTCTCAAACTCCTGGTCTCAAGTGATTCTCCTGCTTTGGCCTCCTAAAGTGCTGGGATTACAGGTGCGAGCCACTGCACCCAGCCTACTTTTTACTCAATTTTTTTTTCTTTTTTTATCTTAGAGAGTCAAGATTTGGCAGTACTTGAAGTGGAAATATTTCTGGCCAGATAGTGTGGACCAGTACAAAATGACCCAGTATATTTTAAACGAAAATATTGCCACTTTCAATACCCTAAATGTTGGTAAAATCATTGTTTCTATTTTTCAAGGACAGAAAAAGTATAACAATATTAGAGAAATTCCCAATGTACAGCTTGTCACCTGCTTTACCTTTTTCATCCCAAATTATAGCTAACTAAGTACAAATGGAGCTTTAAGGAAGTCTGTATCTTATATGTATCTGGGAAAAAAAATGCCTTTTTGGATATTTTAATTCTACATACTATATCTGCAAGGTGGAAGAGTTGTGGATGTTTTATGACACACTTCTTCTATCACTGGGGTTTTAAATCAATCTCTTTGCTTTCATTTTTGCTATATTTGACTTAGAAAATAATAGTCCTCCCAGAGCCCGGGCTGGTGGCAGACATGTTCTTGTGCTTCCCAATAATTCCATTACTTTGGATGGATCGAGGTCTACTGATGACCAAGGAATTGTGTCCTATCTGTGGATCCGGGATGGCCAGAGTCCAGCAGCTGGAGTGAGTACTGAGAGAGAATTATTCCTAGACCACTTATCATTACATCTGCATTAGTCAGCTTGAGCTGCAAACAGTATATCACAGTATATTCTAAGGATATAAGTATAAGGAGGCTTAAACAACAGAACTATTTTGTCTCCATTATGGAGGCTGGGAAGACAGGCTCAAGTTGCTGGCTAATTCAGTTCCCAGTGAGGTCTTTCTTCCTGGCTTGCAGACAGCTGCCTTCTTACCATGTCCTCCCATAGCAGGGGAAGAGAGAGCACTCTGGTGTCTCTTCTTATAAGGACAGTAAATCCTATTGGATCAGGGGCCTACCCTTATGACCTCAATTAACCTTAACTACTTCCTTATAGGTCCTATTTCTAGATACAGTCATATGGGGTTAGGGCTTCAACACAGGAGTTTGGGAAGGACACATTTCAGTCCACGGCAGTGTCTCTGTAATGACTTCATCTCTCTTTTCATGTTCCCTGTAAGGTGCTTATGCTTCTACATTTGAATGTTCTGAAGGCTGGAGGCAGTAGGCTGCTTTGAGATTTAACCAAAAGCTGAAATCCTTTCCGACTTTTTCCTGAACAGACTTTGGATGGAGCAGGAAACCATAGCTTGGAAGGACTTTGAGGTCAAGTCTTCCAGCTGGAAGCAGGATGCTTTTCCATCCTTCCTATTTTGGTCCAAGTGGATTCTTTTCTGTTCCTCATATTGTACCAGATGAGTCAGTAGATCAGGGATTGCTATTTACATTTTATAGATGCAGAAGGTGTAGTGCAGAGATGAGAAGTGACTTGGCCAAGGTGAACTAATCCATTTCTTTTTTTTTCTTTTTTTTTTTTTTTTGAGATGGAGTCTCACTCTATCGCCCAGGCTGTAGTGCAGTGGCGCGATCTCGGCTCACTGCAACCTCCGCTGCCCGAGTTCAAGTGATTCTCCTGCCTCAGCCTCCCACGTAGCTGGGACTACAGGCACGTGCCACCACATCCAGCTAATTTTTGTATTTTTAGTAGAGACGGGGTTTCACCATGTTGGCCAGGATGGTCTTGATCTCTTGACCTCGTGATCTGCCTGCTTAGGCCTCCCAAAGTGCTGGGATTACAGGCGTGAGCCACCACGCCCAGCCTTAACTAATCCATTTCTAATCAAACTAGACATACCTAGGTTTTTAGCTCCTGGCAGGCATTTTACCCCCATTAGATCACTCTGCCTCTTAGCACATAAATGTATGTACGTCTTCATTCCTGCCGTTTCTAAGGACTGTAGAGATACAGATTTACTCTTGGAGATGTACTAAGGAGTGGTCACAGGAAAGGAACTGAAAATGCTTTACACTTTTTTTTTTTTTTTGAGTCGGAGCCTCGCTTTGTCGCCCAGGCTGGAGTTCAGTGGCATGATCTCGGCTCACTGCAAGCTCCGCCTCCCAGTTCAAGCCATTCTCCTGCCTCAGCCTCCCGAGTAGCTGGGACTACAGGCACCCGCCACCACGCCTGGCTAATTTTTTTGTATTGTAGTTTTAGTAGAGACGGGGTTTCACCTTGTTAGCCAGGATGGTCTCGATCTCCTGACCTCGTGATCCACCCGCCTCGGCCTCCCAAAGTGCTGGGATTACAGGCGTGAGCCACTGCGCCCGGCCAAATGCTTTATACTTTCTAAGCACTTCTAGAATTAACACTATTCAACTAGATGGGGGATTAGCCTCTAAATGTAATAACAGTGAGACTCTGTTCAGAGCACTTATTCGTTATCACCCCTTCTATTAGCAGGAGTCTGGGAGGTTCTTCTCTCATTCTTTGGAGCTTAGAAGCACACAGAATAGAGGACGCTACACAGGGTCTTGGGTTATTTCAGATGAACATGATACATTATGAGGGAATTCAAGATGAGAGTTTTGTAAGGCTATGTTTGAAAATAAGACCCAGAAAACCTGTGCTTTGTTCTCAGGGTCTTGCCCTAATTCAAATGGTCTTTCCCTTTGTTGGATACAATTAATTATTTGGTAATTCCTGGAAAGTGCTTGGTAAACTCAGTTCAGGAAACACTGTCTGCAGATGTGCCCCCTGGTGCTTTCTGGGGAAGAGATGCTGAGGATTTCTCCAGTCTTTAGCTATCCCGCCAGCCTCATTCCCCTGCAGCCTCCCTCTTAAAGTCACGCCTGTGTTAAAAAGATGGGACACTGAGGTTTAGGATCAACAGAAGCCCAGAAATTGGGACCCGAGGATTGACAGCTGCCCTGTGATCCGTGTTCTTTCACAGGATGTCATCGATGGCTCTGACCGCAGTGCGGCTCTGCAGCTTACGAATCTGGTGGAGGGGGTGTACACTTTCCACTTGCGAGTCACCGACAGTCAGGGGGCCTTGGACACAGACACTGCCACTGTGGAAGTGCAGCCAGGTGAGTTCCTGGGTTCTGTAGCTGGCCATGCAGGCTCTGGCTGGTCAGCCTTTGGGGTCTTTACGCTGACAGGTGTGACCAGTGTGGGAGGCCTCCTGTGGCTGGCTCCAGCTCTTGGCTGGACCCACTTTGAGGATGTCTCTTAGACGTTGTTGTGTATCCCCAGATAGATCCAGCCTCATCACTCTTTAAAAGAGAATGTTATCTGGCAACTAGATTTTCTTTTCACGTTTGTTTCCCTGCCAGAAGACAAAGACTTAATGTGAAGCGGACCCAAGGGCCTCATACCAGGGCACAGAGGGAGGCAGCTCCAGCGAAGCAGCTGTAACGACCCCGGCATAAACTCGACTGGAAAGTGCCCATGGCACTTGGAAGCAAAATTCTTTCTGGTCCTGGGAAAATGTGGAAGAGGCTGAAATTTTCAGTTAGCCCAGAGGCCAATTAGGTACACCCGATTATCTTCTGGAAAAAAAAAATTATAAACAACAAACTGTGATAAAACAAGGGAAAGTACTCCCAGATAGTGGCCTCTGCGGTGTTTAGAAGAATTTACCTGAGTGCTATAACTCAAATGTAGAAATGGCATAGGAGTAATTTTGAGCTCTTATAGAAACTTCGCTCCTTATGCTCTGAAGCCCGTGCAAATGTCCAAGTGCAAATCCTGTATCTTCTCTTTCCCCAGACCCTAAGAAGAGTGGCCTGGTGGAGCTGACCCTGCAGGTTGGTGTTGGGCAGCTGACGGAGCAGCGGAAGGACACCCTTGTGAGGCAGCTGGCTGTGCTGCTGAACGTGCTGGACTCGGACATTAAGGTCCAAAAGATTCGGGCCCACTCGGATCTCAGGTAGGAGCTGCACAAAAGGCGGGGCCTTGGCCGTACAAAATTCCAGCTCTTAACCTCATCCCAGTCCAATAGAAAACTGTTCATTCCTCTGCTTCTTTTGTATTTTTGACACACTTTTATCCCATTCATATACTTTTTTTCTCAAAGGGCAGTAGTATGACCAACATCATGCTAGGTCCTTCCTGAAATTCTCAGTAAATGTTTGCTGAGTGGGAATGTTCTGAGTGAAGGAGGAGCTGGGGAACAGCAGGGGAGACGGTTGTTAGCTCTGGTGTCTTCCGAGCTGGGCAAGGGGTCTGGGGCATGTGAAGAGGATGTCTCATAGCTGGGCTGCATCCCTGCCCCACACTCATGGGGACTGAGGCTTCTCTCAATGTGAAAGGATCACTGATTACCATTTACCATCTCCTGGGAGTATATGAGGCTGAAACTCTGGCCTTTATTTTTCATGACATCTTTGTATTTAATTGAGTTTTATTTATTTTTTTAATCTATTTATTATTTTATTTTATTTTTATTTTTTGAGACAAGGTCTCACTCTGTTGCCCAGGCTAAAGTGCAGTGGCACGATCTCAGCTTACTGTAACCTCTGCCTTTCAGATTCAAGTGATTCTCCTGCCTCAGCCACATGAATACCTGGGAATACTGGTGCCCCCTACTACACCTGGCTAATTTCTGTATTTTTAGTAGAGGCAGAGTTTCACCATGTCGACCAGGCTGGTCTCAAACTCCTGACCTCAAGTGATTTGCTCGCCTAGGCCTCCCAGTGTGCTGGGATTACAGGTGTGAGCAACCATGCCTGGCTGAGTTTTATGTTTAAAGTCTTACCTAGCTCAGGGTGGAGTGGAAAGAGGCAGAGAAAGAATATGGGAATGAAAACCCACTATTCACAGTAACTCCATTTCTCCAGTTACTGTCAGTTCTTCCACTTTGGTTAGTTTTCCAGAGAACTGAAGTTCACTTAGAAAAACACCAAATTTAAACATGGTCTAATTATTTTCTAAGAAACTCTTTCTAAAATGGATCATATATTTCCCTTGTAAAATATCAAATACTGAATCAAAGACATGTCTGAAAATCAACAAAACCAAAAGTTGTTTCTTGGACAGGTCAGCAAAATTGACAAATCCTTAGCTAGATTGACTAAGAAAAAACAGAGAAGACTCATATTACTAAAATTAGGAATGAAATAAGGCACATTACTACTGACTTTATAGAAATAAAAAGGGCTGGATGCAGTGGCTCACACCTGTAATCCCAACACTTTGGGAGGCCAAGGCAGGCAGATCGCTTGAACCCAGGAGTTCGAGACAAACCTGGGCAATGGCGAAATGCTATCTCCACAAAAAACTAGCCAGGCAGCTAGGCACGGTGGCTCATGCCTGTAATCCCAGCACTTTGGGAGGCCGAGGTGGGCAGATCACTTGAGGTCAGGAGTTCAAGACCAGCCTGGCCGACATGGCGAAACCTCGTCTCTACTAAAAATCCAAAAATTAGCTGGGTGTGGTGGCAGATACCTGTAATTCCAGCTACTCAAGAGGCTGAGGCAGGGGAATTGCTTGAACCTAGGAGGCGGAGGTTGCAGTGAGCTATCGCATCACTGCACTTTAGCCTGGGTGACAGAGCGAGACTCCATCTTAAAAAAAAAAAAAAAATTAGCCAGGCATGGTGGCACACGCCCGTGGTCCCAGCTACCCAGGAGGCTGAGGTGAGAGGATCACTTGGGAGGTTGAGGCTGCTGTGAGCCATGTTCACACCACTGCATTCCAGCCTGGACAACAGAATGAGACCCAGTCTCCAAAAAAAGGTGGGTGGGGGAGGATTATAAGAGAATATTATGGATCATTATATGTCAACACATTAGATAACCTCGATTAAGTAGACAAATTCCTAAACAGACATAAACTATAAAAACTCACTTGAGAAGAACTTAAAAATCTAAATAGACCTATAATAAATAAAGAGATTGAATTAGTAATGTTAAAACTTTCCACAAAACTCAAGACCAGATGGCTTCACTGGTTAATTCTGCAAAACGTTTAAAGAATTAACAGTCCTCTACAAACTTCCAAAAAATAGAAGAGGAGGGAACATTTCCAAACTCATTCAGTGAGACCAGTTTTACCTGGACACTAAAATCAAAGATATCACAAGAAATGAGAACTACAGACCAATATCCCTTGTGAATATAGAAGCAAAAATCTACAACAAAATACTGTCAAACTGAATCCAGCAACTTATTACAAGGTTTATAGACCATAACCAAGTGGGATTTATCCCAGTAATGCAAGTGTGGTTCAACATATAAAAATCAATAAATGTAATAAACCACATTAATAGGATAAAGGACAAAACTGCAGGATCATCTCAATAGGCACAGAAAAAGCATTTGACAAAATCCAACACCCTTTCATGATAAAACACTTGCTGTGGGTTGAATTATATCCGCCCCCTGCCCCCCACCAAAATATAGTCAAGTCCTAACCTCTGGTACCTATGAATGTCACCTTACTTAGAAATAGGGTCATTACAGATGTAATTAGTTAAGAAGTTATACCGGAATAGGGTGGGCTTTTAAATCAATATGACTGGTGTTCTTCTAAGAAGAGGACAAGAGACACAGAGAGAGGCACACAGGAAGAACACCATGTAATGACCCAGGCAGGGACCGGAGAGATTCCTCCACAAGCCAAGGAATACCAAGGATTGCTGGCAGCACCAGAACTAACAGAACACTTTGATTTTGGACTTCTAGCCTCCAGAACTGTGAGAAGAAGTTTCTGTTGTTTTAAGCCGCTTCGTGGGACGTGTTTTACGGCAACCCTAGGAGATGAATACAGATTGGTGTAGCTATTTCTCCAAAGAAGATATACAGATGGCCAATAAGCATGTGAAAGGTGCTCGCCATTAGCCACCAGGGAAATGCCAACCAAAACCATGTTGAAATATCACTTCACACCCGCTAGGATGGCTAGAATCCAAGACAGACCATAGCAAGTGCTGGCGAGCCTGTGAAAAAACTGGAACATTTATACATTGCTGGTGGGGATGTAAAATGGTACAGCCACTGTGGAATACAGCTTGGCAGTTCCTCAATATGCTAAGCATACAGCTACCATATAACCCATTAATTCTACTCCTAGGTATATACTCAATAAAAATGAAAAACTTATGTCTACACAGAAACTTGTATATAAATGTTCATAGCACAAATTCATAATAGCCAAAATGTGGAAGCAACTCAAATGTCCACCAACTGATGAGTGTATACAAAATGTGATATATCCATACAACAGAATATCATTTGGCAGTAAAAATGAATAAAGTACTGATGTGTGCTACAACATGGATGAACTTTGAAAACATGATGGTAAGCGAACGAAGCCAGACACAGAAGGTCTCATATGGTATGATTCCATCTACCTGAAGTGTCCAGAGGAGGCAAATCCGTAGAGACCAAAAGCAGATTAGTGGTTGCCGGGGACTGTGGGGAGGAGGTGCTCATGAGTGTGGATTGTCCTTCTGGGGTGATGAAGGTGTTTTGAAATTTGATAGTGGTGATGGTTGTGCAACTTTGTGAATATGCTAAAAGCCATTCCATTTACACTTTAGAAGGGTGAATTTTATGATATGTAAGTTATATCTCAATCAAAAAAGGTAAAAAGAAAGACATGTCTGCAAGTTATTTTGTGTATATTTGTCTTTTTGCGCACATAGATACATTGCTCCTTTTTTTTTTTTACTTACTATTACGGATTTTTTGCAAAGAATATATTAAAGGATACAAATGAACAGCCAGATGAAAAGGTACATACGGCAAGATCTAGAAGGGTCCTGTGCATGAGAGCTTCCATCCCCATGGATGTAATACTTCATACATCCCAGCACATAGATGCATTCTTGTTCACTAACCTGATAGCTCTCCAGACCCATTTGGTTAGGATTTTCAAAAACTGATACATAATTTACACATTGCTCCTTTTATCTGAAGATCTGTCTGTCTTTGATCAGCTGTACGTTGAGACTGAAGAGGCTTTGTGAATAGAAACAGATCAATTCCTTGGCTCACAGATATGCCCCTGTCCTTGGCAAGCCACAGAGCTGTGGCCGTCTACCTCCCCAGTTTCACAGGTCAGATGCTGTGGTGGGCGTGTCATGTCAGTCACCGTCTGACCATGTGGCTGTCCTCTCTCATTGTCTCCTCCGCAGCACCGTGGTTGTGTTTTATGTACAGAGCGGGCCGCCTTTCAAGGTTCTCAAAGCTGCTGAAGTGGCCCGAAATCTGCACATGCGGCTCTCAAAGGAGAAGGCTGACTTCTTGCTTTTCAAGGTCTTGAGGGTTGATACAGCAGGTAGGTCCCCTATGGAATATTCTAAAACAATCAGACTTGCCAATCATGGATAAGTTTGACAAACACAGAAAAGGAGTGACGTGAACATTTTCACTTTAGCATCCAGGGACTTGTTTTACATTTATTTCTCCAGTAGAGTTTCCTGCAGCATACATTTGCCAACTACTCTTGGTCTTGGAAGAAAAATGGAAAACAATAATAATTATGGGTCTAAAATTAAGATTATACTCACAAGATAATGGCCATTGACAGAAAGAACAATGTTAAAGACAAATAAGTGTTACTGGCTGCAAAGCCATGTTTATATAATTTATTTCCCTTGGACATCATGCCTTAAGTTGTGATGATAATGTCATGTAGCTCCTTGAAAATTTAAGACAGCTCACAAATGCCTTCTCCAGGTGTACCTCTTTTCTTAGCTCCATGCTCACCACCCCTTCCAGGGTACTAAAATGATTCATAGTCCCATTGTTTCTGTCTTCATTTCATGAGTAACATGAATCTCTTGTTATGTTGAAGTGGTTATTTCAGTAGACTCCAGGGAAATGAGAGTTACAAGGGACATGATAATGTTTGGGCAGTAAAATTTAATTTGTTTCAGATTATCTATCTATCTATCTGTCTATCTGTCTATCTATCTAGATATATATATATATATATCCATCTACAATTGACTTTCTCAATTATAATATGGAGTAACTTAATTTTTAATAATTCCTTTTTTCTTTTCTTTTTTTTTTGGTATTTTTAGTAGAGATGGAGTCTCGCCATGTTGGCCAGGCTGGTCTCAAACTCCTGGCCTCAAGTGATCCACCCACCTCAGCTTCCCAAAGTGTGAGCCACCACACCCAGCCAATCACTCCTTTTTTTCTAGCCACAAAAATAATATTTATTTATTGTACAAAATTTAGAATATCCAGAGAGGCACAAAGAAGAAAATAATTCTCTAAATTCTAGGTCCAAAATTCTCACCATCCAAAGAAAATTTTTGTTAATACTCTGATATATGTTTTTCCAGTTCCCCCATCTCTACAATCAGGATGACATGATATATATTTTTAATCTGATTTTTAACTTCAAATCCTATTATGAGCCAGGAACAGTAGCACATGCCTGTAATCCCAGCTACTCCAGAGGCTGAGGAGGGAGGCTGTCTTGGGGCTAGGAGTTTGAGACCAGCCATAGCAACATAGCAACAAGACCTTGTCTCTTAAAAAAAAATTATATTATGATTATGTTCCCCAATCCTTTAATATTTCTCTTCAATAAAATTTTTATGGCCACATAGTATTCTACCCTGGATATGCTCCATAATTATGCAACCAGTTTCTTATTCATGGATTTTAGGGTTGGTTTTGAAGATAATGCTATAATGTAGATAAATCTTTGGGCATGTCCTCAATGATTGCCACTGCACTCCAGATAAATACTTAGAATTATTTTCTTAGGTCAGACAATGTTATGTTTTTGCTACTTTTTTGAGTCTAGCTCTGTCCCTTTGTTGCCCCGGCTGCAGTGCAGTGGTGTGATCTTGGCTCACTGCAACCTCTGCCTCCTGGGTTCCAGTGATTCTCGCGCCTCAGCCTCCTGAGTAGCTGGCATTACAGGCGCACACCATCACGCCCAGCTAATTTACTGTATTTTTAGTAGAGGTGGGGTTTCGCTATGTTGGCCAGGCTGGTCTCAAACTCCTGGCCTCAAGTGATCCACTCACTTCGGCTTCCCAAAGTGCCGGGATTACAGGTGTGAGCTACCGCACCCAACCAGTAAACTTTTTTTTTTTTTTTTGAGACAAAGTCTTGCTCTGTCACCAGGCTGGAGTGCAGTGGCGCGATCTCGGCTCACTGCAACCTCCAATTCCCTGGTTCAAGTGATTCTCCTGCCTCGGCCTCCTGAGTAGCTGGGACTACAGGCATGTGCCACCATGCCCAGCTAATTTTTGTATTTTTAGTAGAGATGGGGTTTCACCATGTTGGTCAGGATGGTCTGGATCTCCTGACCTTGTGATCTGCCCACAATATTTTTGAGGCTTTTGCTGCATGGTGTGGACTGGCTTTTTCTGCCATTTGCTTTCTGATGAGATTGTCAGTGATGAGAGACTATCCCTAGAACCCCTGTCCACACTGTAAGAGGCTCTTAATTCAACAAGATGCATTTATTTGGGACCTATGCTACTGAAGACACAAAAGAAGCTGAATCCAGGGATTCCCTTTTCTGCATGCTGACCTCAGCCCTACACAACTCTTTGCAGGTTGCCTTCTGAAGTGTTCTGGCCATGGTCACTGCGACCCCCTCACAAAGCGCTGCATTTGCTCTCAGTTATGGATGGAGAACCTTATACAGCGTTATATCTGGGATGGAGAGAGCAACTGTGGTGAGTTCTGGTATAGAGGAGGCTTTGGGTGAGGAGCTTTAAGGCAGCTCATTCTCAGGTATCAGAAATATCTGCCTAATATTGGAGATCAACCTGGGCAACATAGTGAGACTTCACCTTTACAAAAAATAACAAAATAAGCCAGGCATGGTGATGCATGCCTGTAGTCTCTGCTACTCAGGAGGCTGAGGTGGGAGGATTGCTTGGGAGGAGGTCCAAACCGGCTTGGACAACATAGTATGACCCTGTCTTAAAAAATTAACTGAGTGTGGTTGCGTGTGCCTGTAGTCCCAGCTACTCAGGAGGATGAGGTGGGACAATTGCTTCAGCCCAGGAAGTTGAGCCTGCAGTGAGCAAACAGAGTGAGACCCTGTCTCAAAAAAAAAAATTGAAGAAAGGAAGGAAGGAGGGGAGAGAAGGGGAGGGGAGGGAAGGGAAGGAAAGAAAAGAGAAAAGAAAAGATAGAAAAAGAGAACTATCTGCCTAGCTTTGCAGTTATAAACATTCAGTGCTTTTCTCACCTGAAGCCAAGTGAACCAGCTCACTTGGTAGTAAGTTAAGACCCTTCTTACAATCTACTTTGTAGGGTGTGCTTAGGCTTTTACATAAAACTTCCTAATGAGAAAATTCCCTTTGGCAGAGCAGAGTTGGCTCACTATTGCTGGCCTTTCTGAGAAAGAATTGCTTGGGCCACTGGCTGCATTTGCAGGTTACACCTGCCTTGGCTTAGGCTCAGTGTGATTTTCTGGTGAAGTGGCCCCTGGTGTGGATCTTCTAGAATCAGGTAAAGAAGAGAATTTGGCCCACTCTTCCAGCTGTTCACACAGGCAGACACCAAAAACTGGAGCCACAGCAGGGCAAGCTGGTGCCCCTTCTGGGGAGAAAACTATATTTTAATGGCAGTCTACTAAGTAAATTTGTTGTTTGGGGAACCAGATGGACATAATTGGCACCAAAGATAGTAAGAGCTGACTGCCAAAGTATATTCCCATTTAATGCTATATAAAAATCAGAAAATAGCCAGCCCTTGGATCATTATTCCAATGAAATTATATAACATTTAATAAAGTTAAACTTTTTTTTTTTTTTTTGAGATGGAATCTTGCTCTGTCACCCAGGCTGGAGTGCAGTAGCGCAATCTCAGCTCACTGCAACCTCTACCACCTGGATTCAATCAATTCTCCTGCCTCAGCCTCCCAAGTAGCTGGTATTACAGGTGTATGCCATCATGTCCAGCTAATTTTTGTATTTTTAGTAGACACGGGGTTTTGCCATGTTGGCCAGCCTGGTCTCAAACTCCTGACCTCAAGTCATCTGCCCCCCTCGGCCTCCCAAAGTGTTGGGATTACAGGCGTGAGCCACCGCACCCTGGCTAATAGTTAAACTTTGTTCCCTGGTAGACTTAAACTGGGCTTCTCTGTCTCTGAATTACTGTTGAAAGCTTTTCACATTAGATTTCTGTAAGGATGTGGAAGGAACGAGGGTCAAGTAGTTTCTGAATTGCTCTCTGGCTGTGAAAAATGTCTTCGTGCCGTAAACAGCCATATAGATGCTTTATTAAAACCAAGCCAGAACTTTCAGGGGTGGGGATTGTGATTTTTGGCATTCTGGAATGAATATTTTGATGTGGTATACATGTGTGTTTATATAAGAGGCATTACTGTGTAATTGACTAATTTTAGTTATTTCAGATTATTCTGTTCCCAAGTTCGCATGAAATATGTGCTCTGTGAGGCCCTGAAACCCAATAGATAAAAACAGGGCAGTTTTAGGTTGTTCTTGATTTATCTGTATTTTACCTTGCTCTGCTCTGCTACCAGCCTGATGAGATGTTATCAACTCCACAGGTGGCCTTTCCTTGTAGGGATTCAGAAATATTTGTTATGAATCATCAAAATAAAGTTGTTCTACAAATAGCCTATAACTATGTCCACTTTGGTTTTCTTGTGTTTCAGAGTGGAGTGTATTCTATGTGACGGTGTTGGCTTTTACTCTTATTGTGCTAACAGGAGGTTTCACTTGGCTTTGCATCTGCTGCTGCAAAAGGTACCTAGAGTGCTTATTCATGTGAAATAAAGACCCTACACTAAGTGTGTTTTGACAGCTTAGGAATTGTTTACTTGGGCTTGTTAAACTGCTAAGCTGTTTATTATAACGCACTTTCTGCCACAAAGCATAAGTGCCTAAATAAACGGAATATTAGAGGCAGCTTTTTCTCATTGCAGCTCTTGTGTTTTCTAGGAGGGTCAGTGATTCTATATCATAGCTAATGTTATTCTCTATCGGTCTTACATTATATTCACTAGAGCGGTACTGTTTTCTCACTCAACCACAATCAATACAGAAGACTTCTGTGACCAATGTTTGGGAGTTTCTCCGCACACACCAATCAAGCAACAGCTTTGCAGTGGACACCAGCTGGGTGTCCTCCAATTCACTTTTGATGCTGTCTATCTGGAGATAGCGTCAGATCCCACAGGTTAATGACTCAGTCCCCAAGACTGCCCCCCACCCCATTCAGATGCCAGTTGCATACCCCAGGTTTTTTACCTGGGCTTCTGACTGACTATAAATTGGGTCCCTCAATTCCCTCTTTGGGTTCAGTTATTTTGCTAGGGTGGCTCAAAGAACTCAAGAAACACATTGGTTATTTATTACAAAGGATATTAAAGGGAATGCTGTTCCCTTTAGGTCTGCTAGGACAGAAATGCAGAAAATAACCTTCACAGCCACAGATGAAGAGATGCATAGGGTGAGGTATGGGGAAGGGGCCTAGAGCTTCCCTGCCCTGTCTGGGCATGCCCCTCTCTGGAAACCTCTACGTGTTTGGCTGTCCAGAAGCTCTCTGAACCCTGTCATCTTGGGCCTTTTATGAAGACTTCATTGGATATTTATAGAAAAGTAGTTGGACAAAAAGGGTACGATGTGATACTAACAGGCTGAGTGGGGAAGCCCTGCAAGGCCTGTCCAGATTCTTCTCAGCCTCTCTGTAAAGCACTCCATCCTCATAGGAGGCAGAACTCTTTCTGAAATGAGGGTTTTATGACCTATAATCAGACAAAGTAGGTCAGAGAATGTCTTTATAGCCAGCTCCGAGACAGAAAGGCAGGGGAAGCTTCTTGCTTTGGGGAGAATAAAGAGAGCAGGTGAAAGAAGGCAGGAGAAGGTCAGAGAGAGAGAGGGAGATTCTGTTTTCTGAGGCCTAAAGTGCCCCAGCATTATAACAAGGGCCGTGGGAGTTATTAGCCAGGAACCATGATGAAAACATACATACAGATATATATATATATATATCTCACAAGTACCTAAGGTGGCCTTACAGGTCTCAATAGAGGAAGGAGTTCTGGAAGTATACTGTTACAAATGGTAGATTTTGATTATTTTCATTATGTAAAGCAATAATCCACCTGAATCATTTTTAATAAATTTGAAACTGTAAGTGAGGCAGTAACACCGCCAAAGAGAACTTTTGCTTTAGGTGTTTCCTTTTTCCATGGAGCTGACCTGTGAGAAGCCTCAAGCTACCTCAATTGGCCAAATCTTCCAGAACCCCATGCTCTCTTCTGTCCTTAGAAGAGAGCATCAGGTCCACTCTTTCATGTGAAACATTGTAACTGCTCTCCAAAGGCGTGATTTTTAAAAAACGTATATTTTAATCTGGGCGAGGTGGCTCACGCCTGTAACCTCAGCACTTTGGGAGGCCAGGGTGGGTGGATCACTTGAGGTCAGGAGTTTGAGACCAGCCTGGCCAACATGGAGAAACCCCATCTCTACTAAAAATACAAAAATTAGCCGGGCGTGGTGGTGCATGCCTGTAATCCCAGCTACTTGGGAGGCTGAGGCAGGAGAATCGCTTGAACCCGGGAGGCAGAGGTTGCAGTGAGCTGAGATTGCACCATTGCACTCCAGCCTGGGCGACAAAGGCAAAACTCCATCTCAAAAAAAAAAAGAGTGTATTTTAATAGTTATTTTTCAGAAATCACTTTTAGATTATTTTAGTTTTATTTGTGATTACGTTCCCAAAGTAAGACTGTGTGAAAGGGAGCCAGGTGCAGGCACTTAGAGGCCTAAATCCCATTAAGTTTTCCCAGAGCCATATGTGACCTTACTGTGCATGGTATTAAACATCTGCAGCTTTGTGACATGTCTATCAAGTAGAAGATGATGATGCTAGTAGTGATAACTGTGAACATTTATGAAGTATTTGCCATTGTGATTAATGGCTAAGTGCTTTGTATGTATTATTTTATTCAGTCCTCTCATCAACCATGTGAGAAAGGGACTATTCTTACTCCCATTTTACAGGTGAGGACATGGAGGCACAAAAGTCTCAAATAATTTTCTCTAAGTCACCAACTAGTAAGTGCTAAATTGAGACCTATGCTTCTGATCATCACACTCTCAGAAAATTGCTTTTTTATTATGAAATTACTATTTCGTTCTCTACATGCCTTGGCATGGTTTGGATGTGTATTTTCAAATAGTCTGTGTACATAGGATGAGGCACATGGGACCAGCCTAATTTTCATGTGTTGAGGAAAAAAAATATGAAAAAGGTGGGGAGCAGCTGTTGCTAATTAATTGTGGGAATTTATTATAATTTTTGCTATTTTTTTTCTGATTGCTAGTTCATGACACCTTTTCATTACTGCAGCATTGGACATAACAGGGCGATATAGGTTCAGGGGAACATTTGCTCATCCAGGCTTTTCTGAATAAGGAATTACTCATGAAGAAGAGCTACCTGGGCCAACACAAAGGTGTTGAGAATTGGCACCGCAGCCTGAGGCTTAGCTGAGACCTGTAGATAGGTGGGCAAGAGTGATGTGGCTGTTTATACCCCGAAATGTGTTTCTCCAAGATGCATAATGCCCCTCTGAGCTCTGACCTGGCCTTGTGTATGTTTCTTTAATAAAAGACACCAACTATCACATCATTAAAGCAAAATGTTTCCTTTAGTGTCTTTACTGTGCATTAAATCCTAGATCTCAGTTACCTTTCTAAAGATCTGAGTTGAGCTTTTCATTGTTCCTTTCAGACAAAAAAGGACTAAAATCAGGAAAAAAACAAAGTACACCATCCTGGATAACATGGATGAACAGGAAAGAATGGAACTGAGGCCCAAATATGGTAAGACAGTCTCCAGAATGACTGCCTGGCACCTTTACATGATTTAACCCAGTTATGCCTGAGGGCTAACTTGGACAGAGGGAGAACGATTTGCTGGAGTCAGCACTTCAATTGGGAAGGAAGAGTGAGGCTGGGATTCTGTGATGAAAAACAACCTTGAGGCTGGGCACGGCGGCTCATGCCTGTAATCCTAGCACTTTGAGAGGCCAAGGCAGATGGATCGCCTGAGCTCAGTAGTTCGAGACCACCCTGGGCAACATGGTGACACCATCTCTACTAAAAAATACAAAAAAAAAAAAAAAGTTAGCCGGGCGTGGTGGTGTGCACCTGTAGTCCTAGCTATTCGGGAAGCTGAGGCAGAAGAATAGCTTGAGACTGGGAGGTGGAGGTTGCAGTGAGCTGAGATCGCACCTCTGCACTCTAGCTTGGGCTACAGACTGAGACTCTGTCTCAAGAAAGAAAAAGAAAAATAACCTTCATCAATCCTGAGGATATGCTAATGTGGGGGTGGGGGCAGGAGGCAGTGGGTTCATTATAAATTTAATGAAATTTTGGCGTAATACTTTGAGGCATTAATGGATGAGGGATATGAAATGTTATCAGCTGGGCACCTACCAATGACCACAGGGCAAAGACTGCTTTTTAAACAGAGGTGTCCCCAGCACCTGCTTTTTTTTCTACTCCTGGGTGGAAGGTGGGGGGCAGTTGAAGACGCTCCCACAGCTCAGCTCTGAATGCTGTTCCCTTTAGGTCTGCTAGGACAGAAATGCAGCAAGAGGACATTTGGACTTTAAAGCCTAACATTTTTCAGCAGCTGCATTATCTGATTAGCCATTGATAAAGATGGACACAAAGGCTTTACAGAAAATTGACTTTCTTCACAAAGTGTATTGATCCCTATGCTTAGGAACACCTCTTGCCCACCTCGGTGAACCTTTTCATTCTCGTTTATTAACTGTTGCATACTTAATGAAACTTCTCTGGCCCTCTGAGGCTGCTAAACACCGATTCTATAGATTTTCCATAATTCTGGGCTTATGACTAAGTTAATTTTTATGGAAGATATAATCTTTTTCAGAGTTGTGAGGTGCAAAACATTGTTCACAGTGAGTGTTGAATGCCTACCCGATGCACAGGCACTGGGTTAGGCCCTGGAGACTGGGAGAGGAGGAAGCACAGAGCCTGCCTTTACAGGAGCTCACAGCCTGAGGGAGGGTAATTATACTGGAGTGCAAGGAGTTCTATCAATGCATGGACGATGCCGGGTAGGAACACTCAGGTCAGAATGACTGATCGTGTACAGAGAGTGTAGCTAACAGGGCTTTGGCAGGAAGAGCCTCACGGAAAGAACAAATAGTAGCATACATTGAGTGCTCACCATTTGCATTGCATAATATCAGAAGTATTATAGTGACTTTTACCTAAGAGCTCAACGTGCTTTAGGTTGTATTATCTCACCCATCTTTGTCTTAAAATACACTCATCCTTCTGACATTCCCGTTTCTATTCATAGAACCCCCATTCTCATTGCCCCAGTTTGAAACCTCAGTCGCTGGTGCTCCACACACACCACCCCCGACTCCAGACACCCACACTTGCTAGACTCTTGCCCTCTTTCCTCATCATTACTATCACCACCCCAGTTCAGGTCCTTACAGTTTCACCTGTGAACTAATAGTAATAATAAACAGGTATTTAATGTGGAATATGTACTAGGTACATCTGAAGTACTTTACCCATTGAATTCTAATCCTCCCCATAGCGGTATGAGGTATGTGCAATGATTATCCTCATTTTACACAAGAGGAAACTGAGGCAAAGGAAAGTTTAGCAACTTGCCCAAGTAACATAGCTGGTGAGTGCTGAAGGTGGGGTGGAGGCCGGGCTTTTCCTCTACATTGCACTACCTCTGTCTTCGTCCGTTTGGGCTGCTCTAACAAAATGCCACAGACGAGGAGGCTTATGAACAACAGATATTTATTACCCACAGTTCTGGAGGCTGGAAAGGCGAATTCAGCATCTGGGCAGGGCCACTTCCTCATAGTTGGTGCCTCCTTACTGCATCCTCACATGGTGCAAAGGGCAAGGCAGCCTCTGGTGCCTCTTTTTTTTTTTTTTTGGAGACAGAGTCTTGCTCTATCCCCTAGACTGGAATGCAGTGGTGCAATCTCAGCTCACTGCAACCTCTGCCTCCCAGGTTCAAGCAATTCTCATGCCTCAGCCTCCCAAGTAGTTGGGATTACAGGCACCTGCCCACCATGCCCAGCTAATCTTTTTTGTATTTATAGTAGAGACAGGGGTTCTCCATGTCGGCCAGGCTGGTCTCGAACTCCTGACCTCAAGTGATCCACCCGCCTCGGCCTCCCAAAGTGCTGAGATTACAGGTGTGCGCCACCGCGCCTGGCCTCTGGTGCCTCTTTTATGTGAGCACTAATCCCATTCGATCACCACCCAAATGCCCCACCTCTTAGTACCACCATTTAGGCGTTAGATTTCAACACATGAATTTGTGGGGGTGCAAACATTCAGACCACAGCAGCCTCTAGGTCTACTGTCTGTCTTCCATCCTGCACACTGTGGTTTTATTAATATCTCAGAACAACATTTTAATAGTGTCATTTCTCTTATAGGATAAAATCCAAACTTCATGGTTTACTCTGTATTCATGTGCTTTTCTGTGGGTCCCTGCCTCTCTCTCTCCAGCCTCTCCTTCATTATTTCCTACATGAATCATTTGCTCCAAAGAAACCAGTTTTTTTTATAAATATTCCTGGATGCTTCTGCATACTCCATGCCCTTCCCCTGTCCTCCTGTCTAAATTCTCTTCTTCAAATCTCACCGATAGAGACAGGAGATAGACAAGAGTCCCTGGCGAAACCCCATCTCCAAGCCTAAAACCGCCTGAAGGCTGAAAAACCAGACTGCCGGTCCCCAGTGAAGGCCCTGCCCTTTCCCAGCTGATTCTCTCTAAATAATGTCCACCTGCGCACTGGGGAAAGGGGATGGAGCCACAGGAAGTTGCGTCATTTGCAGTGGGGAGGAGCCTGGCCTCTTCAGTTTCTGTGTGGTAACCTGGGATTCAATCTGTGAGGCAGGAGGTTGTTGGCAAGATCCCTCTCTATTTGCTGAGAGTTTTTGTTTCCTTTTTGACCAATAAATTCCATTTTTCTCACCCTTCTCTGTTTCTGCGAGCCTAATCTTTCCTGGTAGTGTGACAAGAGCCTGGTTTTAGGTGAACTAAGGAGAAAGTTCTGCAACATCACCCTATGGGAAACATTACTGAAGCAACCCCGGCCAAAAATGTATGTGCTTATCTCCTAATTCACATACAACTTAAAAAATATCTTACCTGTTATCATGACTCTATGCCTTTTATGTCTTTTTTTTTTTTTTTTTTTTTTTCCCGAGACAGGGTCTTGCTCTGTCACCTGGGCTAGAGCATAGCAACACGATCATAGTTCACTGTACCCTCGAACTCCTGGCCTCAAGTGATCCTCCCACCTCAGCCTCCCAAAGGGCTGGGATTATAGGCGTGAGCCACCATGCCCAGCCAAGTCTATGTCTTAAACCCCTAGCTAGACACCGTAAATCCTTTGAGAGTAGGAATTGAATCTTATACCTGTTCTGTCTCTTAGGTTGACCCCCTGAAATCAAATATTCTACTAAAAATATTTTAACCAAATGGTAAAATCACAGAAGCTTTCATTTGTTGGATGCTTACAATGTACTAAAGGCTGGGCCAAGAGAGCTTTACATGCACTATTTCACTTACTCCTCACCATAAACTCATGGGGTAGATGCTTTGTTATCTTCCAGTTGAATAGAGGAGGAGACTGAAAGCTCAGAGAGGTTCGGTATCTTGCCCAGGGTCAAGCAGCTGGCGAGTGTCAAAGCTGGGACAGAAGCTCGGGTGAGGCATCAAAGCCCCTGCTAATTACTTGCTAGGAAACCCAAACCGCCTGCTGTTTTGAGTGATTGCTTTCAAGGTGCGGAGAGCACCACGCCGTACTCATCACAGGACCTGCAACCAGAACGACTGACAGCTGGAAGTGAATCACGGTGTTCCTCCTCAGATGCTTCTGTGCTTCTCTCTAGGTATCAAGCACCGAAGCACAGAGCACAACTCCAGCCTGATGGTATCCGAGTCTGAGTTTGACAGTGACCAGGACACAATCTTCAGCCGAGAAAAGATGGAGAGAGGGAATCCAAAGGTTTCCATGAATGGTTCCATCAGAAATGGAGCTTCCTTCAGCTATTGCTCAAAGGACAGATAATGGCACAGTCTGTTGTAAAGTGGAAGGACCGCACGGGAATCCTTGAATCCAGGACCGGTCAGTGGGAGTTACAGCACAAAACCCACTCTTCTAGAATAGTTCATTGACCTCCTTCCCCAGTGGGCTAGATGTGTATCCCCACCTACTAAAAGACCGGTTTTTGAAGGCACAAAACAAAAACGTTGCTCTTTTAACTGAGATGCTTGTTAATAGAAATAAAGGCTGGGTAAAACTCTAAGGTATATACTTAAAAGAGTTTTGTGTTTTTGTAGCTGGCACAATCTCATGTTAAAGATGAACAACTATTTCTATCTGTAGAACCTTAGAGAAGGTGAATTAAACAAGGTTTTAAAGAGGGATGATTTCTGTCTTCGCCGCTGTGATTGCCTCTAAGGAACAGCATTCTAAACATGGTTTCTCTTGTAGGACCTGCAGTCAGATGGCTGTGTATGCTAAAATAGCTTGTCTAAGAGGCATGGGTTGTCTTCTGTGGAGCACGGGTAGCAAGCTTTCTATGCTGACGGCAACACTCAGTGCCAAGCCCTCCTGGTTTTTAATTCTGTGCTATGTCAAGGGCAGTTTCATCTCTCTCAAGAAAGCAGCTCTTGGCCATTCAAGAGCTAAGGAAGAATTGTATTCTAAGGACTGAGGCAATAGAAAGGGGAGGAGGAGGCTTAATGCCGTGCAGGTTGAAGGTAGCATTGTAACATTATCTTTTCTTTCTCTAAGAAAAACTACACTGACTTCTCTCGGTGTTGTTTTGCAGTGTAGTTCTCTAATGCAAACTGATCCCCAGTTTACATTAAATGCAATAGAAGTGATTAATTCATTAAACATTTATTATGTTCTGTAGGCTGTGCATTTGGACTGCCATAGATAGGGATAACGACTCAGCAATTATGTATATATTCTAAAACTCTGAAATACAGTCAGTCTTAACTTGGATGGCGTGGTTATGATACTCTGGTCCCTGACAGGTACTTTCCAAAATAACTTGACATAGATGTATTCACTTCATATGTTTAAAAATACATTTAAGTTTTTCTACCAAATAAATCTTATTTCAAACATGAAAGACAATTAAAACATTCCCACCCACAAAGCAGTACTCCAGAGCAATTAACTGGAGTTAATTGTAGCCTGCTATGTTGACTGGTTCAGGGTAGTTCCCCATCTGCCCTTGGTCCTGAGGCTGGTGGCCTTGGTGGCGCCCTTGGCATTCTTTGTGGGAAGATTAGAATGAGAGATAGAACCAGTGTTGTGGTACCAAATGTGACCACACCTAAACAATATCCTGTTGCACAACGCTTTTGTAACACATGGGAAAACTAGGATTGCATTACTGATTCAGAAGCACGGTATTTCAACCACCAGGGCAGGAGTGCCAGAGAAAGTGTTTCCCCATGGGCTCTTAAAAACAATTCAGCTTTTAGGTGCTTTTGTCATCTCCCGGAGTATTCATCCTCATGGGACCATCTTATTTTTACTTATTGTAATTTACTGGGGAAAGGCAGAACTAAAAAGTGTGAGTGTCATTTTATTTTTAAAATAATTGCTTTGCTTATGCCTACACTTTCTGTATAACTAGCCAATTCAATACTGTCTATAGTGTTAGAAGGAAAATGTGATGTAATTTTTTTTTTTTTTTTTTTTTTACCAATATTGAGCTTCATAAGCCTAGAATCTGCCTTATCAAGTGACCAGGGTTATGGTTTTTTGCATGCAAATGTGAATTTCTGGCAAAGGGGACAGCAGCCCAAATGTAAAGTCATCAGGCGTAACGAGGAAGAAGAGAGTGAACATTTACAGCTTTATGTACATAACATATGCATTTTACATACTCAATTGATCCTTATAATCAACCTTGAAGAGAAGATACTATTATTCTTATGTTGCAGATAGCACTCTGAAGGCCCAGAGAGGTTAAGTAACTTCCCAGAGGTCACGGCCAAGAAGTAGTGGCTCCAAGAACTGAATGCAAATTTTTTAAACTGTGGAGTTCTGCTTTCCACTACACAAAGAACTCCTGCCTTGATGGATGGAGGGCAAATTCTGGTGGAACTTTTGGGCCACCTGAAAGTTCTATTCCCAGGACTAAGAGGAATTCCTTTTAATGGGTCCAGAGAGCCAAGGACAGAGGGAGAGATGGCCTGTGTCGTCTCCTGTGCATCACACTCGGGCCACCCCTCCCTCTAGGTTTGCAATGGACTTCTTCTGCCCCTCCTCCTTTTCTGTCCTTGGCCATCTCAGCCTGGCCTCTCTGATCCTTCCATCACAGAAGGATCTTGAATCTCTGGGAAATCAAACATCACAGTAGTGATTGGAAAGTGGGTCCTGTCTTGTTACCCCATTTCTCATCAGAACAAAGCATGAGATGGAATGACCAACCAGCATTCTTCATGGTGGACTGCTTATCATTGAGGATCTTTGGGAGATAAAGCACACTAAGAGCTTTGGACAGAGAAAAACAGGCCCTAGAATATGGGAGTGGGTGTTTGTAGGGCTCACAGGCTAACAAGCACTTTAGTTGCTGGTTTACATTCAATGAAGGAGGATTCATACCCATGGCATTACAAGGCTAAGCATGTGTATGTCTAAAGGACTATCTGAAAAACATGCAGCAAGGTAAGAAAATGTACCACTCACCAAGCCAGTGATGCCACCTTTTGTGCGCGGGGAGGAGAGTGACTACCATTGTTTTTGTGTGACAAAGCTATCATGGACTATTTTGATCTTGGTTTTATTGCTTAAAATGTATTATTTTTCCCTATGTGTTGACAAGGTATTTCTAATATCACACTATTAAATATATGCACTAATCTAAATGTGTCTGTATTTTCTGTAATGCTTATTTTTAGGGGGAAATTTGTTTTCTTTATGCTTCAGTGTAGAGGGATTTCCCTTGAGTATAGGTCAGCAAACTGTGGCCTGCAGCCTGTGTGTGCACGCCCCACGAGCCAAAAAGTGGGTCTTATGTTTTCAAATGGTTAAAAATACATAAAAAAATTTGAAACGTGAAATATATGAAATTCAGATTTGTGTTCATAAATAGTTTTATTGGAACATACCCACATTCACTGATTTATGTATTATCTATGGCTGTTCTTATGTTACAACAAAGTTGAGTAGTTTCGACAGGGACTGTCTGCAAAGCCTAAACTATTTACTATCTGGCCTTTTACAGAAAGAAAAAAATTTGCAGAAGGCTGGACTAACATCCCCTGCTCCTTCCGTGTGGGAAGACAAGTGTTCCGGAAGAATTGAGCATGCTCAGTGAGCTCGCCTTCCTCTGCGTGGGTGGTTCTCTGCTATTAACAGGCAGTCTGTCCCTAGTGCCAGAAGGCCCGCAGTGTGGTGGGGTGATTAGATTCTGGAGAGAGTATACTTACACTACATCCTCTAATCTAGCTCTTATTAGTAATAAAGCCATTTTTAAAATGAGGGCCGGGCATGGTAGCTCATGCCTGTAATCCCAGAACTTTGGAAGGCCAAGGCAGGTGGATCACTTGAGTCCAGGAATTCGAGACCAGCCTAGGCAACATGGCCAAATCCTGTCTCAAAAAACACACACACAAAAATTTAGCTGGTCATTGTGATGCATGCCTGTAGTCCCAGCTACTCAGGAGGCTGAGGTGGGAGGATTGCTTGAGCCCTGCGGGTGGAGGTTGCAGTGAGCAGAGATTGGGCCACTCCAGCCTAGGTAACAGAACAAGGCCATCTCAGAAAAAAAAAAAAAAAAATGCAGATTGAGGTATAATTCACTTCCAGTAAACTGCACATAGTACAATTTGATGCTTTGATATGTGTGCACATCTGTGAAACCATGACCACAATCAAGCTGTTGAACAAACATAATTACCCATAAAAGTTTCCTCGTGGCTCTTTGTAATCCCCCTCTCCCCTGGCAATCACTAGAGATTAGCTTGAATTTTCTGGAGTTTCATATATGGTAGTACTGTATGGAGCTTTCCCCTCAAACAAGTAGTAGTTCCTTCCTTTCCAGGCTGTTTTAACTCACTCCATTAGCAACTGTGAACAGAAGTTCTCTGAAAAGGAATTTGAAGGAAAGAGACTTTATTGCCGTGAACAGCTTCCAAACCACAGAGATGTGGTCTTCTGTGTAAAACAAAGATGGGTTTCAAAAAACAAAGCAAGAGTTCTGGATTTATAGCAAAATTCTACCCAGGTTTCCAATCAGGTCCATATGTAAATGAAGGATTGAAACTTGCTTAGTTCTGATTGGTCAGTGTAGCTGAGTTCGGGTTGGTTGATACAGATGATGCCGGGTTGGTTGATACATCCGAGCCCTGATTGGTTAAGGCAGGTGAGCTCTGATTGATTGGTTCAGATGAACTCTGGAGTCCCCAAACTGAACAAAGGTGCAGGTTTTGGGGGGAACTCAGAACATGTGTGTGACATCTATTTAGCAAATGCTCACTTAGGTGTTTTTTGTTTGTTTGAGACAGGGTCTTGCTCTGTCACTCAGGCTGGAGTGCAGTGGCACCACCATGGCTCACTGCAGTGTGGACCTCCCAGGCTCAAGTGATCTGCCCACCTCTCAGCTCCCTGAGTAGTTGGGACTTCAGGTGTGTGCTGATTTTTTGTAGAGATGGGGGAGTCTCACTGTGCTGTCCAGGCTGGTCTCAAACTCCTGGGCTCAAGTGATCCACCTCCCTCTGCCTCCTAAAGTGCTGGGATTACTGATGTGAGCTACAGTGCCAGGTCCCACTTAGATCTATTTTAAATTTAGGCCCAGTTAACCACTAGGGATTTATCTTAAAGGATTGGCTCTTTCAAGTTCATATTTGTTCACATAATTTTACTGAGATAAATGCTTGTTGAAGTACGAGAATGGGAATAGGAGTATTGTAGTTAAACTAATTAAGTGGCTCCTGGATCGTCCTCAATCCTGTAAGAGTTCTGTATTTACTGAGAGAGCAAATACTAGGCTAAGTAAAGGAACAAAATCTTTATAATTTCAACAGTGATGACTTTCCATTACTGAAACTAAAGGAATTTTTATTTATTTATTTTTTTGAGACAGAGTCTCCCTCTGTTGCCCAGGCTGGAGCACAGTGGTGCAATCTTGCTTACTACAACCTCCGCCTCCTGGGTTCAAGTGATTCTTGTGCCTCAGCCTCCTGAGTAGCTGGGATTACAGATGTGTGTTACCACACTCAGCTACTTTTTATATTTTTAGTAGCGACAGGGTTTCGCCATGTTGGCAAGGTTAGCCTCCAACTCCTGGCCTCAAATGACCCGCCCGCCTCAGCCTCCCAAAGTGCTGGGACTACAGGCATGGGCCACCATGACTGGCCAGAAAATAAAGGAATTTAAAAAAATATTTCTTCAGTATTGTGGGCTAAATTATTATTATTATTTTTGAGATGGAGTCTCACTCCGTCGCGCAGGCTGGAGTGCAGTGGCATGATCTCAGCTCACTGCAACCTCTGCCTCCCCAGTTCAAGCGATTCTCCTGCCTCCGCCTCCCAGGTAGCTGGGATTACAGGCGCCCACCACCATGACAGGCTAATTTTTATATTTTTAATAGAGATGGAGTTTCACCACGTTGGTCAGGCTGGTCTCGAACTGCTGACCTCAAATGATCCACCAGCCTCAGCCTCCCAAAGTGCTGGGATTACAGGCGTGAGCCACTGTGCCCAGCTGACTAAATTGTGTTACGTCGAAATTCATAGGTTGAAGCTCTAACCCCCAGTACCTCAAATGTATTTGGAGATAGAGCCTTTAAAAAGATGTGATTAATTAAGGTAAAATGAGGCTATTAAGATGGGTCCTAATCCAATCGACTGGTTTTCTTATTAGAAGAAGAGATTAGGACCTGCAGAGAGGCATCTGGGGCACACAGGCACAGAGGAAAGATCATGGGAGGACATGGCAAGAAGGCGGCCATCGACAGGCCAAGGTGAGAGGCCTCAGGAGAAATCAAACCTGCCGACACCTTGATCTCGGTCTTCTAGCATCCAGAACTCTGAGAAAATAAATTACTGTTGCTTAAGCCACCCAGTCTGGTATTTTGTTACAGCAACACTAGCAAACTATATGCAGAGGTAACTTAATCAGCCTAAGATTTAGCATAAAACTCTTATTTTAAAGTTCCCAAAGTTAAGTGTTATCCTGTTGATCTTAGAGGAAAAATGACATGTTTCCACAACATTAAGTCCTCAAGAGAGACCTGTAGCCTCAGTGACTTCACTGAAAAACAGTCATTCCAGAAGGGGCCACAAGCAGGGGCTGGTAGTATTTCATTGCTCTGGGTGCTGGTTACATAGTGTGTTGTTTCTGAGAATTCACTGAGGGATTCACTTATTCAATTATGTATCCTTTTTTTTTTTTGCAGGTATATTATAGTGAAATGAAAGTTTAAAAAAGCTACCAATCTTCCCAAGTTACTTTCAAAGTCATTTATGAAGAGGTACGGCCAGGGATTTCCTAGGTAGAGATGAAACAGTTCTGTATCTTGATTCAGGTGGTGCCTACACAAATCTAACTATTGATGTGATCAAATTAGATAGAGGTATACAAACACTCACATACAAATGAGTGCACATAAAAATGAGTGAAATTGGAATAAGGCGTGGATTAACAGTTTTGCACTGGTATCAGTTTCCTGGTTTTGATATTTTATTACATAGGTAATAAGCGAACCATTGGGTGACGGGTACACGGGACTCTGCATTATCTTTGCAACTTCCTATGAATTTATAATTATTTCAAAATTAAAAGTTAAAAGATGTTGAGAAGGCCAGATCCACATATCAACAGTGAAATAGGCATTTCCATTAAAATCAGGAACAACGTTAAGAAAGGAAAAAAAAAAGTCACCATTTCTCCAACTAATTGATCCCTAGAGCCTCTCTTTTTGAGTTGAGATTAGCGAGCAGCAAAGCTTCCTTTATTTGAAGCCTACATAGAGAGTATTATCACCTCCATTCTCCTAAAGATCATGAACCCAGAGTTGCAGGACTGAGACTTTATTGCAGCAGGAAGAGAGCACATAGGCTTATACGGTCATGCCTGGCATAGTGACATTTCTGTCAATGATGGACTGCATATATGATTTATGGACCCATGAGATAATGGAGCTGAAAAGTTCCTGTTACCTAGTGATGTCGCAGCCATCATAAAGTCCAATGCACCCCAATGCATTAGTCATGTTTGTGGTGATGCTGGTGTAAACAAACCTGCATTCTCAGTTGTATAAGAGTATAGCACATACAATTATGTACAGTATATAATACTTAATAAGTGACTATGCTACTGGTTTATGTGTTTATTATACTGTACTTTTCATTGTTATTTTACAGTGTACTCCTTCTACATATTAAAAACAGTTTATTGTAAAACAATATGTGGCTGGGTGCAGTAGCCCACTCCTATAACCCCAGCACTTTGGGAGGCTGAGGCTGGAGGATTGCTTGAGCCCAGGAGTTTGAGACCAGCCTGGACAACATGGTGAGACCCCATCTCTATAAAAAAACATGTTTAAAAGTTAGCTCGGTGTGGTGGCGAATGCCTGTAGTCTCAGCTACTCAGGAGGCTGGGGTAGGAGGATCTCTTGAGCCCAGGAGGTCAAGGCTGCAGTGAGCCGTTATGGTGCCGGTGCACTCCAGCCTAGATGACAGAGTGAGACCCTGTCTCAAAAACAAAACAAAACAAAACAAAACAAATACTGGGTTATACCAGCAGTATAAACGTGTCTTGTTTACTGTGCCTCTTGATTGCATTATTTTCTCTTGTGCTTCAATTAATCTCGTGTTGCTTTGTTCATCACGGTCCTTTTGTCATAGAAAATCCATGGCTATTGTTGCCAGTAAGAGGCCACATCAAGTGACTGATCTTGAAACAAGAGATTAAGGACTACCAATGGGTCAAGGAATTACAGCAGCTTTTAAGGCCCACTGCCTGAGGAGGAGCAGCTTTGCTCAGGTTATTACTGCAACAAAGGAAGACATGGAGAAGACGCCGATGCAATTCTGAAAGGATTACATCTATGACTCCCTCAGGACCCTTGCTTGGGCTTGGGGTGATGTTACCAAGGAACGTATAAATGACATCTGGAAGAAGACACTCAAGAGGTTCATCCGTGATTTCAAGGGATTTTCCAAGGACAAGGAGGTTGCAAAAACCAACAAGGCTGTGGTTGAGACGGCAAACAATTTTCACCTGGGGGTGGAAGAGGACGACATTGAGGAGCTCCTACAGGTGGTTCCTGAGGAACTGACTAACGAGGAGTTGTTGGAACTGGAACAGGAACACATACCTGAAGAAGAGGCAAGGAAGAAAAAACTGCAGGAGAAGAAAAAGAATCCCCATGAAAATTCACAGTGAAGAGTTGAGAAGTTTTTGCAGACCTCAGTAAGCGCCTTAAAAATTTTGAAAACATGGGCCCCTCAACACCGAAAGGGTTTCATTGAGAGAGGAATGTTCTTTGTGCACTGTCTGCTTACAGGCAAATCTATGATGAAAAAGGAAAGCAAGCAAACTACCATGGACATATTTCTGATGCATGACATCGCCTAAGAACCTCAGGTAGGTCTTGTTATCCTAGCTCCCTGCTTTTTTTTTTGAGTCAGGGTCTCACCTTGTCACCCAGGCTGGAGTGCAGTGGTGCGGTCATGGCTCACTGCAGCCTTGACTTCCCAGGCTCAAGCAATCCTCCCACCTCAGCCTCCTGAGTAGCTGGGATGACAGGCACGTGCCACCACACCTGGCTAATTTTTGTATTTTTTGTAGAGACAGGATTTCGCCATGTTGCCCAGGCTGGTCTTAAATTCCTGGGCTCAAGCGATCAGCCTGCCCCGGACTCCTGAAGTGCCAGGATAACAGGCGTGAGCCACTGGGCCCAGCTGTCCCTGCGTGTTATTGCCCCTGAAGACCTTCCAGCAGGGCAAGACGAGGAGGTAAGAGACAGAAATATCCATGAATCTAACCCTTTGTAGGCCTAGGCTAATGTGTGTAATTGTGTCTTAGTTTTTAACAAAAAAGTTTAAAAAAAATTTAAAATACAAAAAGCTTGTGGAACAAGGATGTAAAGAAAGAATATATTTTTATATAGTTGTGCAATTAGTTTGTGCTTTAAGCTAAGTGTGATCACAAAAGTCAAAAAGTTAAAAAATTTAAAAAATTTATAAAGTAAAAAGTTACAGTAAGCTAAGGGTAATTTATTATTGAAGAAAGAAAAATATATTTAATAAATTTAGTGTAGCCTAAGTGTGAAGTGTTTGTAAAGTCTACAGTAGTGTGCAGTCGTGTCTTAGGCCTTCACATTCACTCTCACTGACTCACCCAGAGCAACTTCCAGTTCTGCAAGCTCCATTCATGGTAAGTGCCTTTTACAAGTGTAATTTTTAAATTTTTTATACTTGATTTTTACTGTACCTTTTCTATGTTTATATACATAAATACTTGCCATTGTCTTAGAACTGCCTACAGTATTCAGTACAGTAACGTGCTGTGCAGGTTTGTAGCCCTAGGAGCAATAGGCTAGACCGTATAGCCTAGCTGTGTAGGAGGCTGTACCATCCAGGTTTGTGGAACTCTACGATGTTTGTACAAGGACGAAATCACCTAATGACGCATTTCTCAGAATATATCTCTGTTGTTGAGCAATACGTGATTGTATAATGTGAGACAACATTTGCAAAAATGTCCACTAAACCACTGAGCATGGGTGTTGTCTGTGTTCTAAATTATGGTGAGGGCTGGCTACAATGGTGCACTCCCATAATCCCAGCACGTTGGGAGGCTGAGGTGGGAGGGTGGCTTGTACCCAGGAGTTTGAGACCAGTCTGAGCAACATAGTGAGACCCTGACTGTTCAAAAAATGAAGGAAAAATTAACTGGGTTTGGTGGCAGGTGCCTGTGGTCCCAGCTACTCAGGAGGCAGAGGTGAGAGGCTTATTTGAGCCCAGGAAGTCATAACAGTGGGGCGTATAGGAGAGAGAGATAGGCCCATCTGTGACGGCTGGCCTATACCCCTTTCTGTGACCACCCCCGCCCCGCAAACCAGGTAAATTCTCAGTTCAGCTTAGCAAACATTCTATGAGCGCACACCATGGACAGGCCCTTCTCTGGGTTTTAGGGTACATTATTTCACATGCTGGCTTCTTCCCCAAGGCACTCACTGAATACAGCTCTCTGGGGAGGGAATGCTATTTACACAAATTCGAACTGGTCTAATATCATCCAATAAAAACTCAAAAGATCACCGAGCAGGGGGGGAAAAAGCACAACCAGACACCTTAATACAGGGAGAGGAAATTTCGTTAATTCCACATTTATTAATCACATACACAGCTCTCTCTGCAGACTAGACATTAAAAGACATAATTGTCAAAAACTAGAAAAATGAGTTATGTCCACGCTTTAAAAGCAAAACTTTATAAATTTCTTACCACACTCATTCCCAAGTTTTATCCCACAAAGTATAGCATGAAATAATGACAACATACATATTATTCAAGTAAAATGCTATTTAAAATAGCTGCACATAGGTAATTAAAACACTAGGATCCAGTTTTTAGAGGAAAAAGTCATGTGGCACAATTTCAAGTTCATAATTGAAGTTAACAATAAAACAGATTTTCCTGCATTTGCTTCTGATCTTTATTCTGCTGTGTCTCTTTAGTAGAATAAAGAAACGGCACTTCACATAAAATCATATTTAAAAGCTACTAAAATGGATAAACAGATGCAGATCAGCTCTTTAATGACAATCCCTGCATAGCTGGAGGAAGTTCAAGGAGAACTGTTTTTTCAAGGCCAACAGACTCTTGTTACATGGCTAATTTCATCTACATTATCAGCACTGGGAAGTTCCTGCTGAGAACTCATGGTAGCTATGCCAGAAAAGTACTTTCTTCACAGGAGGTGTTGAAATAATGCCGGATAAATGCAAGTAAGGTCAATATCTCCCTCTTGGTCTAGATCAGGAGCTGGCAAACTTTTTCTTTAAGGAGACAAGCAGTAAATCTTTGGGGCTTTGCAGGCTATACTGTCCCCATCCCAACTATTCAACTCTGCCAAGAAAGCAGTCCCAGACAATATCATAAATGAATGGGTGTGGCTATGCTCTAATAACATTTTGTGTATGGACACTGAAATCTGAATTTCATAGGCTTTTCAGGTGTCATGAAATATTGTTCTTCTTTTGATTTTCTGCCCAATCATTTGAAAACACATAAACCATTCTTAGCTCACGGGTTGTATAAAAACAGGTGGCGGGTCAGGTTTGGTTCGTGGGCCATAGTTTGCCAACCCCTGATCTAATGGTCCTTTTCTAGTCCATGTTGTAAAATGTATATATTTTTAAAATCCCATTACATATGGCTACTTTATTTAAAAAACAACAAAAATGTTCAGTTAAAAATACTTCTCTTTCTTCCCACAACCAAGGGCCATTTGACTAAACAATAAGCTATTTCCTTTAATTAGAAAATTGATCGAGGATATACAATGAGTCTCTGGCCTCAATTTATGAACCCATGAGCCAAAATGCAAGAAGACTCAAAATTTGCCACCCAGCCAAAGATCTACTGGCCTACAATGTTAAAAATTTATTTGGAAGTATTCCTGCACACATCTCAGCATCGGTAATCCAGAGTTATAAAAAATAATGTTGGAGCATTTGTATTCTTTTTTTGAGACGCAGTCTCGCTCTGTCGCCCAGGCTGGAGTGCAGTGGTGCGATCTCTGCTCACTGCAAGCTCCGCCCCCCAGGTTCACGCCATTCTCCTGCCTCAGCCTCCAGAGTAGCTGGGACTACAGGCGCCCGCCACCACATCTGGCTAATTTTTTTTTTTGTATTTTTAGTAGAGACGGGGTTTCACCGTGTTAGCTAGGATGGTCTCGATCTCCTGACGTCGTGATCTGCCCGCCTTGGCCTCCCAAAGTGTTGGGATTACAGGCATGAGCCACTGTGCCCAGCCCAGCATTTGTATTCTTAATAGAAAAAGGATGGATTCATCTAAATCATAAGTAATTAAAATGTTACATAAAACCACCTAAAAACTATACAAATAAAGAGCAGACATTAACTGTCAAAATGCTGAGTATGTGATTCTTGACAGGGCCAGGGCAGTGTCACTGGGAGATGAATTTCAGCTCTTCCTTCTCCTTGGGACCTTGGGAATGTGGCTAGTACACCCCAGGCCAGATGCTAGGCAGCTCCCTGTGTGCCCAGGGACTTGCCAGATCTTTAGTTACTCAACCAGAGCTTCCCAGTGGCTCAATGAGGGATGTTAAATCCTAGGTGGGGTTCAGGAGTAATTGCATCTAGCACTACTTTCATTCACATTTTCCTTCCACAACCCAGAATAACTACAAGATGTAAGTGGGGTCTACACAGAGAGAGATGGGGAAAGGAAGGCGCTTGGTCTCCACCTACTTGGCCGCCTAACTGGATTTGCATCTGTTTGTTTAAGATTATGGAGTCTTTCTTTCCAAGTGAGAGGCAACGCCAGTCATAGGGGCTTTTGTTTTTTGTGTGTTATTTGAATGATGAGCTGTAAAAACTTATTAGATAAAAGGTGCCTGAAATTCAAGGGCTCATGCCTCTTCTACAAAGTGGGTTGGCAATTACAGAAATCCTTTCCCTTTTGGGTTGACTGTGGTGAAAGTACTTTTGCTCTTTTGGAGGTGTGGGAGCAGCACCACACCAGGACAGAAAGAACAGGCTGCAGGTGACAGCCACTTACTCAGGCTCAGGTCGGTGGGCAAGTGGGCACTGGCCTCCTCCCATCTTGGCAAAGCCATTGACGGTAGGCAAGGAAGGGCTGGCCGGTGCTGCTCGTAACAATGGCTCTTGTACATCCTTATAATTTTCATTTTTTTGTGAAGTGCTTTTACTTTCTCTCTGGCTCACAGTATCACAAGGAGCTAAGTAAGGCCTGTATGGAATCTCCACTGTATGAGCAGGATGGGAGGTGCTGAACACATGCCCAAGGCAACAAGGCAACAAGGCCACTTGGGGAAGGAGCCAGGCCATGCCACTGCATGCCTTCCATCCTACCAAGCTGCTTCTGCTATTCTTTGCTTTACACTTCAGCTCATTTCCTCAAGGAAACGAAATGAAGTGGCAAACAGGACAGAAATGAAAATAGAATTCTTTAAGAGGTAAATTTAGGACAATAAAGGCATCAATTAAAAAATGGTTCAGGAATAGGGAGAGGTGCTCCTTCATGCCTCACAGAAGCACGGACAATTCTGTGCTATTTATTGTCTTTGAAAGAGGATTCACTCAAACCTCTGCCGCAACGCCTCCAGATGCACATTCGGTGTCTTCTGTGCTGAGCTGGCAGATGCTGGGGAGGGGTGCTGTGCCCCTCACCTGCCCGCCAGTCACAGTCAAGGGTCTCCTTCAAGGTGCTCTGGGCCCACGTTCTGTAGCAACATGGGGGATGGTTGTGCCACTGCCCAGGCAGTGATCAAGCCTTTGTGACAGCCCAAGGGGCTGGGCCTGCCTCGTGCTGTGCCTGCTCTGAGGCAGCCGGGGCTGTGGTGGGGAGCCAGGGCCTCATTCTGTAAACCCAGTGCTGGTTCTCTGGGAGTCTGCAGCCACAGGCATGTGGCACATATTGGTCCCTAGTTACATTAAGGGCAGGGGTAGGATTTGCATCTGTTTACGATTACAAGGACTGGATGAGTTCTGAAAAATTCATAATTCTGAAAACCTATTAGTTTATTGAAAATAATGGATGGCATGTACCTATATATGTAGGTAAGTCTCCTTTTCAATTTTTTTTAAAGAACCAAGGAATCCTACAAGCCCCCGTAACACACATACTTGAGTTCCAGATACTCATCAATGCCATACTTGGACCCCTCTCGCCCAAGGCCCGACTGTTTCACTCCACCAAAAGGGCACTCCACGGAGGAAATCAATCCTTCATTGACGCCAACCATGCCCACTTCCAGCTGCTCTGCCACTCTCCAGATCTGGGCTGGGTCTTGAGAGTAGAAATAACCTGTCATAGGGATAACAGGACATATATGGCATTTAGAAGAGTCATTAAAGACGTCATGTCTAAAGATGAGGGCACCATTGATGACTTTTTGTCCAGTCACTTGGGCCTGGAGTCTTCCCTGCTTCCAGATAAAGTCCCAGGTTGGTCTTGTCCACTTTTTCATCTCAAAACCTTTGAAAGTTACCTCTTGCTTCAATTCTACTCTCACTATCTCCTATTGAGACCCTCTTCCTGTTTTCTGCTATTCAATCCACCCTGCACACCTGTTAGATTTCCACATGACATTTTTGCCCAAGCCTTTCAATGACTCCTGATTATAAAATAAGGTTAAATTCCTTAGTGGGTATTCAACACCCTCTTCCCCCCAAGTAGTTTCAATCAACATTTCTGGCTTCACCTTCCATTACTCCAATCACCCACCATCCTCTCCAAACCTGTCAGCCAAATTCTCCTCACCCTTTCTTACTTTGCTTCTGAACTCTCTTGGTGCCCTCTGCCCAGAATCTCTCTTCTCCAGTTTCTGCACAACCAGAATTCTGCCCATCGTTTATGACCTAGTTCAGGGTACGTCTTCCTCTACTATCACCCCATCGAGAAGGAAGAGACAAATGTTGAACTCAGTGTTATAAAAGTCCTTGTGCGCACATCTTACTCCAGCTTTATGATAACTCTAAGGGACCTCATAGCATGCTTATCATTCGTCTTGGTATAAATAGTTCTCTCACAGCTAGAGGGGAAGCTTCTATAGAGCTATAGTGGTATCTTGTATGTCTTTGTATCTTCTGCAGTACTTCATTTGCTGTGGATGCTATTACATAATTTTCTCAGGGTTATAGAGTACATGCAGTGGCCACCTGGCCCACCTCCAAACTAAAGGAATGGCAGCCATCAGAGAGGCACCTCTGCACACACCATCTTCACTCCTTTCATTGTCCCTGACGCTCCTTGCTGATGCCCTTCCTCTTCTGTTCAGGCTTACAGGAGCCATGCAAAAGGGAAGAAAAAGCATTTGGAATTTCTGGGGATTAAGCCTCTGAGAACGTGGGACTTTGAGATGTGTGCAGTTCTCCACCTAGAAAAGTAGAATAACGTGCACCTTCTCTTCTCCCCACAGCTGTAATTAGAGAGCTCCCAAATGTGTATCATGGGGACAAAGCAAAAGTACACATACTTGCACAAATCCAAATCCATTCCACCACTTGGAAAGCAACAAAACACATACCTCATTGAAGTTTCTGTCTCAAAACCCAGGGTGATGTTTAAAAGGTAAATCTGGCATGAGCTGGAGAAAAATGATTATGACCGGTATTGAACAAGGACAAACACCTACCTGCTAACCCAACGTCAGCTGCGTTAGCGATTGCTATAGCCTCCTCCTCTGTATCGAACCTGCGAAAGTTAAGATAGGTCATAAAAAATGTAAGGGGGAGAGGAAAGGAAACCAGTTTTCTTTTCTTCTGATTTTTTTCCCAAATAATCACAAGGAGTAAATCAGAGCTTTGCAAAGAGATCCAAGAGCAGATTGCAGAAGAAAGCAGCACCATTCCCCGATATAACTCAGCGATCAAAGCTAGCATGCTCAAATCAATACTGGCTTCATCTCTCCTAAGAGAACAAGAAAAATGCAGACCAACATGTAGGGAACTGTGGCATATCCAGAACATCAAACAAAATCCCTTAAAAAAAAAAGGATTACTATTCTTGGTACCCACTGGGAATATATAACAATCATAACAACTACTTTAGAGGCAAGCCTGATGTAGCAGAAAGAAAACGTTCAGAAGGGGTTGGGGCCAGGTCCTAACGTGTCCTCCGCCACTGCTTAACAATGGCATGATGCTTGGAGTCTCCTCCTCTCTGAAATGAAGGAATGCACCAAAGCCCAGGCCATCTCTTCTAGCTTTAAAATTTTATTTCAGGAATAAGATGTCAGTGGTATTTTTCTGTTGTTCCAGAATTGTAACTGAGGCAAAAAATTCTAAGCACCCCAATTTCTAAATTCAGAGATCTATCAGCAGTTGGAACCAGCTGTCTCTCTGCAGGGCTTGCAAAGGGGGACTGGGCAGAGCCAGCTCCGAAGAGTCCATTTGTCCAAGGGTACACAGTTATGAAGTAGCAAAGTCTAGAGCTACATCATAGTCAACTGCAAAGCCTGCATTCTCAACCAATGCCTTCCTTTGGTTTCCTGTGAAAATGTCCAGTTCACATTTTATGTAAGAAGTTTTTATTAAAACAAAGAAGATGAATGTTCTTCAAGGGTCCATTTCCCCAATAGTGGAATAAAAATAAACTTCATAAGCAAGATGTAACAAGGCCAGTGAAGTACATAATAAGAAAGATTTCTGATCCTGCATAAGATGGTACAGACAGCACCAGCTGCCAGCTATCTCTGTGAATCCAATGCTGGACATGCCAGAGGAGAGAGAAAGAGAATCATAGTCAAAACTAACACAACAACAACAGCAACAAAACCTCAATCGGCAACTAGCACCAAAAATGCAAGACATTTCTGGAGGCCAATAAATTGGCTGGATCCTGGGGGAGAATGATGGCCTCCAGTGAGAGTGAGCTCGAGACCACCCATGCAGGAGTGGGCAGGGCAAGGACAGGGCTGCACATCTCCCACCACGCCTGTGAGTTCCAGGTGATCCTGCCTACAAACCTGGGTCCCTGGATCAATGCGACATCGCTACAGGTAGAAAAGCAGCAGGGCTGGCTTGGGGCAGTGAGCCAGTGCTCGTGCCCAGCAGGTACACCAGCCGTGGGAAACAAGTGTAGGCAGCGGCAACACCAGCAGCCTCTTCTCCTCAACGTATTCCAATAGAGGGAATTGCAAAATACCCCAGGGGAAAGGATACTTGAGGTAGGGAGTGGCGCTGAGACTGAATTTTAACACTAGAGGCGCCCCCAGCGAGGCTCAACCCTTTGCCCTCCAAATGTATGAGAAGGAGCACGAAGCAAGGCCTAAGCTTTTTACCACAGCCCACAGGAGGTATTACAAGCCAAGGCTGCCAACAGTGCAAGGGGTTAAAGATGAGCTCACAAGGAAAATTACAAGACATCTGAGGAGCTCCAAGACTAAGAAAGATAAAACAGCAGACAGAAATGGTGGAAGAGAATAAAACAGGAGACAGAAATGGTGGAAGAGAATAAAAATGTTTTTTTTAAAAAGGACAAATAGCCACAGCAAAGTAGGGGAGAATAATGAAGCAGGAAGAATCAGTTATGGAGAAGAACCCACTGGAGAGATCAGGGATGGAAAAAACAATTGTTGAGATAAAGATCTTGGTGGGTGGGATGGAAGCTGGAATGAGTATATCTGAAGAATGCATTAATATGCTGGCAGATGAAGGGAGGGACTCGCAGAAGGCATCAGGAATGAATCAGGAATGAAGAGATGGAATGAAGAGATAAGAGAAGTAGGGCATAGAAGTAGAAGTATCGCAATAATAGACTACTTGGAAGGCTAGAAAAAGATAAATGAAAGGAAGAAGAATATCTGGAGAAATAATGACAAAAAATTTTCCAGGACTAAACAAACCTGTTAGATATTAGTAAGTTGGGCATGGTGGCTCACGCCTGTAATCTCAGCCCTTTGGGATGCTGAGGCGGGTGGATCACCTGAGGTCAGGAGTTCAAGACCATCCTGGTCAACATGGTGAAACCCTGTCTTTACTAAAAATACAAAAATTAGCAGCTCTTGTAATCCCAGCTACTCAGGAGGCTGAGTCAGGAGAATCGCTTGAAGCCAAGAGACAGAGGTTACACTGAGCTGAGATCGCACCACTGCACTCCAGCTTGGGTGACAGAGCGAGACTCCATCAAAAAAAAAAAAAAAGAAAAGAAAAAAAGAAAAAAAAAAAACCCAAACCAAACAAAAAAACCGTATTAAAGATATTAGGACCTCAATTGAAAAACCTCACTGTGTGCCATATCAGATAGTAAAATTTAAGAACGTCAAAGATCAAGAGAAATTCTAAATGTTTCCAAAGAGAAAAAATAGATCCCTTTCAAAGAAGCAAGAATCAGATTTCTTGGCAATAACCCTGGATAAAAGTAGATAAAGAGCTGGGCGTGGTGACTCACATCTGTAATCCCAGCACTTTGGGAGGCTGAGGCAGTTGGATCACTTGAGGTAAGGAGTTTGAGGCCAGCCTGGCCAACATGGTGAAACCCTGTCTCTACTAAAAGTATAAAAATTAGCCAGGTGTGGTGGCACATGCCTGTAGTCCCAGCTACTCGGGAGCCTGAGGCAAGAGAATCGCTTGAACCCAGGAGGTGGAGGTTGCAGTGAGCCGAGATCGCGCCACTGCACTCCAGCCTGGGTGACAGAAAAAAAAAAAAAAAAGAAAAAGAAAAAAGAAGTGGATAAAGGAGTAGTATCTCCAAAGGGTTGAACCTAAAATTTTATCCAGGTAAATTATTATCTACTTGTGAATGGGAGATGAAAGACCACAAAAGGACACAGAAAGTTCATTTCCTATGGGGGCCAGTGAAAGAATCCTTTGGGGTATAATACATTAAGAAGGAAAATGAGTTCAGGTCTGAGCACGGTGGTTCATGCCTGTGATCCCAGCACTCTGGGAGGCAGAGGTGGGCAGATCACTTGAGGTCAGGAGTTCAAGAACAGCCTGGCCAACATGGTGAAACCACATCTCTACTAGATTACAAAAAATTAGCCAGGCATGGTGCACATGCCTGTAGTCCCAGCTACTCGGAAGGCTGAAGCACGAGAATCGCTGAGATCATGCCATTGCACTCTAGCCTGGGTGACAGAGCAAGACTCCATCTCAAAAAAAAACAAAACAAAAAAAAAAAAGAGAGAGAGTTCATCAGCAGAAAGTAAGAAAAAGTAAATTAAAGAAATTGAGGCCAGGCACGGTGGCTCACGCCCATAATCCCAGCACTTTGGAAGGCCAAAGCAGGAAGACTACCTGAGGTCAGGAGTTCGAGACCAGCCTGGCCAACATGGTGAAACCCCGTCTCTACTAAAAATACAAAAAATTAGCCTGGTATGGTGGTGGGCGCCAGAGTAGTCTAGCTACTCTGGAGGCTGAGGCAGGAGAATTGCTTGAACCAAGGAGGCAGAGGTTGCAGTGAGCCAAGATCGCACCATTGCACTGCAGCCTGGGCAACAGAGCGAAACTCTATCTCAAAAAGAAAAAAAAAAAAAAATAGAATTTGATAAATTTTGTGGTCCAAATAAGTTATGATTTTTAAAAAAACCCATAAATTGCACTCTGCTCTTCAATGGACGCAACACAACTGTCTGCCTCCTGGCCAGACCTCAAAGCAGCCCAGGAATCTCTTTCAGGGTTTCCTATGTTCTCTTCTATTCTTCCTCCCATCTCCCCGCTGGCTGGAGGATCTTACTTGATAACTGGTGCCAGAGGCCCAAAAGTCTCTTCATGAGTGCACAGCATGTCCTGGGTGACATTGCACAGCAGGGTAGGCTCAAAGAAATTTTTTCCAAGTTGGTGTCGTTTTCCGCCTGTCACAATGGTGGCACCTTTAGAAACGGCATCATTCACCTGTTTCTCCACCTGTGTGATGAGGAAAAAAAACAGCTTTCCACATGATACAATCTTTTAGAATGTTTAAACTGCAGAAAACTATAACTACTTCCATTTTTTTTTCTTTTTTAAAAAAAGTAGGTTAATAATAAAGCATGCTGGTTTCCTTTTGTAGAACGAACCACATTTGCAGAGATTCAGAAGCAAGAGTGCCACCTTCTTCCACGGTCTTTGATATCTTCTAGCTGTTTGATCTTCCTATTTGTTGAATGGTCTAATATATATTTGCTTCTTTCTAGGCCTGAGGCCCAGCGGTTTGCTGAGATTTGCTTTCATTGCGTTCTGCGGTTATTTCCAGCTTCTTGGATCCCATGTTGTCCTATTTCCTGAACTGAGTTTTTGTTGCTTTCTGACACACACATTCTCCTCAAGTAGTTATTTATTTTATCTATTTATTTATCTATCTATCTATCTATTTATTTATTTATTTATTTATTTTGAGACGGAGTCTCACTCTGTCGCCCAGGCTGGAGTGCAGTGGTGTGATCTCGGCTCACTGCCACCTCCGTCTCCCAGGTGCAAGCGATTCTCCTGCCTCAGCCTCCCGAGCAGCTAGGATTATAGGCACCTGCCACTGCGCCTGGCTAATTTTTGTATTTTTAGAAGAGACAGGGTTTCATCATTTTGGCCAGGCTGGTCTCGAACTCCTGATATTTATTTATTTATTTATTTATTTATTTATTTATTTATTTATTTATTTTGAGACGGAGTCTCGCTCTGTCGCCCAGGCTGGAGTGCAGTGGTGTGATCTCGGCTCACTGCAACCTCCGTCTCCCAGGTTCAAGCGATTCTCCTGCCTCAGCCTCCCAAGCAGCTAGGATTATAGGCACCTGCCACTGCACCTGGCTAATTTTTGTATTTTTAGAAGAGACAGGGTTTCATCATCTTGGCCAGGCTGGTCTCGAACTCCTGACCTCGTGATTCACCCGCCTTGGCCTCCCAATGATCAACCCATGATCCTTGGTTGTTCATCTTTCTGAATGAATGACTGAGTTGTCAAAACTAAACTGGTTGGCTCCTTCTCAGCTCCGGCAGTGTGTTTGGGGGACACACACACACGCACACACACACACACACACACATACACACACAAGGACTGTAAGTGAGCCACGAGGCCTGGCCAAATAGTTGTTTTAAAAAAGATGCACTGGATGTGGTCTAGTTTCTGAATTTTCATACACCAAGTTTCTGGTGTTTTGTACTCCACCTGATTGATAATTTGCTTGAGTACAGAATTCTGATACAAAGTAACTTTCAGAACTTTGAGTGCACTTCTCTACTTCTAGTGTTGTTGAGGGAGTTTGAGCCAAAAATGGTTCTCACCCTTTTTCTTCTTGACAGCTTTTTCCTCTCTGAAATCTCCTAGGATCTTCTATGCTCTGATATTCTAAAATTTTAGCAATACTATACATATATATATGTATATACGTATATAAATATATATATATACACATATATATATACACTTTTTCCCTTTTCATTCATCCTACTTGGTAATCAGTGAAATCTTTCAATCTGCAGAATAATTATTTTCCCCTAACTCTGAGAAGTTTCCATCTATTATTTACTTGGTAATGTCACTTCCTCCATTTTCCCAATTATTTCACTCTAGAACTCCTACTGCTGGACAGGTATTAATAGGAGTTCAGATTAGTTCTGATTTTTCTTGGCATTTCTGTTATGTTTTTTGGCTCTCTATAGTTTGCTTTAAACTCCATATGATCTCCTAAATTTTATCGTCTACTTTAGCTACCGAATCTTGTGACAGTCGTGTGTCTAATTTCTACAGACTGTTTTCATTGCTTCACTTCCTAGAACATACTTCTTTTTTTAATTATTATACTTTAAGCCTAGAACATACTTCTTATTAACAGTTTACAGATGTACTATCTTCCCAAAACTCTTGCAGGACACTATGAGATTTTTAGAAAATTTCTTTCCAGTTCCCTAATTTATCTGCTTCCTTCAGGGACTGTTCTGTTTGTTCTTCCTGACCTTTCCTCTTACGTGCTGGTGGTTTTCCCATCATGATCCTTGGTTGTTCATCTTTCTGAATGAAGGACTGAGTTGTCGAAACTAACCTGGTTGGCTCCTTCTCAGCTCCAGCAGTGTGTTTGGGGGACACACACACACAAGGACTGGGTTGATCAATTTCGGGATGTGTGGCATGAGTGGTCTTTGCTGTTTTAAGCTTGGGTTTATTCTAACTTGCAGGCTTCACATAAGGGCAGCTCCCTTCCCCAAAAGACAAAGTTGGGAGAGCCCTACCCTGATGTACCTAGCCTCGCTCTTGAAGCTGTAGTCTGCCTAGATACCTACTATATTTCTTCAGAAAAACTGTCCTGCCCAGAACAAATGCCTCTGCTGTCTTTTGTGTCTTGATGGTGGTAGTGGTGAGAAGGAATGGTGGGAACGACCCAGAAAATTGTGCAAACGTAGAATCAACCAGCTTCATCTCCTCCCCCGTCCTATTCCTACTTTGTATAGCTACCAATTCTAGAAAGGCTCTGTCATTTAAAACGGCACCAATTTCCTCTGCAGGGTTCCCCTGGGTAGACCCATCTATTTTGACCTCTATTAACACAATCCCTTCCGAGTTCCAGAAGTTCATTACAACCTTTGGTTCACTGGAGTTGTTTTCCCTTCCATTTTCACCTGAATTTTGTTTTGCTTTTGTTTTTGAGACGGAGTCTTGCTTTGTTACTCAGGCTGGGGTGCACTGGTGTGATCTCAGCTCACTGCAACCTCTGCCTTGTGGGTTCAAGAGATTCTCTGGCCTCCGCCTCCTGAGTAGCTGGGACTACAGGTGCTTGCCACACCATGCCTGGCTAATTTTTCTATTTTCTTTCTTCCTTTTTTTTTTTTAGAGATGGGGTTTCACTATGTTGGTCAGGCTGGTCTCAAACTCCTGACCTCAAGTGACCCACCTGCCTCAGCTTCCCAAATGCTGGGATTATAGGTGTGAGCCATCGCACCCGGCCCTCAGCTGAATTTTCTATAGGGTTTCAGGAAGGTAAACATAGGTGTGAATGCATTCTGTCTTTGAGACTCACTCTTTTAAAATCCATGCTCCCCCGCCCCCCTACCCCCCGCAGTGCTCTCATAGTGCATCACCTGCAACTAATCTCCGTTGGCTAGGATGGCTTACTTTCTATGAATTTTATATTTTAAAAATAATTCTACTTAACAAAAATATCCCCTTGATTGCCACATGTAATCTGCTTTGCCCTTTTCTTGTCATATTAATGTGAGGTGCAGTGTTTTTTTCCTAGAACCCACTCTATGACAGTATGTACACTAGAGCCAACACAATGAAGTGTTTTTAAACAAGGTGGTTTCCACCAAATTTCTCTCCAGCAAAAAAGAAATCTCGCTGTTTGCTTGTTTGAAGTCCTGGCATACAGCACCATCTGGAGGACAATGTCTGCGTCTTCCCTTTGGGGAAAACAAGACAGAGTGGTTTCCCAGCCTGGCTGCAAACTAGCATCATCCTGGGGCACTTAGAAAATGCCAGTGCCTAGGCCAACTACACATAAATTAACACCTAGTCTTCTTGGATGGGTCCCAGGCAACTGTAGTCGATAAAGGCACAGTGTGAGTTAAGGACCACCACTTTAGGACTTGAACCACAGCTGGCCTAGACCCAAATTGCCTTCACTAGACAAGTGAATACCCTTGGCTTGTCCCCAAGGTCCAAAGTCACCTCTAAAATGCAGGTCGTTCCAATGTAAATTTTAATGTATTTTCTTTATCTAGAGTAATCCCAAGACAGTAACTAGAAATTTATCAGAGCTCTGTCAAACCTCGATGCTTCCCTGGGTTTCCCAAGGCAATGGATGTGGGTTCAGCTGAGTTGACTGCCCACGGGGTGGAGGCAGCCATGGAGTCAGGGCTTGGCTCTCAGGCTCTGAGGAGGTTGAGGAACAGTGGTGGGGCTGTGCTTCCCATGATGAGTACTGACTTGGCTCTCACTTGCTTCCTGTTCTTCAGCTGCACCCAGCGGCTGGCTGTGCCTCCACTGTGCGTCTCCCTCTGACTACCTCTCCTCCCTTCTTTCCCACACACAATCTTCAGCTTCTACTGTCTTCCTGGTTTAAAATATTCCATTAAAACCATTTCTGGGCAGGCATGGTGGCTCACGCCTGTAATCCCAGCACTTTGGGAGGCCGAGGCAGGTGGATCACCTGAGGTCAGGAGTTCAAGAGCAGTCTGGCCAACATGTGAAACCCCAGCACTACTAAAAATACAAAAAGTGGCCAGGCGTGGTGGTGGGTGCCTGTAATCCCAGCTACTCGGGAGGCTGACGCAGGAGAATCGATTGAATCCAGTGGGGTGGAGCTTGCAGTGAGTCAAGACTCACCACTGTACTCCAGCCTGGGCAACAGAGCAAGACTCCGTCTCAAAAAAAAAAAAACAAAAAACTGGATGTTTGATATTACAAGAAACTTTCTTGTGACTCCAAAATGGATTTTTTTAAAACAGTAGAATAAGGAGAGAAGCTAGTAGTATGGATTATAACATTTTTTTAAACAAACAAATCTTTCCTAAAAGCAGTTTCCCTTCAATATCTCTAAATCCTGAACATGGCATCTGTGATTCTGCACCCCCAGCTGGGATACTTTCATCAAGGACTGTTCTCGACAGGGATTTTGTCATCAAGAGAAGAAAGAACAGGACAACATCAGGATTACAGCTGAAATGCAAACCATCTCAAAACAAAGCCAGTCTTCCATTCCATAGGTGTTCCAAAAAGATGAATGAACTTTGTCTCAAGATCCTAATTGCTGAGGCAGTGAGGGATAGAATTATCATCACTATAACAAAATTTAGGGAGGACAGTAAAGAGCTACAGTGACAGACCACATGGGGACTTGGTGCCATGGCAGGGCTATAGCAGCTCATGACCAGACAACAACCCGATTCATATAACTGGTAGGTAGACTTCACTTTTCTCAGGTTTCTCCACTGTTTACAAAATAGGCTTGCTGGGCATTTTACCAAAATAACTTTTTTGTTTTCACTTTCTTTTTTTGCCTTTTAACATAATTTTTTTTAGCTATTATTAATTTTTTCATTATTTTAACCTTTGTGGTTTTTGTATGAAAACATAGTTGAAAATTCCATTCGATTCCATGTATAGATGAAGATCTCTCATACTCTATATTCTAATCAGGGTAGTTAGCACATCTATCGCCTCAAACATCGATCATTTCATTGTACTGGGAAGGTTCAAAATCTGCTCATCTAATAATAGCTATTTGAAAATATACAATACATTGTTGCTAATTACAGTCACTCTACAGTGCTATAGAACACCAGAGCTTATTCCTTCTGTCTAGCTGTAATATTCTGTCAACTAACCCCTCTCTATCTATCCCCACCCCTCCAGTCAGTGTTTTTTGCTGATTAAGCTTTTGATATTGAAACCATGAAATTTACTTTCACAAATAATACAATATACTTACCTTTTCTACCGCTTTTTCATTAATTAATGGGCCCTGAGTAGTTCCTTCCTCAAATCCATTACCTACGCGCAGGTTCTTCTTCATGGCCTCGGCGAATGCTTTTACAAAGGCATCGTGGATGCCCCTTTGCACCAAGAATCGGTTTGAGCAAACACAAGTCTGGACAGGAGACAAAAACAGACCCACACAGTCTGTCAGACGCTGCAGACCTGACCAGTGAATGTGTGGCTGCTACTGCCTCTCTGTGAAAACACTTCCCTCGGTGGTTGTCATGTGTTCAACCTGCCATTTTCCTCCTCACGTGGGCTTGGCCCCAAAGATAAAAGCACTGAGTCAGTGCGTGTTCCCCTCCAATTCCTTCCACAGCTGCTATGCTACACAGCTGCTATGCATCAGTGATTAGTTGGCAATAAGTACCTGTACACACACACACACACACACACACACACACACAAAAGAAAGAAAGAAAAGAAAAAAAAGCCACCCAATCCATGTTTTTTTCAAATGGCTTTTGTTTATTTTGTTTCCCTGGGGGGTGGGGAAAGAAAGACTGTGATGCTGCAGCATCAGCAGAGGCTAAGAGGAATGTGGTCCAACACCAACTTACAGTCTTTTCTTTTTCTGAGACAGGGTCTCGCTCTGTCGCCCAGGCTGGAGTGCAGTAGTGAGTTCACTGCAGCCTTGACCTCCAGGGCTCAAGTGATCCTTCCACCTCAGCCTCCCAAGTAGGTGGGACTATAGGCACTCGCCACCATGCCCAGCTAATTTTTAATTTTTTTTGGCTGGCCATGGTGGCTCATGCCTGTAACTCCAGCACTTTGGGAGGCCGAGGTGGGTGGATCACCTAAGGTCAGGAGTTCGAGACTAGCCTGGCCAATGTAGTGAAACCCGTCTCTACTAAAAATACAAAAATTAGTTGTAGTCCCAGCTACTCAGGAGGCTGAGGCAGGAGAATCTCTTGAATCCGGGAGGTGGAGGTTGCAGTGAGCTGACATCATGCCACTACACTCCAGCCTGGCCAACAGAGTGAGACTCTGTCACAAAAAATAAAAATAAAAAAAATTGTAGAGACAGAGTCTCACTCTGTTGCCCAGGCTGGTCTCCAACTCCTGGGCTCAAGTGATCCTCCTGCCTTGGCCTCCCAAAATGCTGGGATTATAGTTGTGAGCCACCATATCTGTCCCCAAGTTGTAGCCTTACAGTGTAACTGATAGTAACATATATTGACATTTTGTATTTACGAAGGAAAATATACTTATTTCTGACAAAACCAAGCTTATTTAGGTTATGTGGAAGGGAAAAACTTAATTACCAAAGGCCAAGGCAAGGATGAAAATTATTTGATAGAGAATATCACACATTTCATAGTTTTTTCACAACATAACCTTTCAGGGATATTTACTCTGTTTCTAGAATGCATTTAAAATTACATATTGGTGATACTTTTAAGATGAAATGCTTAAGAATATTTAAGAAGGCAGGATCCTGGCAGCAGCTTGGATAGAACTGGAAGACAAGACCGCTGGCTCAGAGTCCCAGCTCCTCAGCATATTTGACACTGTGGCCCGAAGACGTCTGATCTCAAGTCACTTTTTCTTTCTAGAGTTTCATTTCCTCATCTCTAAAATGCAACGTTTGTAGAGCTGATAACTGTGAAGGTCCCTGACAGATCAAATATTCCAGGATTTCCTAGGAAGACAAGAGCTCAGGCCTCTGGTCTCCCAGGACAGCCGGGTTACTCCTCCAAAACACTGCTGGCATGGGCCTGTGCCTGTAGAGGGCACCTCTGAGGCTCCCTCCGTCTCGGGACAGCGAGGCCCCACTGGGTCATAGCAGGCAGCAGGGTTTTAGGTTTTTCCAGCCACCACCCTCCTCAACATTTTCTTACTTTCTTTCCCTTGGCCTCAGAGACCCCAATTGTTCAAGGCTGTTCTGTGTCTGAGGAGATTATATCCGTTCAGTAGAAACAAGATCAATGAAAGAAAACTACAAAAATAACCAGATTAAAAGGATAGGGGAAAGAAGAAAACAGAGAACAATTTGACTAAAGGACATGTGCTGTTCAGAAAATTCTTTGAAGCCAGGGACTGTACCTTATTTTGGGGGGGCCCCTCTGAGCCTAGTATAATCCCTGGTAATAAAAAGTAAGGCATATACTAAATATTTGCTGAGTCGATGAATAAAGAATGAATAATGGAAGGAACCCAGAAGTTTTCTTCTGGGATATAAGGCAGTAGAGGTGGTGGGATCTTTGTAACACACACACGCACACACACACACTCTCACATGCACACACATACATACACACACATACACACTTACACATGCACACACAAACACATCCTAAAATACTCTCCAGGACTCACCTGTCCAGTGTTCCTAAATTTAGATGCCAGGGCCCCTGCTACAGCCTGGTCCACGTTGGCACTGTCAAATACTATAAAAGGAGCAAGGCCGCCCAGCTCCATGGAGACCCTTTTCACAGAGTTTGCTGCATGGTGCAACAGGACCTGTGAGCAGAGGAGAGAACGCTGTGAGCACAGAAATCCATTATCAGGATTGTTAAGCCTTTGTTTAAAAAAATTACCAAACGGTGAAAAAAGCAAGTTGCACAGTGGTGTACATGGCATAACTCTTTGCATAAGAAAACAGAGAAATAAGAATATCTATTTACATTTGCTTGTATTTGATAAAGAAACATTGGGAAGAGGCTGGGTGTGGTAGTGTGCACCTGTAATCCCAGCACTTTAAGAGGCTGAAGTGGGAGGATTACTTGAGGCCAGGGGTTCCAGACCAGCCTGGGCAACATAGGGAGACTCCATTTCAAAAATTAAATAAATAAATAAATTAGTAAAATAAACGCTGGGATGACAAGACACTAAAAGTCATTATTTATAGAAAGAGGAAGGGAGTCAGGGTTGGGGTGAGGGTGAGACTTGTCATGGTAAACATTAATACTGTCTTAATTTTTGAACCATATAAGTGTATTATCTATTCAAAACAATTATATGATGGGCTTAAAAATCACAGAGATAAGGATATAAAATCACCTAGAATCCCACAACCCACAGCTTACACTGATAACATTTTAAAGTACATCCATTTAGAATGTAGCCATGCAGGTTCATGTACATTTTTTTTTTAAAAAAAACAGGATGGTATGATTATATAATTATACAGTTTCGTAACCTGCTTTATCTTCCCAATGAATCACATATTTGGGACGTCTATCTTAAAATTTTCATAACACTTTATACCTTGCTCCTTTAATGTAACACTCTAATGTGAAGATCCTCTTGTGTCAGCACATATGTTTCTAGAACTTTATTTTATTTATTATTATTATTATTGAGATGGAGTCTCGCTCTGTTGCCCAGGCTGTAGTGCAGTGGCACAACCCCCAGTTACTGCAATCTCCACCTTCTGGGTTGAAGTGATTCTTCAGCCTCAGCCTCTTGAGTAGCTGGGATTACAGACATGTGCCGCCACACCTGGCTAATTTTTGTATTTTTAGTAGAGATGGGGTTTTGCCATGTTGGGGCTGGTCTTGAACTCCTGACCTCAAGTGATCTGTCTGCCTCAGCCTCCCAAAGTGCTGGGATTACAGGTGTGAGCCACTGTGCCCGGCCTAGAACATTCCTTTAAATGCTTGCATAGTATTCCACTGCATGGCTATTCTGTAATTTATTTATTCAGGCCCCATCTGTTGGACATTTAGGTTGTTTCCATCCTTGCCGTTAAAAAAATGCTATGGATCGCACCACTGCACTCCAGCCTGGGCAACAGAGCGAGACTCCATCTCAAAAACAAGACAAAACAAAAAACAAAAACGCTGTGATGATTCTGTCAGGATGAACATGTAGAATTGCTAGCTCAATGTATAATCGTAAGGCTTTTGGTACCTATAGCTATTATAGTTCAAATATCCAGTAAGAGATTTCATAGCCTAAGAAGCGGCTTAGGGATGTTTAAATGCTTTATTAAGGATAGTAGGTCTTTGTCTAGTCATGGCTGTAGGAAAGACGGAACCACACTTGAGACAGTTCGAGTGAAACAGTGTTCGCAAGCCCAAGGTGGCTGTAGGATTGCCCCCCAAGTGTTATACATTCTGAGGTCATGAGTTTTGTGACAGGGTTCTTGGTAAACATACAGAATGGCTGGAAAGCTGGGCCTGTGCGTGTACTGTGTATGTGTCCGTATGTTAATATTCCAGCAACCAAATGGTAGTAGCAATCTTCTCTGAAACATTACTGTTCAACAAAGTAGTGCAAGTTTTAAGACTAAACATATTTATTTATTGGATGCAACATTAACTATTTAAAATTTTTTTATGTTTTTATTTTAAAATTTTTAAGAAATCTCATTGACTTTTCCTGGATTTGCTTCAGTGCAAAATGATTCTCCCTGTTGGGTCACTCCATTTTGCCTCCACCTGGCCTTGAGCACAGATCCTGTCTCTGGTGTCTGTCCCTCCACCTGCACTGGCTCTGCGTCCTCTGACAGTGTCCTTTCCCAACTCAGTCTCTGCTTCTCCAGGAAGGCGGCCTGCCCTGGCCACTGGGTATGCTGTAAACTCCTGTTAGGTCTTAATGAATCTTTTCCCAGCTCCAGTTCCCATGGGCTGACCTCCTCAGGGCCTCAGCTTCCAAAGACAGCATGTGATTGGCCCGGCCTACCTTTCTTTCTTTTTCTTTTTTTGAGTTTAGGAGCAGAAGTTTAATAGGCAAAAGAAAGAGAAAGAAACAGAAAGAAAAACAGCTCTCTCTCTTATCTAGTGAAGGAGAGGGGACTTCCTAGAGGAAAAGGCCCTGACCCAGCCTACCCTTCTATGCCAGGCTACTTGTCGTAGGTCACTGGCCAGCCCACAATTTCTGTTTTGCTCAAGTCAGTGACCACTCATGGTTCAGTTCTCTGAACAGAGGAAGAGACGAGGTATCATATGCTTTAAAACATGGCTGCTGTCCTCTCAGTGGGATCCTGGGAGAGGTGGCGCCCCTAGAAAGAGGCAAGGGTAGGGCAGGCATGCCTAGAACAGGCTCGCTGTGTATGCCTCAGTTACGAGGCAAGGTTCTCCACCCTAGGACCAGGAGCTCAGCCACTAATCTCTGAAGACCAGCTCAGCAGAGGTGCTTGCTATATGCATCAGTTATCCTTCCAGCTATACTTGTCACATTTCCCATTCAGTCACTAGAGGTGCATCACTGTCCTGGGTCAAGAGGAGCAAAGCTAGACTTGGCAGGGTCATGGCTGATATTTTCCTGGAGCCCTGTTAGATGAGGGTAGTTTGCTGAGAAAACTGAGTTGCTGCCCTTCGCCCAGTATCCTGGGAATTTCTCTAGCTTGAACAACAAAGTATTTACCACCCTTTCTCCCAGGCTTCCCTCTTTTTTTCCAACTACTTCGTAGTAACATTTGAATCTTTCTGCGGGTAAGTTTGCATTGTAAGACCCACTGATCAGGGGCATAGCAGTTTATGGATCTAAAAATTCCTATTTCTATTATGAATGAATAGTAGGATTCCGAAGCACTACTCCCTGAGTATGAGTTTATAGCATGACAAAAGTGATTATGGTTGGGAGGCATTAAAATTACATTATTCCAGCTGGGCACGCTGGCTCACACCTATAATCCCAGCACTTTGGGAGGCCAAGGAGGGAGGATCACTTGAGGCCAGGAGTTCCAGATCAGCCTGGCCAACACGGCGAAACCCCATCTCTACAGAAAATACAAAAATTAGCCAGAAGTAGTGGCACATACCTGTAATCCTAGCTACTCAAGAGTCTGAGGCACAAGAATCACTTGAAGCAGAGGTTACAGTGAGCTGAGATCATGCCACTGCACTCCAGCCTGGGCGACAGGGCAACTATCTCAAAAAAAAAATTAAATTATTCCCTCCTGCTTCTCATGGTTTCTAAAATGACCATAGATGCACAAAATCTTTGAAATTAGACTTGTTTATTTTTATTATTTTTTGAGGCAGGGTCTCACTCCTATTGCCCAGGCTGGAGTGCAGTGACATCATCACAACTCACTGCAGCCTCGACCTCCCAGGCTCAGGTGATCCTCTCACCTCACCCTCCCAGGTAGCTGGGACTACAGGTGTGTGCCACCAAGCCCAGCTAATTTTTTTTTTTTTGTAGAGACAGGGTTTCACCATGTTGTCTAGGTTGGGCTCAAGTGATCCTCTTGCCTTGGCCTCTCAAAGTGTGAGGATTACAGGTGTGAGCCACCACGCCTGGGCAGATTTATATTATTTTTTATGTTATGTGTTTATGGACATGAATATGAGTACAGAAACATATATGTGTATATGTAGATATAAACTAGTAGAAAAAAGCACACCATCTGAAGAGAAACACCATAAACAAAAATTTTGTTCGACCTTGATTTTTTCTCTTTTGGACATTTTTTTTTATTATTTATTTTTTTTAATTTTTAAAATTTTTTTTTTTTTTTTGAGACAGAGTCTCGCTCTGTCGCCCAGGCTGGAGTGCAGTGGTGTGATCTTAGCTCACCTCACTGCAAGCTCTGCTGCCCAGGTCCACACCATTCTCCTGCCTCAGCCTCCCAAGTAGCTGGGACTACAGGTGCCCGCCACCATGCCCAGCTAATTTTTTGTATCTTTAGTAGAGACGGGGTTTCACCGTGTTAGCCAGGATGGTCTTGATCTCCTGACCTCGTGATCCACCCACCTCGGCCTCCCAAAGTGTTGGGATTACAGGCGTGAGCCACAGCACTCGGCCCTCTTTTGGACACTTAGAAGGATAAATAAACATCTACTTACAGGCACATACATTAAGTTTTTAGCAAAGAACATTTCATCATTTAAGGGAAAAAACTCAAAGGAAAAGACCTTTCCATTTCCCTAAGTACTTTTAGACTAAACACAATTTTTGTTCAATTCAAAAACATCCATTTCAACATTGTGTGTTTCTGGAATCTCTAACTCTATATTATTGAAAGAAACATGCATTCCAGAACTGAAAAAAATACAATAGAGAACTTTCACTCACTTCACATACAACAAATAATGCAAAAATAATGGGACCCTCGCTGCCCCAATTTCTTTGGTTTTGTCAAGCAGGAACCTATGTCACGCCATAAAGAACTGTCCAAAATATCCCCAGAGGATGGTCAGATATTACTGTATTCAACCAACAGACCTTTTTTTCTGAAACAGAATCTTGCTCTGTCACCCAGTCTGGAGCACAGTGGCACAATCTCGGCTCGCTGCAACCTTCGTCTCCTGGGTTCAAGTGATTCTCATGCCTCAGTCACCTGAGTACCTGGGATTATGGGTGTGCACCACCATGCCTGGTTAATTGTTGTATTTTCTGTGAGGGGATCTCATCATGTTGGCCAGGCTGGTCTCGAACTCCTGGCCTCAAGTCATCTGCCCACCTCAGCACCCCAAAGTGCTGGAATTACAGGCGTGAGCCACTGTGCTTGGCCTGCGACAGAGCTTTTAACACTCTGCTGGAAATCTTTCCAAAATTGGTGATCAGGATGAAATAGTATTTTTATAATCTATCAAGATAAAATATTAGAAAGATATTTGTTTTCTTTGAAACTTGAGTCACATACCTTTCCTGTAGTTGTTGAACCAGTAAAGGAAATTTTGGACACCAGAGGATCAGTACAAATTGCCTCCCCTACTTCCTTGGCATTCTTTCGAGAACAGGGAATAACATTGTATACGCCTGAAGGAATCCCAGCCTGGCTTGCAAGCTATAAAGAGAAACAGCAAACATGTGGCAACAATTTACCAAACTGAAAAAAAAAAAAAAAAAAAAGAAAAGAGAAATAAATAGATATTTAATAAAAAGTAATGGAAGAAAAATTAAGCTGACATTGGGGACAGACTAAGAATATATTTAAAACTTAAATATAATTCTTATTAGTGCTAAAGTCACATTAATATTCATGGGTTGTTAAAGATCATTACAATAAAATTTCTACCGGACATGGTGGCTCATGCCTGTAATCTCAGCACTTTGGGAGGCAGAGGTGAGAGGATCACTTGAGCCCAGGAGGTTGAGGTTGCAGTGAGCCAAGGTTGCGCCACTGCACTCCAGCCTGGGGAACAGAACAAGACCCTGTCTCAAAAAAAAAAAAAAAATTATTAAAGTATAAGTTTCTTTCTTTTTTTTAAGACAGTCTTGCTCTGTCACCCAGGCTGGAGTGCACTGGCATAATCTCCACTCATTGCAACCTCTGCCTCCCGTATTCAAGTGCTTCTCCTGCCTAAGCCTTCCGAATAGCTGGGATTACAGATGTGTGCCTGGCTAATTTTTGTAGTTTTAGTAGAGACGGTTTTCACCATGTTAGCCAGGCTGGTCTTGAACTCCTGACCTCAAGTAATCCGCCCACCTCAGCCTCCCAAAGTGTTTGGATTACAGTTGTGAGCCACCGTGCCTGGCCAGAGTATAAATTTCAATGCCACTGTCTGTTCAAACAAAGAAAGAAACAAATAAAAAACCTTGAATTTCTGTCCTGAGAAAAATCAAAGGCGATGCCAAGAAAAAAGTTACTTGATTCACCTGTAGAATCAAGGGTGGGAAAGTGAAAAGGGGCATTTAATGAACACCTACTAGGTGCAGGGCAGCCATGCAAAGCCTTTCCATAGGTGATTTCCCAGGGGAATGATGAAGAAAGGGAGGCATAGCAGAGAAGAATCCAGCCAAGGCCACAGCTAGTAACAGAACCCGCATGCAAACCCACAGCTGCCTGATCTGGACACTCATGCTCTTTCCATAGAGATTCCCTTTGGATAAGACATATCCTGAATTATTTTAATTTCTGGATTCCATTAACAATTAGCTTATTACATAAATCTGACTGGAGATTCTGGGAAGATGAGTTTGTGAATCTCCCTCAATATCCTCATGAAAACAGCAATTAGACAGCAAACCCAAAATCTCAGAGACATTCACAAGACAATTATAATGAACATTTACAACAAGATGAGATGACAAGATATCTCCACAAACCACAAATTACAAGGGGGTAAGAATACACTGCCTGTGTTGACAAGAACTGAGCGTCATATCAGCACCTGTGTGACAGGAAGCAGGGGGCAGCAATGGGCCGTGTGGTGTACCGCATAACAGAGAACCCCAAATAGTCCACAGCTGTTCCATCTGAGAACAGCAGCTGTAAGTGGGCGGGCCTTGCCCTATCAATAGTAGATGAGTACATGGGATGCTGCAATAAGGAATGAAGGGCATGGAGAGTCCAGCCCCTGGGAGCTATGTGATGAAAGATGAGGAGGCCCTGATAAAAACAGGGGAAGGGGATGGAGCCAGGGAGTCTCAGGAAGCAAGCTGCCTTATTTTTGAACATGATACACAAGGAAGCAAAAGGTACTCTGTGAAGGAAAAGAAGCTATATTCCTAACTGGGCCTCCTTCCAAAAGTTCAGAAAACTTAAAGTTCACATAAAAATAAAATTCTGACAAAAACACTGAGGTCAAATCCCATAAAAAGTTGTTAAAAGAAAAGAGGCTGGGTGTGGTGGCTCATGCTTGTAACCCCAGCAGTTTGGGAGGCTGGTGTGGGAGGATCGTTTGAGTCCAGAAGTTCTATACCAGCCTACGCAACATAGTGAGACCCTATCTCTACAAAAAAATAAAAAAAAAAATTAGCTGGGTGTGGTGGTGCACACCTGTAGTTCCAGCTACTTGGGAGGCTGAGGCAGGAGAAATGCTTGAGCCTGGGAGGTTGAGGCTGCAGTGAGCCATGATAGCAACACTGTACTCCGGCCTGGGTGACAGAGTGAGACCTTGTCTCAAGAAAAAAAAAGAAAAAAATAGAAAAAATAATAAGTAGAATAATATCCCTATAGACGACAAAAGCATACCAGAAAGACATGCCCACAAAACAGACCCAAACTGGGCCAGGTGTGGTGGCTCACACCTGTAATCCCAGCATTTTGGGAGGCCAAGGTGGATGGATCACTTGAGGTCAGGAGTTCCAGATAAGCCTGGCCAACATGGCAAAACCCCGTCTCTACTAAAAATGCAAAAAATAGACGGGCATGATGGCGTGTGCCTGTAATTCCAGCTACTTGGAGGGCTGAGGCAGGAGAATCACTTGAACCTGGGAGGCGGAGATTGCAGTGAGCCAAGACTGTGTCATTTCACTCCAGCCTGGGCAACAAGAGTGAAACTCTGTCTCAAAAACAAAACAAACCAAAACAAACAGCATTAAAAACCAGACCCAAACTGCAACTTACAATTTCAAAACAAGGTAAAAGATGACAAGAAAATTACACCAAGGCTCAAAAGAACAACCAACATGAACTGAGGCTAGAAAACTTTGGAAATGAGGTGAAGGAATATAGGAAAGAATCAGAAGAAGGAAGTAAATCATTTAAGAAATGAAAACCAAATTAGAAGGAACACAAGCATGAACAAACACAAACACATAACCTTAAGAAAAATCGAAGGTGAAAAGGAAGATAATTTTAGAGATCATGGTGGACGGGAAGCAGGACTAGATTGCAGCTCCCACTCAGACGGACAAAACAGCATGTGGAGGCTCGCATTGTGAACTCTTGCTCCAGAACGACTGCAGGAATAAATCAGGAAAACTGAGAGAGCACACAGATCCTGTGAAGGAAGCAGATTGCTCCTGCAGGACCTGGGAGACACCCCAAATACTGTGCTGGTATCTACGGCTGAGAGACCCACAGATGGTTCACATCACAGGACTCTGTGCAGATAACCCTCAGTAGCAGCCTGGAGCCTGGTAGACTTGCTGGGTGGCTAGATCCAGAAGACAGATATCACTACAGCTCGGCTCTCAGGAAGCCACATCCCTAGGAAAAGGGGGAGCTACTACATCAAGGGAACACTCCATGGGACAAAAAAATCTGAACAACAGCCTTCAGCCCTAGACCTTCCCTCTGACAGAGCCTAACCCAATAAGAAGAAACCAGAAAGCCAACTCTGGTAGTATGAAAAAACACGATTCTTTAACACACCCCAAAAATCACATTCGCTCACCAACAATGGATCCAAATCAAGAAGAAGTCCCTGATTTACCCGAAAAAGAATTCAGATAGTTATTTATTAAGCTAATCAGGGAGGCAACAAAGAAAGGCAAAGCCCAATTTAAGGAAGTAAAAAAAAAAAAAAAGATAACAAGAAATAAGGGGAGAAATTTTCAATGAAATAGATAGCATAAATAAAAAACAATCAAAACTTCAGGAAACAATGGGTGCACTTATAGAAATGCAAAATGTTATGGAAAGTCCCAGCAATAGAATTGGACAAACAGAAGAAAGAACATCAAAGCTCAAAGACAAGGTTTTCAAATTAACCCAATCAACAAAGACAAAAAAGAATAAGAAAATATGAACAAAGCTTCAAAGAAGTCTGGGATTATGTTAAACAACCAAACCTAAGAATAATCGGTGTCCCTGAGGAAGAAGAGAATTCTAAAAGTTTGGAAAACATATTTGGGGGAATAATCGAGGAAAACTTCTCCAGCCTTGCTAGAGACCTAGACATCCAAATACAAGAAGCACAAAGAACACCTGGGAAATTCATCACAAAAAGATCATCCCCTAGGCACACTGTCATCAGGTTACCTGAAGTTAAGACGAAGGAAAGAGTCTTAAGAGCTGTGAGGCAAAAGCACCAGATAACCTATAAAGGAAAACCTATCAGATTAGCAGCAGATTTCTCAGCAGAAACCCTACAAACTGGAAGGGACTGGGGCCCTATCTTCAGCCTCCTCAAACAAAGCAATTATCAGCCAAGAATTTTGTATCCAGAGAAACTAAGCTGCATTTATGAAGAAAAGATAGTCTTTTTCAGACAAACCCATGCTGAGAGAATTCGCCACTACCAAACCAACACTACAAGAACTGATAAAAGGAGCTCCAAATCTTGAAACAAATCCTGGAAACACATCAAAACAGAACCTCTTTAAAGCATAAATCTCACAGGACCTATAAAACAAAAATACAATTAAAAAACAGAACAAAACAAAACCCAAAAGTATTCAGGCAACAAATAGCATGATGACTGGAATGGTACCTCACATCTCAATACAAACATTGAATGTAAATGCCTTAAATACTCCACTTAAAAGATACAGAATTGCAGAATGGATGAGAGTTCACCAACCAACTTTCTGTTGCCTTCAAGAGACCCACCTAACACACAAGGACTCACAGAAACTTAAGGTAAAGGGGTGGAAAAAGGCATTCCAATCAAATGGACACCAAAAGTGAGCAGGAGTAGCTATTCTTGTATTAGACAAAACAAACTTTAAAGCAACAGCAGTTCAAAAAGACAGAGAGGGACATTACGTATTGATAAAAGGCCTCGTTCAACAGGAAAATATCACAATCCTAAATATACATGCATGTAACACTGGAGCTCCCAAATTTATAAAACAATTACTATTAGACCTAAGAAATGAGATAGACAGCAACACAATAATAATGGGGGATTTCAATACTCCATTGACAGCACTAGACAGGTCATCAAGACAGAAAGTTAACAAAGAAACACTAGATTTAAACCATACCCTGGAACAAATTGACTTAGCAGATATTTACAGAACACTATCCAATAGCTGCAGAATATACATTCTATTTATTAGTGCATGGAACTTTCTCCAAGATAGACCATATGATAGGCCACAAAACGAGCCTCAATAAATTTAAGAAAATTGAAATTATATCAAGCACTGTCTCAGACCACAGTGGAATAAAGCTGGAAATCAACTCCAAAAAGGAACCTTCAAAACCATGCAAATACATGGAAATTAAATAACTTGCTCCTGAATGATCATTAGGTCAAAAATGGAATCAAGATGGAAATTAAAAAATTATTTGAACTGAATGACAACAGTGACACAACATATCAAAACCTCTGGGATACAGCAAAGGTGGTGCCAAGAGCCAAGTTCATGGTCCTAAATGCTTACATCAAAAAGTCTGAAAGAGCATAAATAGATAATCTAAGGTCCCACCTCAAAGAACTAGAGAAACAAGAACAAACCAAACCCAAACCCAGCAGAAAAAAGGAAATAACCAAGATCAGAGCAGAACTAAATGAAATAGAAACAAACAAAAATACAAAATATAAATGATACAAAAAGCTGGTTCTTTGAAAAGATAAAATTGATAGACCCTTAGAAGAGAAGAGAAAATCCAAATAATCTCAATTAGAAATGAAATGGGAGATATTACAACTGATACCACAGAAGTACAAAAGATCATTCAAGGCTACTATGAACACCTTTACACACATAAGCTAGAAAACCTAGAGGAGATGGATAAATTCCTGTAACTATACAGCCCTCCTAGCCTAAATCAGGAAGAACGAGATACCCCGAACAGACTGAAATGGTAGTAAAATAATTACCAACCAAAAAAAGTTCAGGACCAGACAGATTCACAGCAGAATTCTACCAGACATTCAAAGAAGAATTGGTATCAATCCTATTGACACTATTCCACAAGACAGAGAAAGAGGGAATCCTCCCTAAATAAATGGTGCTAGGATAATTGGCAAGCCACATGTGGGAGAATAAAACTGGATCCTCATCTCTCACCTTATACAAAATAAACTCAAGATGAATCAAGAACTTAAATCCAAGACCTGAAACTATAAAAATTCTAGAAGATAACGTTGGAAAAACCCTTCTAGCCATTGGCCTAGGCAAGGATTTCATGACCAAGAACTCAAAAGCAAATGCAACTAAAACAAAGATAAATAGCTGGGACTTAAATAAACTAAAGAGCTTTTGCATGGCAAAAGGAACAGTCAGCAGAGTAAACAGACAACCCACAGAGCAAGAGAAAGTCTTCACAATCTGTACATCTGACAAAGGACTAATATACAGAATCTACAACAAACTCAAACAAATTAACAACAAAGAAAAAAAAATCCCATCAAAAAGTGGGCTAAGGCCATGAATAGACAATTCTCAAAAGAAGATATACAAATGACCCACAAACATATGAAAAAATGCTCTACATCACTAATGATCAAGGAAATGTAAATCAAAACCACAATGCAGTACCACCTTACTCCTGCAAGGTTGGCCATAGTCAAAAAATTAAAAAATAATAGATGTTAGCATGGATGTGGTGAACAGGGAACATTTCTACATTGCTGGCAGGAATGTAAACTAGTACAACCACTATGGAAAACAGTGTGGAGATTCCTTAAAGAACTAAAAGTAGAACTACCATTTGATCCAGCAATCCCACTACTGGGTATCTACCCAGAGGTGTAGGGACCAGCCCCACAGGGTCGGTGGGTCTCTCCCTGTGTGTGGAGATGAGAGAGTGTAGAAATAAAGACACAAGACAAAGAGATAAAAGGCAGCTGGGCTCAGGGGACCACTACCACCAAGTCGTGGAGACTGGTAGTGGCCCCGAATGCCAGGCTGCACTGATATTTACTGGATACAAGACAAAGGGGCAGGATAAGGAGAATCAGCCATCTCCAATGATAGATAAGGCCACGTGGGTCACGTGTCCACTGGACAGGGGGCCCTTCCCTGCCTGGCAGCCAAGGCAGAGAGAGAGAGGAGACAGAGAGAGAGACAGCTTACGCCATTATTTCTGCTTATTAGAGACTTTTAGTACTTTCACAAATTTTGTTACTGCTATCTAAAAGGCAGAGCCAGGTGTACAGGATGGAACATGAAGGCGGACTAGGAGCGTGACCACTGAAGCACAGCATCACAGGGAGACGGTTAGGCCTCCGGATAACTGCGGGTGAGCCTGACTAATGTCAGGCCCTCCACAAGAGGTGGAGGAGCAGAGTCTTCTCCAAACTCCCCTGGGGAAAGGGAGACTCCCTTTCCCAGTCTGCTAAGTAGTGGGTGTTTCTCCTTGACACTTGCGCTACCGCTAGACCACGGTCCGCTTGGCAGCAGGCGTCTTCCCAGACGCTGGTGTCACCGCTAGACCAAGGAGCCCTCTGGTGGCCCTGTCTGGGCATAACAGAAGGCTTGCACTGTTGTCTTCTGGTCACTCCTCACTATGTCCTCTCAGCTCCTATCTCTGTATGGCCTGGTTTTTCCTAGGTTATGATTATAGAGTGAGGATTATTATAATATTGGAATAAAGAGTAATTGCTACCAACTAATGATTAATGATATTTATATATAATCATATCTAAGATCTATATCTGGTATAACTATTCTAATTTTATATTTTATTATACTGGAACAGCTCGTGTCCTTGGTCTCTTGCCTTGGCACCTGGGTGGCTTGCCACCCACACAGAGGAAAAGAAGTATTATACAAAAAAGATACTTGCACATGCATGTTTATAGCAGCACAATTCAATTGCAAAAATGTGGAACCAACCCAAATGCCCATCAATCAATGAGTGGATAAACTGTATCCTATGTGGTTTATACATAGGATGGAATACTACTCTGCCATAAAAAGGAATGAATTAATGGCATTCGCAGTTATTCGCAGGCTGGATGAGATTGGAGACTATTATTCTTTTTTTTTTTTTTTTGAGATGGAGTCTCGCTCTGTCACACGGCTGGAGTGCAGTGGCATGATTTTGGCTCACTACAACCTCCACATCTCCGTTCAAGTGATTCTCCTGCCTCAGCCTCCCGAGTAGCAGGGACTACAGGTGTGCGCCACCATGCCCAGCTAATTTTTGTATTTTTAGTAGAGACGGGGTTTCACCATGTTAGCCAGGATGGTCTCGATCTCTTGACCTTGTGATCTGCCTGCCTCGGCCTCTCAAAGTGCTGGGATTACAGGCGTGAGCCACTGCGCCTGGCCTGGAGACTATTATTCTAAGTTAAATAATTCAGGAATGGAAAACTAAACATCATATGTTCTCACTCATAAGTGGGAGCTAAGCTGTGAGGAAGCAAAGGCATAAGAATGACACAATGGACTTTGGGGACTCAGAGAAAGGGTGGGAAGGGGGCAAGGGATAAAAGACTACAAACTGTGTGCAGTGTATACTGCTCAGGTGATGGGCGCACCAAAATCTCACAAATCACCAGTAAAGAACTTAATCCTGTAACCAAATACCACCTGTTCCCCAATAACCTATGGAAATAAAAATTAAAAAATAAAATAAAATCAGACATTTTGTACCCAGATAAAAAAGAAAGATAATTTTAAAAATTAGGGAAAAGGTGAAAAAGATACAAGAGAAAGTGACAAAAAAGATTCAATTCATGGATAATAGGAGTTCCTAAAGGAGTAAAACCAAACCAATGCTGAGGAACAAATCCTGAAAACTTTATAGAGATATAAAACAAAAAGGCTGGAAACTACATACTGAAAGAGTACACTGCATACCTAGAGTATGGACTCAAAGCAATATCACAAAGACATATTCTAGTGACATTACTGGTCTTTAAAGATAAAGGGGGAAAAAAAAAACAAACCAAACACTTTCGTGTATCTAGGTTAAAAAAAAAAAAAAAAGTTGACTTATAAGGGCAAGAAACTTAGGTTACTATCTGAATTTTCAAGAGCAACACTTTACATCAGAAGAAAATGGAGAATATATTTAAGATAATCAAGTAAAAAAAAAATGTGAGCCAAGGATTTTATACCTAGCAAAACTGATTTATAAGCACAATAGGCCCAGACTACTGTCAACATTTAAGAAGGGAAAATACTATTCCCACGAGCCCTTCCTAAGGAATCTAATACAGACTGAGGTTCGGATCACCAAATGTCTAGAGAGACATTGACATAAGCACTGGTGGTGAGCATAAACATACAGCTGCTTGTTGAACTGAGTCTAAAGGAGGGTTAAACTGGAGAGACTAGAGCATGTAATGGTTGTAGTTTTGGCAATGCAGATACAGTATAACTATTTTAAAATACAGAGAAATGTTCATAGCCAAGAGGGATTAAGGAGACAAGACAATTAAATGTAATGGGATATCCTGGACCAGATCCTGAAACAGAAAAAGGGGACTAGGTACAGACTAATAAAATCTTAGAATGGATTGTAAAGTATGGACTTTAGTTAATAACAATGTATCACTATTGATTCATTAATTGTAACAAATATACTATACTAATGTAAGCTGCTAGTAATAGGAGAAATTGAATGTGGGATATGTGGGAAATAGCCCATCTATGCAATTTTTCTGTAAATGTAAAACTATTCTAAAAGTTTATTACTAAAAATGAGAATGGAAAGAGAAAATGCCAAAAAAGTAAACCATTTTCAATAGGCACATTGGTGATATTAAAATTAATATTTAAAACAAATAAAATTAATATTCAGAAGCTGTTGTTCTGTATAATGAGTACATATGGAATATTAATTCAGTCATTTCCTGAGTCTTTAGAAACCAGGAAAGAGGCTGGGCGTGGTGGCTCATGCCTGTAATCCCAGCACTTTGGGAGGCCAAGGCGGGTGGATCACAAGGTCAGGAGTTGAAGACCAGTGTGGCCAAGATGGTGAAATCCAGTCTCTACTAAAAATACAAAAATTAGCTGTGTGCGGTGGCGGGCATCTGTAATCCCAGCTACTCGGGAGGCTGAGGCAGAGAATTCTTGAACCTGGGAGGCAGAGGTTGCAGTGAGCTGAGATCGCGCCACTGCATTCCAGCCTGGGAGACAGAGCTAGACAAAAAAAAAAAAAAAAAAAAAAAAAAAAACCAGGAAAGGAGGAGATGCAGATATAATATAAAATAAGTAAAAACTCTATAGGACTGAATTTGAATTGGAAGTTTCCGTAGGAATTTCTGTAGCATTTTATTGTGTGTGTACATGTGTGTACATATATATGTATATCCCCTAGCCCTGCCCACTGAAAAGGACTACAAATAGTGATAGGGTAGGTGGTTTCAGGTGTTATGGGGAAAAAAGCAAAGCAGAGGAGGGGATCAGGAGCATCAGAGTGTGAGGTTGTGATTTTTTTTTTTTTTGAGATAGAGTCTCTCTGTTGCCCAGGCTGGAGTGCAGTGACACGATCTCGGCTCACTGCAATCTCCGCCCCCAGGGTTCAAGCGATTCTCCTGCCTCAGCCTCCTGTGTAGCTGGGATTACAGGCACGTGCCACCACGCCCAGCTAATTTTGTATTTTTAGTAGAGACAGGGTTTCAGCATGTTGGTCAGGCTGGTCTCGAACTCCTGACCTCAAGTGATCTGCCCGCCTTGGCCTCCCAAAGTTCTGGGATTACAGGTGTGAGCCACCACACCCAGCCAAATTGTGATTTTTAGACAAGGTGGCCATGGAAGGCCTTCCTGGGAGAGAGGCATTTGAGTGAAGATGTGAAGAAGCTAGTTATGGGGGTATCTGGGGGAGAGTGCTCCAGACAGAAGGAAAGTATAAAGTTTGAGTGGAGGGCAAGGCTGGTGGGGTCTGGAAAGCGGCAGGGGCCAGAGTGGTCCAAGCAGATGAATGAAGAGTGAGGGGCTCCAGCGTGATGGACAAAGTCAGAGGCATACTGGGGGGTGGGAAGTGACATCTTATAGGACCTTAAAAACCAGTAAGGAATCTGGACTTTACTGAGTGAGTGACACAAGAGGCCACTTGAGGTTTTCAAACAAAAGAATAAGATCTAACGGAAGGCAGATTGAACTGGGAATGGGAATAGTAAATAAGAAGTGTCCTAAATGTGAGAAACACCCACGTTTAAGTGCCTATTTCATGAAGATGATGGATAGATACCATTTTTACAGTAGGCTGAAAACACATGGCCTGCAGATGTCAGAAAATCCCTCATCCATTTTTTTTCCCCAAAAGAGCTACAGCTGACTTAAAGTAATTGCCAGTAGATTAAAACACAACACCATACATCAGGAGACATAAGCAAAGAAGTAGCCTCCAAAATTACTTCTTTCTGTCCCAGACAAACATCCATGTTTGGACTTTGCTTTGGACTTTGTACAAACACAGGGAGAGCGGCTCACCTCAGCCAGGGCTAGGGCAGAGAAGGGCGTGTCTTCTGCAGGCTTCACCACCACGGTACAGCCGGCTGCCAGGGCGGCCCCCACCTTCCGGGTGATCATGGCACTGGGGAAATTCCACTGGGGTTAGAAGAGCAGAGGAAGTATGTGAGAGGAAGGACCACCTCATTAGTGTAAAGGAAGGCAGGTGAGGAAGTCAGTGAGCAAATTTCATTGCACAACTGATTGACAAACCCGTTTGGCTGCACAGGTGAGCTCTCAGAACACCTGGCCCCCTGCCAACTTGAGGGACTCTGAGATAAAGGCTCATGAAGATAGGAAATATTTTTAGAATTTAACACAGTAAAAAATGAGTTAGACCAAGTGTCAGTCAACTTTTTCTGTGAAGGGCCAGATCATAAAATTTTTAGGCTATGTAGGATGTATGGTTTCTATGGCAGTTACTCAACTCTGCAGCTGTATTGTGAAAACAGCCACAGATAGTAGGTGTATGAATGGGTGTGGCTGTGTCCCAATAAAACTTTATTTACAAACATAGGCAGTGGGCTGGATTTGGCCTGAGGCCCACGGGAGTAAATATTAGCAATGGTTTTGAAAATGGCAGATGATTTATTACTTCCTTCCACATACATATTTATAGATGCCTATAGATATACCTATAATAACAGTATTTTATTTTGAAAAACTCTATTATATAGTACTTACTCTGTATCAGGTATTTTTCTAAGTACTTCAAAATTAAAATTAATTAAATCCTTATCACAACCCAATGAGGTTCATATTAACCTCATTTGCAAGTTCGAGAAAACGGAGACAGTGCAGCTAAGTAATTTGGCCAAGGTTGCACAGTTAGTAAATAGTGACCTTCAAGTCAAACCTAGTCAGTCTAGGCAATCAGTGGGATTCTGTCTGTAACTATGCTGAGCAGGAAAAGCACAGACGTCTCGAGACCAGCTGACAGATACAGGAGAGAAGTTAATATGGGACCTAGTAGAAGGCAGGACCCAGAGGGAAAGCTGGGCGTTCCACAAATATACTGCAGCCCCATCCAGGCAGATGTGATATCTTATTTCTTAGCCTTTTTACCTCTAGAACCTTGCCCAATGCCTGCTGGTGGGTCCACAAATGCTTTGTTATTGATGACAACCATCAATTAAGCATACTTTTTTCTAAACTATGGCAAGTTTAAAAATGTATTGTATCTTAAGTCTTTTTAAAAGTTATAAATACTGGAAGATCTTTTCAGAGGTGTTAGGCTAAGGCCAGGAAGAAGCCTCCATGCCAAGTCAGAAAAGCCCCTGGGTCCTCCTGCGGCTCATCTCACTTTTGCAGGCATTAGAAACGCATCCTTCCACTCACTGCCACCACAGCTAACATCATCACAGAGGACCAGGAAACACACTTCCACATCCAGCGAAAGCATCAGGAAACCAGGAACAGGTGACAAAACTAACAGGATGAGCACACCTGCTCATGAGGAAGAATGAATTGTTTCCCAACTCCCTATCCAACCTCCCACCCTAGGATCTTGCTGATCCTGTCACCTACCGGGGTGATGACTGCAGCCACGCCTATGGGCTGCTTGAGGACCAGGGCCCGCCTGTCCTTTGCCGGGGTGTAGATAATGTCTCCGTAAACACGGCGGGCTTCCTCAGAGAACCACTCTAGGAAAAAGGCGGAATAGAGAATTTCTCCATGTGCCTCCTTCAGTGGCTTTCCCTAAATTAAATCAGAAAAGAACCCATGTATTACCTTCTAATAATAAAAGCATGGCTCTGTGTTCCTAAATTCTTCAAGGTGCAAGAAGACTAGAAAAGTCTCCTATAACGATACCCATGGAGTGGGGAGCATTTCTGACTTCGGTGTGAGTTTTTAAAAGCAGAATTACAATGATGAATGTATCACCCTAAACCACAAGAGTCATTTGCATTCTCAATATGTTTACAAATTAGGAAACATCTAATTTTTTCCTCCTTTCAATATCTTCTAAGTATTGTAACCATGATATGAAATAATTTATTATATCTATGGAAGAAGTATTGGTACATTAAAAAATGTACAAACAATATTAAAAAAAAAAGCAACCAAAACAGTAACATGGAAAAAAATCAGAATGGTGCAACAGCAGTTATTCATATAGTTGCAAACAAAATCTATTTTTGGATACTATTAAAGAATAAACTAGAGCATACAAATTTTATTTTAGCAAATCTAAGTACCCTGGCACAATAATGATTTGGTATTTGATCAGTAGAGAAGGAATCACATATTCTTTAGCTACAGCCAGCAGTGAAGGGAAGTCAGGGGCTTTCCCAAGTTTAGTGTAAAAATTCTTGGAGAATTTCTCAGTGCAGCAAGCCAGAATCCTGAACTTACACTTTCAGCTGTGATTATTCTGGCAAGGTCATCCTTATTTTGTATCATTAAATTGTACCACTTCCGAAGTAATGAACTCCTCTCCTGCAAAAGAAATAACAAGGCAGAAAAGTAATAAAATGCCAAGTATAAGATAGAATGCTAAATAAAATTCAATATCCTAAAATATTAGCTGTATGGTCTCATTCTCCTCAGCTGTTATGGTTAATTTTATATGTAAATTTGACTGGGTTCAAGGATCTCCACATAGCTGGTAAAACATTATTTCTGGGTATGTCTGTGAGTGTTTTCGGAAGAGATTAGCAGTTGAATCAGTAGACTGAATAAAGAAGATATGCTTTCACAAATTCAGGTGGGCATCATCCAATCTGCTGAGGACCTGAAAAGAACAAAGTGGCAGAGGAAGAGCAAAGTTACTCTCTGCATGAGCTAGGACATCCATTTCCTCCTGTTGTGAGACACCAGACATTGTCATTCCTGGTACTCAGGCCTTTGGACCCAGTCTGGAACTCAGACTGGACATATCAGCTTTCTCAGGTCTCCAGCTTGCAGACAGCAGAGGGTGGGACTTCTTAGCATCCACAATCACATGAGCCAGTCCTTTATGTCTCTTCCTATATTCCTATAGATCTATGATTCCGTGTGTGTGTGTGTGTGTATATATATAAAACATTGGTTCTCACAGAACATTGGTTCTATTTTTCTGGACAACTCTGAGTAAGATACTTGGGGAAACATACATTGACCTTCTGTTTTTTTGTTTGTTTGTTTGTTTTTGAGACAGGGTCTGGGTTTGGACAATAAAAAGCGCACAAATAAAAAAAAATTAAAAATTTAAAAAAATTTAAAAAAAGAGACAGGGTTTTGTTCTGTCACCCAGGCTGAAGTGCAGCGGTGTGATAATACCTCACTGCAACCTCTGCTTCCTTGGTTCAAGTGATCCTCCCAGCTCAGCGTACTGAGTAGCTGGGACCACAGGCACACATCATCATGCTCAGCTATTTTTTTAACTCCTCTGTATCTGTTACAACTTTAAGCAGAATGTGACTCAGGCACTACGTTTCCATCCACAAGACTGGCTGAGTTATTTTTGAACAGCTTTATGATATACTTAGGTAGGCTTGTAACTTTGCTTCTCCAAACAATACTTTCCCTTGGAAAACAAGCCCTGTGGAGACTTCCTTCCGTCAAGTTGCTTCAGTTTAACCTATTTCTAGAGGACTAGTACATGCAGAATTGGCAACTACAGGGGACGAAAAGTTCAAAAAGTAGATCCTATGAGATGTAACAAATACTTTTTTTCTAAACATCAAGGGTATAGCTCAAGAATACTTTGATAACAAGATTTGGTCTACTAAGGAATCCGGCTTGATAGCTAAACACTTAGACCATAATGTTAACATCATGTTATATACATTTTACAACGATTACCTTGATCTGTTAAAATAAGCATTTTACCTTGATCTGTTAAAATCAGATTACCTTGATCTGTGAAACTAAAAAAGCATTACTAGCTCTGCCTTAGTGCTTAAGGTATCATAGCATCACTTAGAAGTAGAAAGAAATCTTATCTTCCCCTTAAAGTAGCTGTCATGCCATACAGACTTTTCATGCTAACAGGATCTACAGGATGATCATGCTCAGCTAATTAAAAAAAAATTTTTTTTTTGTACAGACAAGGTCTCACTATATTGCTCATGCTAACTGACCCTTCTTTGATGAGTAATAGAGATCCAATTTCAAGTTGTGTCTAAAGAGGTATACTGGGTCATAAATTACAAAAGAGAAAATAAGTTTTGTGGAAACCGCTATTATTGCTTATGGTAAATAAGAACAACTTTAATTTTACCATGCAAAGGTATAGTTCCCTACTTTATTATTATTTTAAATAGGGTCTTGATCTGATGCCCAGGCTGGAGTGCAGTGGCACAATCATAGCTCACTGCAACCTCAGACTCCTGGCTTTAAGTGATCCTCCTGCCTTGGCCTCCCAAAGTGCTGAGATTACAATTGTGAGCCACCATGCCTGGACCATTCTACTTTCTGTCTCTATGAATTTTACAACTCTAGGTACCTCACATAAGTAGAATCATACAGCATTTGCCCTTTTGTGACTAGCTTATTTCACTCAGCATAGTGTCTTCAAGTATTGTTCCCTATTACAGTGGCTTGCTGGCAACCTGGATTTGTCCCAGAGACTGACATATGGACTGGGGCATGCATGAGGCATAAGAAAGGGTTTTACACACTTAAGAAGAGGGCCCAGGCAAAACAACATGAATGCACTTAATACCACTGAAATGTACACTTAAAAATGGTTAAAATGGTAAATGTTATGTTATGCATATTTTGCCATAATTTAAAAAATTCCAATGAACAAAACAACAGATAAATGGATACATTGGATTATTAACAATATTATGGGACCAGGTATGGTGGCTCATGCCCATAATCACAACACTTTGGAAGGCCAAGGAGGGAGGATTGCTTGCGGCCAGGAGTTCGACACCAGCTTGGGCAATACGGTGAGATCCATCTCTACACACACACACAGAAATTATCTGGGTCTGGGGCTGGGCACAGTGGCTCATGCCTGTAATCCCAGCACTTTGGGAGGCCGAGGCAGGCGGATCATGAGGTCATGAGATCGAGACCATCCTGGCTAACACGGTGAAACCCCGTCTCTACTAAAAATATGAAAAAATTAGCCGGGCATGGTGGCAGGCGCCTGTAGTCCCAGCTACTTGGGAGGCTGAGGCAGGAGAATGGCGGGAGGTGGAAGTTGCAGTGAGCCAAGACTGCGCCACTGCACTCCAGCCTGGGCGACAGAGTGAGACTCCGTCTCAAAAAAAAAAAAAAAAAGAAATTATCTGGGTGTGGTGGTGCATGCCTGTGGTCCCAGCTACTCAGAAGGCTGAGGTGGGGGAATCGCTTGGGCCTATGAGTTCAAGGCTGCAGTGAGGCATGATAGCATCACTGTACTCCAGCCTGGGCAATGGAGCAAGACCTGGTCTTAAAAAAAAAAAAAAAAAAAAGAAAAGAAAAAAGGAAGAAATGGTTTATTAAAAAAAATTAATTCATTCACATAAAACCACTCAAAAAAAGAAAACGAGGAAGGCCTAGAGAATCTAGGCCACCTGGGCTGCCATCAGGGCACTCTAAAGAGAGAGCTGTTCAGGCTGTAGCTTCCCATATCGCACAGGTGTATCCAAAGCCAAGAAGAACCTTCGTTTTTGTTTTTTGAGACAGTCTCGCTCTGTCACCCAGGCTGGAGTACAGTGGCACCATCTTGGCTCACTGCAACCAACCTCTGCCTCCCGGACTCAAGCAATTCTCATGCCTCAGCCTCTTGAGTAGCTGGGATTACATACAGGTGCATGCCACAATGCCTGGCTAATTTTTGTATTTTTTCTTTTTTTTGAGACAGTCTTGCTCTGTCCCCCAGGCTGGAGTGCAGTGGGCATGATCTCAGCTCACTGCAACCTCCGCCTCCCAGGTTCAAGCAATTCTCCCTGGCTCAGCCTCCTGAGTAGCTGGGATTACAGGCACCCGCCACCACGCCCAGCTAATTTTTGTATTTTTTAGTAGAGATGGTGTTTTGCCATGTTGGCCAGGCTGGACTTGAACTCCTGACCTCAAGTGATCCACCCGCCTTGGCCTCCCAAAGTGCTGGGATTACAAGTGTGAGCCACCGTGTCTGGCCTATTTTTGTATTTTTAGTAGAGACAGTGTTTCACCATGTTGGACCGGCTGGTCTCGAACTCCTGACCTCAGGTGATCCACTGGCCTTGGCCTCACAAAGCACTGGGATTACAGGCGTGAGCCACCGTGCCCAGCCTGAACCCCTCCTTTCAAAAAGGAAGGTTCCCTGAGAAGATCCAAGCCCTCGTAAGATGGAAGCTGACATCAGTGTAATGTTCAAGGGGCACAGACATTAGGATGGGCAGTGTGATGTGAACACAGGATGATGCTGCTAGTGTCAGCAAGAGGTCCCAACACCCGCCCTGCAGCTGCCAAACAATCAGTGACAGACTAGAAGGCTTTCCAGACCCCTGCAGTGTAACACCATTGTATGGCAGCCTTGATCTTCGTGGGGCCTTGTGGGACTCCAGAATGATGCCAGGGGAACCAGGGCTCAGGCCCTGGTCCACTCCTTTCCTGTGATCTCACCATTCCCATGGCTGTAAGTATATATGCAGTACACACAGGTATGAATTTCACATTTACATTTCTAGCCTAGGGCTCACTCTCAAACCTCAGACTCATATACCCAACAGCTCACTTTACATCTCTCTTGGGTGTGAACCGACATCTAAGACTCAGTAAGTCTAAAACTGAACTCATGATATCTCACCCTAATGCTGTTCAATTCAGCTATCCTCATCCTTCCAATTGCTCAGGCCAAAAGCCCTGGAGTCACCACTAACCCCTCTCATTCACCTACTTCCTATATAATGATCCATCAGAAAATCCAGTGGGCTCTAGCTTCAAAATACATCCTTTATGGGATAACTCTTCACCTTGTCTACTGCTACCACCCTGGTTCAAGCCACCGTGGCCTCCCACCTACATCCGTGCAACAACCTCCTAACCTGTCTCTCTGCTTCCGCCACTCTTCATCTATTCTCAGCACTGTGGTTAGAGTGGCCTTTAAGCAGATATCTCTGCTTAAAACCCTGACACGGCCCCCCCTTTACTCAAAGTAAAAACCAAGTCCTTAAAATAACTCACAGGTCCTATATGCTCCACCCACTCTTCCCCTTCTCCCTGTGACCTCCTCTGATACAACGCTTCCCCTTTGCTCAGTCCACACGGGCCTCCTTGCTGTTCTGCAAATGTGTCAGCCATGCTTCTGACTTTGGCTCTAGCTGAATGTCCTTATGAGAGGTGAAGCCAGCTGGACTTCCTGGGTCAAGTGGGGACTTGGAGAACTTTTCTTACAAGAAGATTGTAAAATGCACCAATCAGTGCTCTGTAAAACACACCAATCAGCGCTCTGTAAAACGCACCAATCAGCAGGATCCTAAAAGTAGCCAATCGCAGGGAGGATTGAAAAAAAGGCATTCTGATAGCACAGAAACGGAACACCAGAGGAGATAAATAAGGGAATAAAAAGCTGGCCACCACACCCCGCCCCCCCCAGCAGCAACAACCCACTCAGGTCCCCTTCCACGCTGTGGAAGCTTTCTTCTTTTGCTCTTCACAGTAAATCTTGCTACTGCTCATTCTTTGGGTCCATGCCATCTTTAAGAGCTGTAACACTCACGGCGAAGGTCCGCGGCTCCATTCTTGAAGTTAGCGAGGCCACAAACCCACCAGCAGGAACTAACTAGGGACACACTTACCTCCTTTGGTCTTTGTATCTCATGTCCTCAATGAGACCTACCCTGATGTTATGGGCTGAATGGTGCTCCTGGCAAAATTGACATGTTGAAGTCCTAACCCCCCCGTATCTCAGAATGTGAGTGCATTTGGAAATAGGGCCTTTAAAAAGGGAATTAAGTTATGATGAGGTTATTCTGGTGGGCCCCAATCCAATCTGACTCCTGTTTTTAAAAGAAGAAGAGATTAGGACACATAGACACACAGAGGAAAGACCATGTGGAGACACACAGGGAAGATTCATTCACATAACCAACTGCTTACTTTACATCCTCACTTGGGCGTGAACAGACATCTCAGACTCAATGAGTCTAAAATTGAGCTCTGATGAGATACAAAGACAAAACTGAGCTCTCTGCAAGCCAATGAGAGAGGCCTTGGAAGAAACCAACCCTGACAACACCTCGATGTGGAATTTCTACCCTCCAGAGCGGTAAAATGAGAAATGTCTGTTGTTCAGGCCACCCAGTCTGTGGTACTTTGCTATGGCAGCCCTAGCAGAGGACTGTGCCTGGCCACACTGTTGATGCTGCATCTTGTCCCTTCCCTCTGGCCCGGATCCTCTCCTGCTTCTACCTTTTTTCCCGTATTGCACTCAGCACCTCTCACATACTTATTTGCTTAGATATTATGTTTGTTGTTTAGAGTTCTGATCTCTCTTCTGCTCCCCTTCTACCCCATGTAAGCTCCAAAAGGGCAGAATCTTTCTTCCTTTTTTTTTTTGAGACGGAGTCTTGCTCTGTGGCCCAGGCTGGAGTGCAGTGGCGCAGTCTCGGCTCACTGCAAGCTCCGCCTCCCAGGTTCACGCCATTCTCCTGCCTCAGCCTCTCCGAGTAGCTGGGACTACAGGCGCCCGCCACCACCCCCGGCTAATTTTTTGTATTTTTAGTAGAGACGGGGTTTCACCGTGGTCTCGATCTCCTGACCTCGTGATTCGCCCGCCTCGGCCTCCCAAAGTGCTGGGATTACAAGCGTGAGCCACCGCGCCCGGCCTCTTTCTTTCGTTTACTGAGGTATCCTGAGCACCTCTAACAGTGCAGGGCATACAGCAGGTGCTCAGTAAACAGCTGATGGATGAATGAATGCTAAGACTCTCTTGTACTCCAGGGATCGCTGGATGCATTCCTTCAGAGGGAGAGCTTTGAAGGAAAGGGTAAAAAAATTGTACTGCGTTGACTCCAGGTTTAATAATATAATAACTGAAGGAAGAAGAAACTTTCTTAGTTTTCTTCTTACTCTATTCTCCCCATTTAATGGCCCTCCACCCCTTACTCCCAATTCTCCAGTGTTCCCTATGCAATGGCCAATAGCAGCATTTATCCATTTAGTCTGAAAACCTGGAGAACGGTCCTGGACTTCTCTCTTCCCCTGCGCAAAACCCAAATCTTTCTACAGTTCTCTCCGTTTCCGATTCCATGATTCTGGCCCAGGGCCCTCACTACCAGCCTTCTTATGGGCAGCTGTAGCAGCCTCCTGCGTGGGCTCCCTGCAGCTGCGGAGATATTTCAGATACTCTGAAGGGCCACACGTGCTCTCTCACTTCCCTGACACCCCTCCCCTTTCTCCCCGCCCCTCCACGGTTAGGCTTGTTGATCATAACACGCAGCTCGCTTGTATTAGGCGCTCGCGTTCTGCCTCCCCTACTGGGCAGTGCATACACTTCATGAGGCTTGAGCGCAGGGGCCGTGTCCCTAGCGCCTGGCCCAAAGTGGAAACTCTAAACTTATTTGTTGGTCGTCTCCCTTGTTGCTCTGACTTTCCGCTTTGTATACCCCGGGGAACTGAGCACAGGAGGGAGGCGACGCGGCTGGTGTCACTTTGGGGCAAAGCCCCCTCTGCTCCTCGCTGTGTCCCCGGCCAGCTCCGGCCCCCTGCATCCGGGCTCTCTCACCTTGGCCGAGACCTCCCTCCAGCTGCAGAAAGCCTCGTAGGCAGCGCGCACGGCGGCGCGGGCCTCTCGCACCCCGCAGTCGGCTACCATGCCCAGAGCGGCGCCGCTGGCCGGGTCTTGCACCGGGAAGGTGGCGGCAGCCGGGAGCCAGCGGCCGCCCACGAAGCTGTCGGTGCGCAGCAACGCCGCAGAGAGGCCCGCCAGGCCCCCAGCGTAGCAGCGGAGCTGGGCCGGGCCGGGCGCAGGCCCGGAGGCAGGGACCAGGCCTCCGGCGCGGGGGCGGAGGCGGCAGCCTGGAAACGTCGACCCGAGGCGCCGGGCTCCGTAGCTCCGCAGCCAAAAGGAGGTCGCCATGGCCCGGGCAGCGACGGCGACAGGAAACAGGCAAGCGGGCGCGCGCGCACGGGAACGCAGGGGTCGCGGGGAAGCAAGAGGAGCGAGGAGGCGCCGGGGACGCGCGGGGAAAGCGTGGGAGCTGGCGGAAGGTTGCAGAGCCACAGAGCAGCGCCCTCTCTCCGCGTCTTTCTCGCTGCACCGCCGCGCCGCCCTCTGCACCTTGCCCTAAGCGCCGCGCGGCTTCTTTCCTGGCGCGACCTTCTCCTGGGGGAGGATTGGGTTCGGGGATGGAGAAGGCTCGCCGGTAGATGCACCTGCGAACTGCTGTCACCTTTTCACTTTTCGGGTGCTCATTTGTCACTAACTGCTCCTAAGCCCCCAACCGCTGCTAGAGACCCACTCCCCTTAGCATCCCCCAAATTCGGCATCCCCGGAATTTGTGCGCGGTCCATAGATGCGCTGGTGCCTGCCCTAAATGCCAAGGCCGTGATCACGCTTCTTCATCGTTGTAGCTCCTGAGCACGTAGGATTTATTGGGAGCGATGGTTCTCTGAGGGGTCGAAGTGTGACCCCGCGTTCTGCTGCCTGCTTGCTTTTCTGGGTGTATGTCTAGGCATTCTCCTAGGGGTGCTCCCGATAAATAACAGCGCCTTGGAAATAAACAGACTAGGATCCACACTCAGTCTGTTGCCGACAAGCTGTGTGACCGACAGGTTAACCTTAGTCCAGTCACTTATAAGATAGAACCATATCTACCCCATTTTGTTGTGAGATAACGTAAAATGCTCATTGCAGTTGCTACATTAAATTCAATATAGCGTTCAAAGCCATACTAGCTACCCTAGTAAAGCCACTAGTAAGATTAAAGTTGGGTCACCAACTAGTAAATGGAAGCATTTGTCAAAATTGAATCAACCAAGGTATAAGGATTGAGCATACTATCCAACCAAGGTATTTGAGCACCTTTAAACAGCGTTCTTCATCCGTTCAAAAAATTAGACTTGGGCTTAAGACTCTGAAAGCAGCAGGGAAGCTTAAAACCTAATGAGGATAAAAATAAAAATAGTAGGCGTTTGCTGGGAATTTGTGGGTACAAATGAAGCCCAGCCCTATGCATTGATTTTAGGTTACGTATCTCCCTTTCTCAGCTCCTACAGCGTTGAGAGTATCTTGCTAGCTTTCACCTTTTTCTAGGACGTTGAATTTTTTTCTAGGACATTTGCAAAATGCTGAGGCAGTAACTTTAAATTTTGACTGTCTTTTGCTGAGTCAGATCCATTGAGTTTTGAGCCAGTCACATATGGCAGAAGTGATAACAGTAGAGTTTAATCAATTTCACACTATTTTGTTCTGTATTTTATTGTAGGAACTGGGGAGAACCAGGGAGTCCTAATAGGGATGTGGGCCAGTAGGTATCACAGTTGGGGCTGGGGAGCTGGCGTGTTTACATCTCCTGCCTGCAGAGGGAGTTTTTGTTTTTGTTTTGTTTTGTTTTTGTTTTTGGTGGTGGTTTTTGTTTTTTGTTTGTTTGTTTTGTTCTTGTGAGACCGACAGACTCATTCTGTCACCCAGGGTGGAGTGCAGTGGTGCGATTTCAGCTCCCTGCAACTTCCGCCTGCCGGGTTCAAGCGATTCTCCTGCCTCAGCCTCCCGAGTAGATGGGGCTACAGGTGTGAGCCACCAAGCCCAGCTAATTTTTGTATTTTTAGTAGAGACAGGTTTTCACCGTTTTGGCCAGGCTGGTCTTGAGTGCCTGACCTCAAGTGATCCACCCTCCTTGGCCTCCCAAAGTGCTGGGATTACAGAGCTCACTTCTACTGGCCTGGGGAAATCATTCAATTGAGGCCTTAATCAACTGAGGCCCAGAAAAGCCAAGTTAATTGTGGCTGCCTCTCTTGGTCAAAAATTACCCTAGTCCACTTATCTTTTTAAGGTTCTATTTCAAACGGTACCCACTCCCTTTCCCAGATGACTTATCCATTGGGTGCAGTAGGTACGATGCCAAGGGCCCATAAAACTTTTAGGAGCACTCAAAAATGTTTAATTTATTCTAAAATCTGAAGAAAAAAATGAACTTTTAGGTGGCATATTAAGATGTTAATCTTACACCAGTGCAGATGTAAAATGTGACTTCTATTTATTGTTTACTTATTTTTGTGACAGGAAGTACTTCACAAGGGCAAAAGTGCCTGGAGCTTAGAAAGTTCACAATGTGGCCCTCCCCTTTTCCCTCAGTTTTGTGCCCCTCTTCAAGCCCCCATTCAGAGTGTAAACAATTTCTTCCTGGCTCCTGTCTTACTTCCAGCCTGTCCTGATGCCCCCTAGCACCTGGCCTGGTGTCTGTCCTTACCAGGGCCTACAAGGACAAGACCATCCAGGTGAAAGGGACCTCTTCCCTCCTTTCTCCTTTGCCTGCCCTTTTCCTGGGAACCTCCACTCCCCAGTTCCCACCCTTATTCATCCTCTCCCCCATTTTCTTTTTCTTTTTTCTTTTTTTTTTTTTTGAGACAAGGTCTTACTCTGTCGCCCAGGCTGGAGTGCAATGGCATGATCTCAGCTCACTGCAACGTCTGCCTCCTGGGTTCAAGTGATTCTCCTGCCTCAGCCTCCGGAGTAGCTGGGAGTACAGGTGTGCGCCACCATGCCTGGCTAATTTTTGTATTTTTTAGTAGAGATGGGGTTTCACCATGTTGGCCAGGCTGGTCTTGAACTCCTGACCTCAGGTGATCTGCCCACCTCGGCCTCCCAAAGTGCTGGGATTACAGGCGTGAGACACCGTGCCCAGCCTCATCTCCCCCATTTTCTAGACTGGCCCACATAAAGCTTGAGACCCTCTGGCTTTCACACCTGTATTCTCCCTACTCACTCCTTAATATAACTGTATGTTTACTTTTCACCTTGGGTCTATATTTCCAGAAGAGTTCTAAATGGCAGAATCATGCTGTCTTGTTTATAACAAAGTCACCTATATTAGGAAAGGGGGGTGTGGGGCAGAAAGAAAAATATTTCCATTTGCTTATTATTTGTCAGATAGTAATATTGTGAGCTACGTTTTAACTTTCTTTAAAGTCATATCTTTGATGTTTTTATTGTTACCAAAGTAATACAAACTTCATAAAACTGCAAGCATTGTTGTCATATAAAGACCATATTCATAACTATCACACTAAGCAAATAATTTCCTCTTATTTTATTGCATTCATAAATTTATGTCATTCTGAATCTCAAATACAAAAAAAAAACAATGAGAAATTGAGACATTTGGGATTAGTATTGTTTGGTAACTGAACCTATTCCTTTTTTTTTTTGAGGTGGAGTCTTGCCCAGGCTGGAGTGCAGTGGTGTGATCTCAGCTCACTGCAACTTCCACTTCCCAGGTACAGGCGATGTTCCCGCCTCAGCCTCCTGAGTAGCTTGGACCACAAGTGCATGCCACCATGCCCGGCTAATTTTTGTTTTTGTTTTCTTCTTGGTAGAGACGGGATTTTGCCATGTTGCACAGGCTGGTTTTGAACTCCTGGCCTCAAGCCATCTGCCCGCCTTGGCCTCCCAAAGTGCTGGGATTATAGGCATGAGCCACCACACCTGTTCTGAACCCATTTCTTTGGTGCTTTTTGGATGGGTTTGTTGTATTATATATGGTTAGATATCTTTTCTAGGCAGTATTTTTTTTCCCCTGTAACCATTGATTGACTGCTCTTGGATGTTCTGAGAGAGAATATCCAAAGTCCCAATTAATAATTGCGACTACCTCACGCACAGGCTGTAGAAGGCCCAGAGTGAGAGGGAGGCAAACTCAAAGGCGTTTGGTGTCCAGAAGGGGTGTGGAAACCTGCACACATTGCATGGATGGTGGGCACTGGAGGAGCAGGACATGCTCTATCAAGGGGCAGCTGGCTCTTCGGCTGCAGCTGGTTGTTGTGTCACATGGAAGTGTCAGTTCATGACGCCAGTTCTTTTTAAGAGAGCCAGAAATCTAGATTTCTACGTGAATTTTCTCATTTAGAAAAAGTTTATAAACTTGATTTAAGTTAATAAAACATCCTGTTAGCCAAACAAAACACATAGGCATATGGCCTCTGGACTAATCAAGAGTAGCTGGGCCTACTGCCCCTCAGGGTTTGTGGGGAGCTGCGGGATTCCTTTTCTTGGGGCTGTGCAAGTGGCTGTGTTAAGCTTACAGGGTAAACTGTTGGGGCGACAACTGTCTCAAATCATTCCACTTTTTTTTTTTTTTTCGAGATAGGGTCTCGCTCTGTTGCCCAGGCTAGAGTGCAGTGGTGCAATCTCGGCTCACCGCGATCTCCACCTCCTGGGTTCGAGAGCTCCTCCCACCTCAGCCTCCCCAGTAGCTGGGACTACAGGCACGTGCCACCACACCTGGCTAATTTTTGTATTTTTAGTAGAGACAGGGTCTTCACTATGTTGATCACGCTAGTCTCAAACTCCTGACCTCAGGTGATCCACCAGCCTCAGCCTCCCTAAGTGCTGGGATTACAGGTGTGAGCCACCACGCCCAGCGAAAGCATCCCACTTTCTATTCATCCTTTCATTTGGCAAACCTGAGAGTGAATACCATTTCCTCCCACTCTTTTAGGAGCCCATCTCTTGCTTTTAATGTAAAATATGCATAATTTGTGTTTTAAGATTACCATCAGTTTCATGAAGAGCTTAATTTTTCCCATGGATGGAGTGTAACTGGCTACCTAATGATATATCCTTAGCTTAACATTTTCCAAACCCTGTTTCTTGGCCCTAAATCTGCCCCCTTCCTTCCACCTCCCAAGTGGAATTGACATCTTTGCTTCAGCTGCAGGAATCTGACCTTGCAACAGGCTCTGGATGAGCCCTATTAGAACAGCCAGAGGTAGAGAGACCAGGAGTAGCTGCTCTTGTGTAATCCCATACAAGTGTCAGTATCTGTTGCCAAATACTGAAAGAGAAGCCAGTTCCAGCTGATCACCATAAAAGCTTTCCCAGCACTTGTGGCTTGGGAGGTGGAGGAAGCAGGACAGCCTGATAAATGTGTAGAAAGGATGCATGAGAGGTCCACCCTTGTAAGGTGAGGTGGTCCAATATGTTGACTATCTGCACAGGTGAGCCTTTTTATAGAAAGCAAAAAATATCTGGAGACAACTTTGCTTGCATCTCTACATAAATTTCATGTTAAAATGAAATCCAGAAAAAACCTCGGTCAGAAGATGCAGTGCCTCTGGCCTAAGACTTTTCAGATTTCAGTTTATCCTCCCACCCCCACTCCCCAGGAGTACAGAGTTTGTTTGCTGTTCTGGTGAAGCTAAACAGTAGTTGAACAGTTGACTTCATTGGAAAACGATATTATTTTGAAATGAGGCTTGGTTTCCCGGGTCAGTGACCTGCTTAGGGAGAAGCGGTGGGTCTGCGCCTGGATTTCGGAGTCACAGCGCTGCTGCAGCTCTGAGCATTCCCACGTCATCAGAGGAGCCGGTGGGCAATGAGAGCATGTCTGCTTTCAGGTTGTGGCCTGGCCTGCTGATCGTGCTGGGTTCTCTCTGCCGTAGAGGTTCATCGTGTGGCCTTTCAACACACGTAGAAATAGGTAAGTACTGGTGTCTTGTTAATGTTATTGAGAGGACAATACATCTGTCAAAGACATTAAGGAAGAGATTGAAAATCCAGCTCGTGGATTGATACAGTTTCCCCTGGGCACTGAGCTGAGTGGCCTGACAGCAGGGAGGAGAAGCCCGTGATTGCAGTCATCCAGGGATAGGGATTGGCAGCATGGGTTCAGTTAAGGGGCAAATAAGAAAGAGAGTTGATGCCCCGTTGGTCATGGGGCCCCTGTGTGTTTCTCTGGGTGGGGAAATAGTGAGAGGCTCAGTAAACGAGAGGTTGCAATGCGGCAGCAGAACTGACAGAATGGGAGAGGAACAAGATGGGTGGAATACGGCAGGAGTGAGAAATGTGTACTTTTGTTGTTTCACATGTCCAAGGACAGGCATTTCCAAGTATATGTAAAGAGCCACGTATGGCCATGGGAGTGGGTCCCTGAGTCAAATTGCTGTAAAAGTTCTTGGCTTCAGGAAGGTCAAGAAAGTAAGGGAGTTTGGTCATCCACACTCATGGTGCCAGGAAGATGGCAGGAGTTGGGGAGGAGAAGGGGACAGCAAGCCAGTGCCACCGACCTTAGGGGCAAGGGCAGAGTCATCCTGGGTATAGGGAGGTAGTACCACAAAGAGTTATTTAAAATTTTTATTTTTCTAGCTTTATTGATGTATAATTGACAAAAATTGTATAAATTTAAGATATACAACGTGATGTGTTGATATACGTATGCTTTGTGAAATGATTAGCACAATCAAGCTAATTAACACATCCGCCCCCCCACATAGCTACCATGTTTTTTTGCGCATGGGCTGAGAACACTTGAGATCTTTCTTAGCAAAAGGATTTGGTTCTTGTATGAAGTGTATTTGTAACATGTTTTAACACATGGAAAATGTGAGTCGATTTGTTAGAATTAGCTATGATAACATTCTACAGCAATTTTCATATTAATTTCAGATATACCTGATGTTCTGATTTTCCTTTTTTTTTTTTTTTTTGAGATGGAGTCTCGCTCCGTCCCCCAGGCTGGAGTGCAGTGGCGCAATCTCGGCTTACTGCAATCTCTGCTTCCTGGGTTCACGCCATTTTCCTGCCTCAGCCTCCTGAGTAGCTGGGACTACAGGCACCCGCCACCACGCCTGGCTAATTTTTTTTGTATTTTTAGTAGATATGGGGTTTCACCGTGTTAGCCAGGATGGTCTCGATCTCCTGACCTTGTGATCCGCCCGCATCGGCCTCCCAAAGTGTTGGGATTACAGGCGTGAGCTATTGTGCTCGGCCTGAGTTTTCTTTAGTTTAGATAAAAATTATAACAGAATTTTATAGTTATACCACCTCCAGAAGTTTCAAAGAATAATAAGATTATAGGCAAAAAATGAAAATTTGTCAGTGCAAAATAGACATATATACTGAGCTACTATGGGCAAGAACCTGTTATCACAGAATTTGACTATCTGAAAGGACACTAGAAGTCACCGAGTCCAGTTCTTTTCTTTTACAGATGAAGAAACTGATACTAGACAGTTTTACAGCTAAGTTTTTAGTGGCCTGGCCTAGAATTACATGTCCTGACAGCTGGTCTGGCGCTCTTTCCGTTAAAAATGTATTGCTAGATGGGAGTCAGGAAACAATGGAAAAGAGAATCAGGCTTAGGTTCTAGTTCCAGCCATCCAGTAAAGTAGATGTGTGATTCTGAGCAATTCACTTTACCTACCTCTCAATTCTATAAAATGAGGAGATTGAACTTCTTAAAGAATTCTAAAGTGTCATCCAGTTCTATGTTCTGTGAAGTTGAAATTGCCAAAACTACAGAGTAAGCTGATGACGAACAAATATAAATGGAAATACTCAATTTTTAATCCTTAGCGTTTAAAAATTTACAAGACAGATTGCATCTGAAATTTTAATAAAACCGGATAATTGCTTACCTTTCTTCAATAAGTACCAAACAAAGGTCTTAATGGATATTTAAAGAATAATTTTTATGTGAACATACGGCATCTCCTGAAATAGAATCTGCACAGATTCTGAGAATTTTTTTACATAGAAGATGACCAAAACTCCATCATTTATTTACTAATAAATTAGATGACTTTATAAATATTTTGGTTCACTTTTTCATTTCTTATAAAGGGCCTGAGTGGAAGGTTGGCATTATGTGAGTGAGTTAATTAGAAATGGCTTCGTTCAGCATAAATCACTGGAATCCTGCACACAGGTTATTTGTATTTGTGGGTTGTGACTTTTATGATATTAATGCTTATAGTAGTGGCAATAGTTTTTTGTTACATGAATTTTAAAAATTGGAGGTGATTCACAACAGAAATAAGGTATCACCTTTGAATGTCACTTCCCAGGGAATGTTAGTCCTCTTATTGATTCTTGGGAGATTCAGGCTGTGGGTGGATGTGGGGTGGAGTTGGTAGCTTTCTGAGATGATTTTGTCCTTCTGGTCCAATGATGAAAAACTTTTGAGGATCATTGGTTTAGTCCATAGGTTAGGTGTTATGTTGTATTTTGTACTTAGGTTTGTCCGCCTCAGTACTGAAGCAAAATATGATGACAGTTTCTTTTTTTTTTTTTTTTTTAGACAAAGCCTCACTCTGTTGCCCAGGCTGGAGTGCAGTGGCGTGGTCTTGGGTCACTGCAACCTCTGCCTCCCAGGTTCAAGTGATTCCCCTGCCTCATCCTCCCGAGTAGCTGGGATTACAGGCACGTGCCACCACGCCTGGCTAATTTTTTGTATTTTTAGTAGAGACGGGGTTTCTCCATGTTGATCAGGCTGATCTTCCTGACCTCCGGTGATCCACCCTCCTCGGCCTCCCAAAGTGCTGGGATTATAGGTGTGAGCCACCATGCCTGGTCTGACAGTTTCTTTTTCTTGAGCTCCTACCAAGTGTCAGCCACTGGGCTTGTCACTTAGCATTTATTATTTCAACCAACCTATACGGTGGGTATTTTTTAAACTCAATTTTCCATAGGAGGGAACTGAGGTCTAGAGAGGTTGAATAGCACTAAAGCTCATAGATCTATTTAATAGTTAAGCAGAAACTTTAAATCACCATCTAAACTTGCTTTGTACTATAACAATAGAAATACTGCACAAATCTATACCTAATGAAAATTGCCAGTGAATGCAAACTCATTTCATCCTGTGTCCTTGACAGTTATAACCATAAATTGTGTATTTTTCTTTTAAAATCATCTCGCCTAAGTTATGTTTTCAGTAATAGTTGAACTTAATTGATTTATGTATTTATTTCTCTCAGGACACAGAGCTCTGGAGTTTCTTCAGCTTCACAATGGGCGTGTTAACTACAGAGAGGTAGAAATCTTGATTTTTCTTTTCTTCTTTGTGCATTAGTTTTCTTTTATAGGTGCCAAACAAAGATTCTAACAGATATTTAAACAGTAATTTTAAGACTCATTTTGGCTGGGTGTGGTAGCTCACACCTGTAATCCCAGCACTTTGGGAGGCTGAGGCAGGTGGATCACCTGAGGTCAGGAGTTCGAGACCAGCCTGACCAACATGGAGAAACCCCATCTCTACTAAAAATCCAAAATTAGCCGGGCGTGGTGGTGCATGCCTGTAATCCCAGTTATTCGGGAGGCTGAGGCAGGAGAATGGCTTGAACCCAGGAGGTGGAGGTTGTGGTGAGCTGAGATTGTGCCACTGCACTTCAGCCTGGGCAACAAGAGTGAAACTCCGTCTCAAAAAAAAAAAAAAAAAAGACTAAAAAAAAAAAAAAAAGACTCATTATTTATTTCTTTATGTTATAATGTTGTATATTATGTTATTAATGTTATAAGACATTATGGTTAAAAGGTATATGTCTCTTCCAAGTGCTACTTGAACATTTTATATGTATCTTATATATATATCACACTTAAAATTTAAAGATTTTAATGATATGAATCATAATTTGAAAAAATACTTGAGAAATTTTTTAAATAGTACATTTTTAAAAATGTGCTAATCTTCTCTGTATCATTCCAATATTAGTATATGTGCTGCTGAGAAGAGCACATCTTTTTGTTTTTATTGTAGAGTTGGGGGTCTCACTATGTTGCCCAAGCTGGTCTTGAACTCCTGGGCTCAAGCAATCCTTCCACCTTGGCCTCCCAAAGCACTGGGATTATAGGCATGAGCCACTATGCCTGGCCCATCTTTTTTGTTTTTATTTTAAAAAGTCATACTTGAGAGAAATCATTTATTTTCCACTTCTTGTTACTGTATGTTGTGCACAAATTGCATCACCAGGAGGAGAAGGAAGTATTTATTAAGAAATATGCACTGAGATTCTCCGGAGATTCTCCATCCAACTCCTACTATATTCTATATCCTGGTAGGACTAGCTCGTGACTCACGTTTACCCATCTTCAAATGAACACATTCTGATCATATGCACTATTTGTTCTATGGCTAAATAATACTTTGTGACGAAGGTGTAATTCTTTCATACCTACATGTGATAAGTGGTTAGCATTCCCTTCTGACATCAGAATTGGGTCATTTAATAACATTAAGTCTTGATAATCCATTTGGGAAGCAGGATGGTAAGATAACTGAAATTTATTGTATCCTCAAAATATTTTTAGTCGTAAGATTCAGCTTCCTCACTTGCCAACCTAACAGGCTGAATGAGGAAAAACAGCATTTATATGTGATAGTCATCTTCATTGACCTTGACGGCACGTAGGCAGGAAAGAGGAGTGGAAACGAGAATGTGCCTAATTCATCACATGAACAATCAATCCAGAGTGTGTGCAGAGTGATTTCTAGTAGAGGTATTCTACAAAGTATTCTACAAGGTATTCTAGTAGAGGTATTATTCATTTAAAACATGTTAAATGGACACAGACACTCCCTTTCAGGATGCATTCTAATCCAAATACTAATGTCATCCTCAGAAATAGGCCAGGCATGGTGGCTCATGCCTGTGATCCCAGCACTTTGGGAGGCCAAGGTGGGTGGATCACTTGAGGTCAGGAGTTTGAGAACAACCTGGCCAACATGATGAAACCCTGTCTCCACTAAAAATACAAAAATTAGCTGGCCGTGGTGGCAGACACCTATACTCTAGTCCTAGCTACTTGGGAGGCTGAGGCGGGGAATTGTTTGAACCTGGGAGGTGGAGGCTGAAGTGAGCTGAGATCACACCACTGCACTCTAGCCTAGGCGACAGAGCAAGGCCTCATCTCAAAAACAAATGGTGGGCCGGGCACGGTGGGTCATGCCTGTAATCTCAGCACTTTGGGAGGCCAAGGCGGGCAGATCACGAGGTCAGAAGATCAAGACCATCCTGGCTAACATGGTGAAACCCCATCTGTACTAAAAATACAAAAAATTAGCCAGGCATGGTGGCGGGTGCCTGTAATCCCAGCTACTTGGGAGGCTGAGGCAGGAGAATGGCGTGAACCCGGGAGGCGGAGCTTGCAAGGAGTGGAGATCGCACTGCTGCACTCCAGCCTGAGGGACAGAGTGAGACTCCATCTTAAAAACAAAACAAAACAAAACACAATGGTGGGGCATGCCTCTAATCCCAGCTACTTGGAAGGCTGAGACAGGAGAATCGCTTGAACCTGGGAAGCAGAGGCTGCAGTGAGCCGAGATCACACCACTGCACTCCAGCCTGGGTGACAGAACAAGACTCTTCATAAGTTCACATGAAAATACCACCAATTCTAATCCGGCACCGCAGGATTTACTCTAGCCTTTACCATGTCCGTATCTTTAACTCCTTTCTCTAATGCTGAGAAACCTGGCTCCCATTATTCTCAATATCTTTATTTATGTGCTTAGTCTCCTTGTATGTAATCAATTTCTTTTCTTTTTTATTTTGTTTGAGATGGGATATTGCTATGTTGCCTAAGATGGTCTTGAACTCCTGAGCTCAAGTGATCCTCCTGCCGTAGCCTTCTGAGTAGCTGGGATTACAGGCATGCGCCACCAATTTCTTGACCATGCTTAGCAAATTCCCTTAGCCTGACATGGCCAGAAGAATCCCCTTGGCCCAGAAACAAATGAAAAAATAAAACTAAACATATATAACAGATATATAAAGAAGACATACTGTAAATCACATGGGAAGGGGAAATATTCCTAATTCCTCATGTATTTCATTAAAATTTTTTGAAGGAACTCCAAATTTGGAAACAGTTTTGCTTTTAGGGCTTAATTTTTATTCATTTTCTTTTCTGAGACAGGGTCTTGCTCTGTTTTTTTTTTTTTTTTTTTTAATTATTGTACTTTAAGTTCTTGGGTACATGTGCAGAATGTGCAGTTTTGTTACATAGGTATACATGTGCCATGGTGGTTTGCTGCACCCATCAACCCATCGCCTACATTAGGTATTTCTCCTAATGCTATTCCTCCCCTAGCACCCCACCCCGACAGGCCCCTGTGTGTGATGTTCCCCTCCCTGTGTCCATGTGTTCTCATTGTTCAACTCCCACTTATGAGTGAGAACCTGCCGTGTTTGATTTTCTGTTCTTGTGTTAGTTTGCTGAGAATGATGGTTTCCAGCTTCATCCATGTCCCTGCAAAGGACATGAACTCATCCTTTTTTATGGCTGCATAGTATTCCATGGTATATATGTGCCACATTGTCTTTATCTAGTCTATCATTGTTGGGCATTTGGGTTGGTTCCAAGTCTTTGCTGTTGTGAATAGTGCCGCAATAAACATAAGTGTACATGTGTCTTTATAGTAGAATGATTTATGATCCTTTGGGTATATACCCAGTAAAAGGATTGCTGGGTCAAATGGTATTTCTGATTCTAGATCCTTGAGGAATCGCCACCCTGTCTTCCACAATGGTTGAACTAATTTACACTCCCACCAACAGTGTAAAAGCGTTCTTATTTCTCCACATCCTCTCCAGCATCTGTTGTTTCCTGACTTTTTAATGATCGCCATTCTAACTGGTGTGAGGTGGTGTCTCATTGTGGTTTTGATTTGCATTTTTCTAATAACCAGTGATGAGCTTTTTTTTGTATGTTTGTTGGTTGCATAAATGTCTTCTTTTGAGAAGTGTCTGTTTATATCCTTCAGCCACTTTTTGATGGAGTTTTTTTTTTTCTCATAAATTTGTTTAAGTTATTTGTAGATTCTGGATATTAGCCCTATGTCAGATGGATAGATTGCAAAATTTTCTCCCATTCTGTAGGTTGCCTGTTCACTCTGATGATAGTTTCTTTTGCTGTGCAGAAGCTTTTTAGTTTAATTAGATCCCATTTGTCTATTTTGGCTTCTGTTGCCATTGCTTTTGGTGTTTTAGACATGAAGTCTTTGCCCATGCCTATGTCCTGAATGGTATTGCCTAGGTTTTCTTCTAGGATTTTTATGGTTTTAGATCTTACATTTAAGTCTTTAATCCATCTTGAGTTAATTTTTGTATAAGGTGTAAGGAAGGGGTCCACTTTCAGTTTTCTGCATATGGTAGCCAGTTTTCCCAACACCATTTATTAAATAGGGAATCCTTTCCCCATTGCTTGTTTTTGTCAGGTTTGTCAAAGATCAGATGGTTGTAGATGTGTAGTGTTATTTCTGAGGCCTCTGTTCTGTTCCATTGGTCTATATATCTGTTTTGGTACCAGTACTATGCTGTTTTGGTTACTGTAGCCTTGTAAGTTTGAAGTCAGGTAGTGTGATGCCTCCAGCTTTGTTCTTTTTGCTTAGGATTGTCTTGGCTATGTGGGCTGTTTTTTGGTTCCATATTAATTTTAAAGTAGTTTTTTCCAGTTCTGTGAAGAAAGTCAGTGGTAACTTGATAGGGTTAGCATTGAATCTATAAATTACATTGCGCCGTGTGGCCATTTTCACGATATTGATTCTTCCTATCCATGAGCATGGAATATTTTTCCATTTATTTGTGTCCTCTCTTATTTCCTTGAGCAGAGGTTTGTAGTTCTCCTTGAAGAGGTCCTTCACATCCCTTGTAAGTTTTCTTCCTAGGTATTTTATTCTCTTAGTAGCAATTGTGAATGGGAGTTCACTCATGATTTGGCTCTCTGCTTGTCTATTATTGGTGTATAGGCATGCTTGAGATTTTTGCCAAAATCTCAAGGAGATTTTGGGCTGAGATGGTGGGGTTTTCTAAATATACAATCATGTAATCTGCAAACGGTGACAATATGACTTTCTCTTTTCCTTTTTGAATACTTTTTATTTCTTTCTCTTGCCTAATTGCCCTAGCCAGAACTTCCAATACTATGTTGAATAGGAGTGGTGAGAGAGGGCATCCCTGTCTTCTGCCAGTTTTCAAAGGGAATACTTACAGCTTTTGCCCATTCAGTATGATATTGGCTGTGGGTTTGTCATAAATAGCTCTTATTATTTTGAGATATGTTCCATCAATACCTAGTCTATTGAGAGTTTTTAGCATGAAGGGATGTTGAATTTTGTCAAAGGCCTTTTTCTGCATCTGTTGAGATAATCATGTGGTTTTTGTCTTTGGTTCTGTTTATGTGATGGATTACGTTTATTAATTTGCATATGTTGAACCAGCCTTGCATCCCAGGTATGAAGCCGACTTGATCGGGGTGGATAAGCATTTGATGTGCTGCTGGATTCGGTTTGCCATTACTTTTTTGAGGATTTTCACATTGATATTCATCAGGATTATTGGCCTGTAATTTTATTTGTTTGCTGTGTCTCTGCCAGGTTTTGGTATCAGGATGATGCTGGCCTCATGAAATGAGTTAGGGAGGATTCCCTCTTTTTCTATTGATTGGAATAGTTTCAGAAGGAATGGTACCAGTTCCTCTTTGTACCTCTGGTAGAATTGGGCTTTGAATCCATCTGGTCCTGGACTTTTTTTGGTTGGTAGGCTGTTAATTACTGCCTCAATTTCTGAACTTGTTATTGGTCTATTCAGGGATTCGACTTCTTCCTGGTTTAGACTTGGGAGGGTGTATGTGTCCAGGAATTTACCCATTTCTTCTAAATTTTCTAGTTTATTTGTGTAGAGGTGTTTATAGTATTCTCTAATGGCAGTTTGTATTTCTGGGGGATCAGTGGTGATATCCCCTTTATTGTTTTTTATTGCGTCTATTTGATTCTTCTCTCTTTCCTTGTTTATTAGTCTGGCTAGCAGTCTATTTTGTTGATCTTTTTTTTAAAAAAAAAAAACTTCTTGATTCATTGATTTTTTTGAAGGGTTTTTCATGTCTCTGTCTCCTTCAGTTCTGCTCTGATCTTAGTTATTTCTTGCCTTCTGCTAGCTTTTGAATTTGTTTGCTCTTGCTTCTCTAGTTCTTCTAATTGTGATGTTAGGGTATCGATTTTAGATCTTTCCTGCTTTCTCTTGTGGTCACTTAGTGCTATAAATTTCCCTCTACACACTGCTTTCAGTGTGTTCCAGAGATTCTGGTACGTTGTGTCTTTGTTCTCATTGGTTTTAAAGAACATCTTTATTTCTGCCTTCATTTCGTTATTTACCCAGTAGTCATTCAGGAACAGGTTGTTCAGTTTCCATGTAGTTGTATGGTTTTGAGTGAGTTTCTTAATCCTGAGTTCTAATTTGATTGCATTGTGGTCTGAGAGACTGTTGTGATTTCCGTTCTTTCACATTTGCTGTGGAGTGTTTTACTTCCAATTATGTGGTCGGTTTTAGAATAAGTGTGATATGGTGCTGAGAAGAATGTATATTCTGTTGATTTGGGATGGAGAGTTCTGTAGACATCTATTAGGTCCACTTGGTCCAGAGCTGAGTACAAGTCCTGAATATCCTTGTTAATTTTCTGTTTCGTTGATCTGTCTGATATTGACAGTGAGGTGTTAAAGTCTCCCACTATTATTGTGTGGGAGTCTACATCTCTTTATAGGTCTCTAAGAACTTGATTTATGAATCTGGGTGCTCCTGTATTGGGTGCATATATATTTAGGATAGTTAGCTCTCCTTGTTGCAGTGATCCCTTTACCATTATGTAATGCCCTTCTTTGTCTCTTTTGATCTTTGTTGGTTTAAAGTCTGTTTTATCGAGACCAGGATTGCAACTCCCCCCCTTTTTTTTTTTTTTTTTTTTTGCTTTTTACTTGCTTGGTAAATATTCCTCCATCCCTTTATTTTGAGCCTATGTGTGTCTCTGCACGTGAGATGGGTCTCCTGAATACAGCGCATGGATGGGTCTTGATTCTTTATCCAATTTGCTGGTCTGTGTCTTTTAATTGGGGCATTTAGCCCATTTACATTTAAGGTTAATATTGTTATGTGTGAATTTGATCCTGTCATTATGCTAGATGGTTATTTTGCCCGTTAGTTGATGCAGTTTCTTCATAGTGTCGATGGTCTTTACAATTTGGTATGTCTTTGCAGTAGCTGGTACTGGTTCTTCCTTTCTATGTTTAGTGCTACCTTAAGGAGCTCTTGTAAGACAGGCCTGGTGGTGACAAAATCTCTCAGCATTTGCTTGTCTATTAAGGATTTTATTCTTCGCTTATGAAACTTAGTTTGGCTGGATATGAAATTCTGGGTTGAAAATTCTTGAAGAATGTTGAATATTGGCCCCCACTCTCTTCTGGCTTGTAGGGTTTCTGCAGAGAGATCCACTGTTAGTCTGATGGGCTTCCCTTTGTGGGTAACCTGACCTTTCTCTCTGGCTGCCCTTAACATTTTTTCCTTCATTTCAACCTTGGTGAATCTGACGATTATGTGTCTTGGGGTTTCTCTTCTCGAGGAGTGTCTTTGCGGTGTTCTCTGTATTTCCTGAATTTGAGTGTTGGGCTGCCTTGCTAGGTTGGGGAAGTTCTGGATAATATCCTGAAGAGTGTTTTCCAACTTGGTTCCATTCTCCCCGTCACTTTCAGGTACACCAATGATTTGGTCTTTTCACATACTTCCATATTTCTTGGAGACTTTGCTTGTTCCTTTTCATTCTTTTTTCTCTAATCTTGTCTTCTCGCTGTATTTCATTAAGTTGATCTTCAATCTCTGATATCCTTTCTTCTGCTTGATGGATTCGGCTATTGATACTTGTGTATGTTTCATGAAGTTCTTTTGCTATGTTTTTCATCTCCATCAGGTCATTTATATTCTTCTCTAAACTGCTTATTCTAGTTAGCAATTCCTCTAACCTTTTTTCAAGGTTCTCAGCTTCCTTGCATTGGGTTAGAACATGCTCCTTTCGCTCTGAGGAGTTTGTTATTACCTACTTTCTGAAGCCTACTTCTGTCTGTTCGTCAAACTCATTCTCCGTCCAGTTTTCTTCCCTTGCTGGCAAGGAGTTGTGTTCCTTTGGGGAAGAGGCGTTCTGGTTTTTGGAATTTTCAGGCTTTTTGTGCTGGTTTCTCCCCATCTTTGTGGATTTATCTACCTTTGGTCTTTGATGTTGGTGACCTTGGATGGTGTCTGTCTCTAACAGTCAGGCCCCTCGGCTGCAGATCTGCTGGAGGTCCACTCCAGACCCTGTTTGCCTTGGTATCACCAATGGAGGCTGCAGAACAGCAAAGATTGCTGCCTATTCTTTCCTCTGGAAGCTTCGTCCTACAGGGGCACCTGCCAGATGTCAGCCAGAGCTATCCTGTATGAGGTGTCTGTTGGCCCCTACTGGGAGGTGTATTCCAGTCAGGATACACAGGGGTCAGGGTCCCACTAGAGGAGGCAGTCTGACCCTTAGCAGAGCTTGAACGCTGTGCTGGGAGGTCCACTGCTCTCTTCAGAGCAGTCAGGTAGGGACGTTTAAGTCTACTGAGGCTGTGCCCACAGCCACCCCTTCCCCCAGGTGCTCTGTCCCCAGGGATATGGGGGTTTTATCTATAAGTCCCTGGCTGGGGCTGCTGCCTTTTTTTCAGAGATGCCCTGCCCAGAGAGTGGTCTTTCCCTGTTACCCAGGCTGGAGTGCAGTGGCATGATCTGAGCTCACTGCAACCACCACCTCCTGGGTTCAAGCGATCCTCCCACCTCAGCCTCCTGAGTAGCTGGAACCACAGGTGCATGCCACCACACCCAGCTAATTTTTTGCATTTTTGATAGAGACGAGGTTTCAGCATGTTGCCCAGGCTGTCTCGAACTCCTGAGCTCAAGTGATCTGCCCGTCTCAGCCTCCCAAAGTGCTGGGATTACAGATGTGAGCCAGAGCCACTGTGCCCAGCCTTTATTCATTTTCATTTTTGTCAATTTGGTAGGTGGAAAATGGCTTTTGTTTTAGCTTTAATTGGCATCTTAATTTTTTTTTTATTTTTTATTTTTGAGACAAGGTCGGGCTCTGTCACCCAGGCTAGAGTGCAGTGGCATGATCTCGACTCACTGTAACTTCCACCTCCCAGGTTCAAGTGATCCTTTCAACTCAGCCTGCCAAGTAGCTGGGACTACAGACACACACCACCACACCAGGCCAATTTTTGTATTTTTTGTAGAGACGGTGTTTCACCATGTTGCTCAGGCCAGCCTCAAACTCCTGGACTCAAGCAATCCTTCCACCTTGGCCTCCCAAAGTGCTAGGATTAAAGGCATGAGCTACCATGCCTGACCCGGCATTTTAATTATTAACTTGTTAATGAGTTTAAATATATTTTCAATATTGGCCATTTCTATCATCCCCTCTGTGAACTGCTTGTCTTTTGCTAATTTTAGTATTACAATATTTATCCTTATTTTGACATGTAAGAATGGCTTATTTATATTCGCCCTTAATGTAGCAAATAATTCTCTTGGTTATTTTTCTTTTAAATTTATTTTTGATTTTTTTTTTTTTTTACCATGCAGAAATGTTAAATTTTTGAGTAGTTAAATGCATCAATTTTTCTATTATGGTTTCTACTTGTAAATTATACTTAGAAAAATCATTCGCACTTCATGGTTATATAATTATTCACTTAAATTTTATCCTGTTAATTTTATGGCTTCATTTTTGACATTTAACCTTATAATTCATCTTGTATTTGTTTGGGTATAAAGCTTGACAGGGATCCAGTGACTTGTCATTGGTAATATTAATTTCAAGTCAGTGTCACCTAGGGCAGTGGTCCCCAAGTTTTTTTGATGCCAGGGACTCGTTTCATGGAAGACAATTTTCCTATGGATGGAGTTGGGGGTGGGGGGTAAATGGTTGCAGAATGAAACTGTTTCACCTCAGATCATCAGGCATTAGATTCTCCTAAGGAGCATGCAACCTAGATCCCTAGCATGTGCAGTTCCCAATACGATTCACGTTTCTCTGAGAATCTAATGCCACTGCTGCTGTGACAGGAGGTGGAGCTCGGACGGTAATGCTTGCTTACCCACTGCTCACCTCCTGCTGTGTGGCCCCATTCCTAACAGGTCACAGACTGGTACCAGTTCATGGCCTGAGGGTTGGGGACCCCTGATGTAGGGTAAACATGGATTTGCCCATGCAGTGATGGTATACTCATTGTTACGGGGTTGTGACATGACCATTTGTTGACTACTCCATTCATTATTCATCTATTAGACATTAAGTTATATGTATGCTTGGCCAGGCGCAGTGGCTCACTCCTGTAATCCCAGCATTTTGGGAGGCTGAGGCAGGCGGATCATGAGGTCAGGAGATCGAGACCATCCTGGCTAACATGGTGAAACCCCGTCTCTCCTAAAAATACAAAAAATTAGCCGGGCATGGCGGCGGGCGCCTGTAGTCCCAGCTACTTGGGAGGCTGAGGCAGGAGAATGGTGTGAACCTGGGAGGCAGAGCTTGCAGTGAGCGGAGATCGCACCACTGCACTCCAGCCTGGGCGACAGAGTGAGATTCCGTCTCAAAAAAACAAATAGTTATATGTATGCTTAACTCTGTTTCTGTAGTCTTTTTTTTGAGATGGAGTCTTGCTCTGTCACCCAGGCTGGAGTGCAGTGGTGTGATCTCGGCTCACTGCAACCTCCACCTCCCAGATTCAAGTGATTCTCCTGCGTCAGCCTCCTGGTAGCTGGGAATACAGGCATGCACCACCATGCCTGGCTAATTCTTATATTTTCAGTAGGGTCGCCATTTCACCAGGTTTCCCAGGCTGGTCTCAAACTCCTGACCTCAAGTGATCCACCCGCCTCAGCCTCCCAACATGCTGAGATAATAGGGGTGAGCTACTGCACCTGGCCTTTCTGTACTCTTTATTCTATTTCACTCGTCTGTTTCTTTTGGTTTCAGTATCATACTATTTTTGTTTCTGTAGCTTAAAATATGTATATTTTAAGACTGGAATGCAGTGGCATGATCTCAGCTCACTGCAACCTCCACCTCCCAGGCTCAAACTATTCTTTTGACTCAGCCTCCTGAGTAGCTGGGATTACAGGCGGGCACCACCATGCCCCACTAGTTTTTGTATTTTCAGTAGAGTCGAAGTTTCACCATGTTTCCTAGGCTGGTCTTAAACTCCTGACCTCGAGTGATCCGCCCACCTCTGCCTCCCAAAGTGCTGGGATAACAGGCGTGAGCCGCTGCACACACCCTTTCTGTATTCTTTATTCTGTTTCATTGATCTGTTCCTTTTGGTTTCAGTATCATACTATTTTTGTTTCTGTAGCTTAAAAATATATATTTTTTTGAGATAGGGTCTCACTCTGTCACCCAGGCTGGAGTGCACTGGTGTGATCATGGCTCACTGCATCTTCAACCTCCTAGACTCAAGTGATCCTCCCACCTCAACCTCCCAAGTAGCTGCACCACCATGTTTGGCTAATTTTTAAATTTTTTGTAGAAACAAGGTCTTGCCATGTCACCCAGGCTGGTCTTGAACTCCTGGGCTGAAGAGATCTGCTGGCCTCAGCCTCCCAAAGTGCTGGAGTTTGCTCTTTGGCATAATTTTCAAAATTTACTTCAGATTATTTTATCACATTAAATAACATACCTATCTCACTGGGAGATGCAGATTCAACAAGTCTTAATACATATAAGGAGCTTAGAACAGTGACTGGTTAAGTAAATAGCCAGTAAAGTTAATTACTATTTTTAAGTGACAAAAGTCCAACTCAAGGTATCTTTTGGAAAAAAGTGGACTTGATTGGTTCATGTAACTGATATCTGCAGTGTGGAACTGGGCCCAGAGCTCTAGATGGTTTCTGTATCTCTCCACGTGGAGGATGCTGACAGCCTAGGACTCAGCGTCAGAGTTCAGCAGCCACAAGGGGAAGAGGGCATCTTCCCAGAGCTCTAGCAGAGAAGTCTCAGGGAAGGTGTGAACGGAACTAGCTTTGCTCAAAGGTCCATTTCTGAGCCAAACTCTGTGGTGAGGGTGGGCATGCTGGCCACAGCATTCTGGTCAGCCCCACCTGAGGGATGTGGAATGGACTCTCCTCAGGAGAGGGTGATTCTGCCTCAAGAAGGAGGAGAATGGGATACTGGTTAGAAAAACAAAACCAAAAACCAGATGATACTGTCTTTCTTTGTGATGTTTTAATTTCTTGAAGTACTTCTTTGTTGCCTCTATGTATGGTCCACATTATTAGTAAGTTCTTACTTAAAAAAAAGAAAAAGGTGGGATATTGCCAAACTTTTACTTTGCCCAGTGTGTCCATCAGAGTTCATTTGCAGGTAATGGAAACCCCTCTGCTAGTTTAGGCAAGGAAAGGATTAATATCGGGAATTAGAGAATTCACTGCTTACAAACTGTGGGAACTGCAGGAGCAGGGTCTTGGCCAGGTGTCCAGAAAGGGCTCCCAAAATAATGCATGGAACTGGCCTGTCAAGGACCTGCTACTTGTGCCATTGACAGGCAGTCACTGCCCCATTTGCTAGCTACAAATTCAACTGTCTCATACACGGTTTGTAAAATAAGAAGCCACCACCTCACCTATTGGTTCTGGGACCTCATCACCACCTCAGGCACCTGCCTTGCTGACAATATGGTTGTCCTGTACTCTGCCCATAAACACGTGGGAAGCCAGAGCTGCAACACGAGGGGCTGTGCTACCTCTGCTGTGGAAAAACCAAATGCTTCCATGGTAGCCGAGGGCTCCATAGTGGAGGCTGGGCCATATCAGACTGTGAGCTGAGGCAGCCTGGGAAATGTAGTCTGTGTTTTCTAGCCTATAGCATGCAGCTAGACATCCCGTAAGGGACTTGGAATGGAAGGAAGTGAGCCAGTTGACCAAGCAAGAACATTTAGAAGAAAACCGCTACCATCTACTTTCACATCATTTTAAAAGGGAAAGGACTTTTTTTTTGGCCCTCCCAAAACACAAAGGACGTCATCTTACACTAAAGCACAGGTAGCAACTATAAACTGATATGCACATATGTGCATGCATGTTTGTGTGTGTGCGTACATTTGTGTGCCCGTTTTTCTCTTTTCACTGTGAGTCATTGAAAACTTTATAAAAACCAGCTCTGGGCCAGGTATGGTGGCTCATGCCTGTAATCCCAGCACATTGGGAGGCTGAGATGGGTGGATCACCTGAGGTCAGGAGTTTGAGACCAGCCTGGCCAACACGGTGAAACCCCGTCTCTACTAAAAATACAAAAATTAGCAGGGCATGGTGGCGCATGCTTGTAATCCCAGCTACTCAGGAGGCTGAGGCAGGAGAATCGCTTGAACCTGGGAGGTTGCAGTGAGCTGAGATTGCGCCACTGCACTCCAGCCTGGGTGACAAGAGCAAAACTCCATCTCAAAACACAAACAAACAACAACAGCAACAAAAACAATAGCTCTGGGTCAGTAAAACAACCTTAAGGCCTCAGAGAAATCCTGCTTTACTGGGTTGACAGAGAAAATGAAAGAAGATGAAATTTAAACAAGTGTTTTCTGCTATTTCTAAATTAGCCTCTCTGTGTTTGGTAGGGAAGAATCTGAAGTTATATGTTGTTGTGTTTTGTCTTGGATTATGTGTGAATTTTAATCATTTATTTACTTTATGCCTGCTTTCCTTCTTTCCTTTTTCCCTTTCATTCCGTCTATACCCCCATAGTTCTAGCATCTCATCACAGGAAATTGGTGGGGCCTGTACTCCCCAGGCTGTTGACTCCTGCCCCTTAATCTCTGTATTTTCCTGCTCTGCAGCTGTTACTAGAACACCAGGATGCATATCAGGCTGGAACCGTGTTTCCTGATTGTTTTTACCCTAGCATCTGCAAAGGAGGTAAGATGAAAGTTTGCAGACTGAATGAAGTCACTTTTACTTGGTTAATAGGGATAGCTATGACTTTAAAAATATATATATATGTGTGTGTAGTATATATTTTTAATTGCGCAGTATATTTTCCATTATTGTTGAGAACAATTTGTTTCCCAACAATATTGTTGGTTAATGACTTAGTTTACATAGTTGCATTTTCCATTTAGCTATAACTGACCTGGTTAAGCATAGAAATTCTGAAAATTTTATTTTTTGGTGAAAACCTAAGTGACATGATAGAAGACATTTTGCAAGAGATCAAAAGGTCTGAGTTTGTGTTCCTTCTATATTAGCATGGGACGTTAAAAAAGTCACTTATCCACAGAATCTCAATTTTCATGTCTTGGCAAAGATAATGCCTGCCCTGCCTAGATTGGATTGTCCTTGGCATTAATGCACAGTATTTTGTCAAGTGTTATGCAAATCTCAGATACTATTATCTGTAAGAGTTAAAGAAAGAGGAAAGAAACATGAAAAGCAGCTTAACAGTCAAAGACAGATTTATTTTGGAGAAGTAAACCTGAGAGAGGCTTCTGGCCGATTTCGGTCAGGAACACTCTCTCTTACAGACTAAGAGTATTTATTGGTGAGAGAGCTTGGAATGTTTCTGTGTGGGGGAGAAGTTTATGGTGGGATTGGAATGTCTCTAGTTGGAGGGGAGGTTATCTTGGGGTTGACATCTCTCCGGCTGGAGGGGAGGTTATCTTGGGGCTCGCACGTCTCTGGTTGGGGAGGGGTTTGGAATGTTTCTGATTGGAGATGTTATCTGTGATTTATGGTTATGCTGACTGTACCCATTAGGCCGATGCCCTTTGGATTTAGGCAATTTTTGGTCAAGGTGAACTTAAAATGGCAGTTCTTGTCCAAGATGGCAATGCTCCTGCTCTGTCATTATCAGTGAACTAGTCTCATGAGTCGTATCAGTCAGAGCCCCAGCAGGACCCAGAAGTCACACTCAAACTAAGTAATTGGAGAAGAGCTTAGTAAGTGCACCATTTTCAAAGATATGGACAGGAGGCGAGGAATTGCAAAAGATAGTTCAGGGGAGGAGGAGATTACTGGAACCGTGGAGAGAGAGAGCTGCATGAAGAGGACCACTTGATGAGAGCTGGACCTTCAGCTAAGGGGCACAGCCAGCCCACTCTGACCCCACAGAAGGGGAGCTGGGAGAATACATACCCCAACTTCTGTGTCTTCTTTTTCTCTGATCTGTCAGTTCTCTTTATTGGCCAAACCCAACCCAACCAAAGCCAGGGGGCCACGAAGCCAGTTGAAGCAGGTGACCTCAGAGTCACCCTACAAGGTAGAGAAGGATGGGGAGTGGGTCTGGAAGGACAAATGGAGGCCCCCAGCACACTGGGTCCTTGTATAAACTGCTTCTGGGGTCTTGGGTCATCTGCTATTATCCCATTCCTTTAATTCAGTGATGTCTTTGGGACTGAAATGAACTATCTGGGGCTAATCACTCCTGCAGTTAGAATCCAAGACAGCTAGCTTTTGTATTTCTCATATTTATAAGGAGTTTTGTTCTGTTTCCCTCTTAGTCTGTTAACTATCATTTCTCAATCCTATTATTTTGCCTGCATGTTATAGTTCTCCTTTCTAACCTATTATTTCTAATTTAGCACTTCTCAAACTGTATTCATGGGAGCTCTACTGTCCCTTGATAGCTTCTACAAAAAAGAAAGAAGAAAGGATATTTTTGTCCATTCAATTTGAGAAACATTGCTTAATGTACGCCATTTTTAGAGACAGACAAAACCCACACTAGTCAAGGTTCTGAGGAGAGTGGAAAAGGAATGTAAAGTATTTACCTAGCATTTTCCATTTTTTTCTGCAGCAATAAATACTCTTGTGTGATGAAAAGATTGGGACTGGTATATGACTAGTTACAGGGAATTTGCATACAAATTCCACTTATTCCACTTAGGTTTTTGTGCATTTTTCCACATCTTACCTTGTCTCATACATACTTAATTCAACTATAGTTTTCCTTTTCTTATTTGGTGATGATTCACTTTCGTTGCATCTTTCCAAAGCACTTAGCTTTCTTAGATACTTAGTTGCCAAAGAGAAAACAACTTTTTTTTTAAGTTATTTTTATGTTTTTTAGAGACAGGGTCTTGCTGTTTCCCAGGCTGGGGTGCAGTGGTGCAATCACAGCTCATTACAGCCTCAAACTCCTGGCCTCAAGCGACCCTCCTGCCTCAGCCTTCTGAATAACTGAGACTATAGGTGTGTACCACCATACCTGGCTAATTTTTTATTTTATTTTTAAATTTTTGTAGAGATGGGGTCTTGCTATGTTGCCCAGGCTAGTCTCAAACTCCTGGCCTTAGGGGGTCCTCCTGCTTCAGCCTCCCAAAGTGCTGGGATTACAGGCATGCTCTACAGCACCCAGCAAAACTCTTCATTTGTATTAGTTTACCTAATATTGAATTAGCCTTTATAATTACAATGACAAGGACATCTGATTTAAACCGGATTAGAAGTGGGTCTGATTGACCCTTTGTGAGCTATGGTATAGACAGGTAAGTTCAAGTCTCTGGGCAGTGGCTTGCCAGCTGTCAGCATCTAGCGTGCCCTGGGGGACTTTCTTTTGCTTCCAATCTGTTGGATTTAGAGGGATCAGAAAGCTTCAGTTAATCTGGCAATTTGTTTAAGTTGAAGTTGTTCAAAAGAGCTACTGCCATATTTAATTCTGGAGTTTTACTGTATTCTGGAGAACAAGAATTGTTTAAAGCTTTTTCTCTAGGAAAACTGTGGGAGCAAATCAAATGTCTTGGTTCTAACTTCTTTGAAAATCATTTTGAAAAAAATAGTGATTTAAAACTGGTTCAGCAATTTTTACTTTAGGAACGGCATAGAAAAATTGAACTGAGGGATCTGAACTCTGCAGTTTTGCTTTTATTTACCCTTGTAACATTTGGTACTCCATGAGGCATTCGTGGCTCTTGGAGGTTTAGCACAGAGGCCAGTTCTGTCTTTACTACCCCTCTTGTGGGAATAAAGAGCAACGTGGGACATGCACTGGCCCACTCAAACGATGCTTGCATAAAATGCTCACTGGGGCCCGTGCCATTTTGCAACAATTATTATAAAATCAAATGCTTGAAAGCATATGAAATATCTGCTTTTATTTCTTTTACTCTTAAGGAGGCTGACTGTGAGGGACAAGGAAGATACTTTTTAAAACCCCAACAAATAAAACCAAAGTGCAGCTTGTTTCCTTAGCTTTAGGGCACAGAAATGGAAACACGTCTAGCCTCTATTCCAACCAGGTAGCCGGACTTGCGATAGTGTGAGCCAGTTTAGGCTCCGTCCCTCTTAGTGTAGGGCTCTTTTTAGTCATCAGGCAGATGGTACCATGCCTATTCCAAAATCTCAGCTGGCTCTTCTGTTTTAGAGGCTTCTTTTGAATGTTGACAGAAGAAACTGAGGGGCATGGAGGGAAAGTGGAGAAGGGACACAGCAGCGCAGCAGGTGGTGGTGGAAGATTTGATTGGGACTCTCCAATCCAGAGCCCTGCTTTTGTTTTGTCAGGAAAATTCCATGATGTGTCTGAGAGCACTCACTGGACTCCGTTTCTTAATGCAAGCGTTCATTATATCCGAGAGAACTATCCCCTTCCCTGGGAGAAGGTAGGCGTGGTCTTCTAATCCTTAAAATATTTAGCACCAAACCTGCCATGTACTGTTTTTGTACCCTCATTGACCCCGTTTGTACCACTCTGTAAGGGCTGCCCACCATTCCACCTTCAGTGTCATGCACATTGCTTGGACATAGTAGATGGCTAGCTAATACTTGAATTACTTATAAACACAGTTTGGGATATATCACTTCATCATTTTGCTTCAATAGTAATTAATCTGAAAGCACTTCCAACACATCATAAAACGTTTCCAAAAGTCCTTATGGTTTTGTGTGTGTGTGTGTGGATTTTTTTGTTTCTGTTTTTGTTTTTTCAGACAGAGTTTTGCTCTGTCACGCAGGCTGGAGTGCAGTGGCGTGATCTCAGCTCACTGCAAGCTCCACCTCCCGGGTTCATGCCATTCTCCTGCCTCAGCCTCCCAAGTAGCTGGGACTACAGGCGCCCACCACCACGCCCGGCTAATTTTTTTTTTTTTTGTATTTTTAGTAGAGACGGGGTTTCACCATGTTAGCCAGGATGGTCTTGATCTCCTGACCTGGTGATCCACCCGCATAGGCCTCCCAAAGTGCTGGGATTACAGGCGTGAGCCACTGCACCCGGCCTGTGTGTGGTTTTTTCTTTTTTTTTTTTTTTTTTTTGAGACAAAGTCTTGCTCTGTCGCCCAGGCTGGAGTGCAGTGGCGCAATTTCAGCTCACTGCAACCTCCGCCTCCCAGGTTCAAGCAATTCTTGTGTCTCAGCCTCCTGAGTAGCTGGGATTATGGGCGTGAGCCACTGCACCCGGCCTGTGTGTGGTTTCTAATAACTAGAAACTGCAATATACTTGCCTGAAATTTTTTGTTAAGTCTCAGTAACATAAATGAATTTATATTTATTAAAACTTTTAATAGGATTGTTATTATAAAATCACCCAAACACACATGACTCTAATTTGCTTGTTTGGCAGGACACGGAGAAACTGGTAGCTTTCTTGTTTGGAATTACTTCTCACATGGTGGCAGATGTCAGCTGGCATAGTCTGGGCATTGAACAAGGATTCCTTAGGACCATGGGAGCTGTGAGTACATCCGTTTATGGGGAATGACTTTATGGGAGTGATACTGTCACACCTAAGATCAAAACCTGACCCTTTTAAAAGAAAGGAAAATGTTAGGTTATTCAGACTTCTGCCCAAAGCAGTGTTTGGTTAGAGTCCCATCTTTTCCAATTTGTTCCTTTTTTTTTTTGAGATGGAGTCTCGCTCTGTTGCCAGGTTGGAATGCAGTGGCGCAAAGGCGTGATCTTGGCTCACTGTGACCTCTGACTCCCTGGTTCAAGTGATTCTCCTGCCTCAGCCTCCCGAGTAGCTGGGATTACAGGCATGCGCCACCACGCTCAGCTAATTTTTATATTTTTAGTAGAGACGGGCTCTCACCATGTTAACCAGGATGGTCTCGATCTCCTGACCTCGTGATCTGCCTGCCTTGGTCTCCCAAAGTGCTGGGATAACAGGCATAAGCCGCTGCGCCCGGCCCAATTCATTCCTTTTATTCTTCTTGCCAACTGGATAGATTCATCCACAAGAGCAGAGTGGCTAGTGTGTACTGAAAACAGTAATAGATGTGATGTTTTGTTTTAGTCACAAAAATATTTGATAAATCTTATGCTTTATTCAAGCTGTATGTCTTAAGAAGGATATGAATACCTGCCACTTGGTTCTATTTAAAAGTAATACTTCTACTTTATTGGACTTTTTCTCTTTCTTTTTAACTTTCTATATGAAAATGCCATGTCCTCAAACTGAAAATTGTGATCTTACCTGATGACTTAGCCTCTGGAAGGCCCCCTGCTCCTTAAATTTTATGTTAATTACATTCTGTTAGAAGTTTCAACTTCAACTCAGAGATTTTTATATATACCCTATAAGGCAGAGTTGTCTGTAGTAGCTTTATTACCAGACATATGTATCCAACTCAGCTGCATATATATGTGTGTGTGTGTGTGTGTGTGTGTGTGTGTGGTGTTTTTTTTTGAGATGGAGTTTCACCCTTGTTGCCTAGGTTGGAGTGCAGTGGTGCAATCTTGGCTCACTGCAACCTCTGCCTCCCGGGTGCAAGTGATTCTCCTGCCTCCAGCCAAGTAGCTGGGATTACCAGAACCCGCCACCATGCCCGGCCAATTTTTTGTATTTTTAGTAGAGATGGGGTTTCACTATGTTGGCCAGGCTGGTCTCGAACTCCTGACCTCAGGTGATCCACCTGCCTCAACCTCCCGAAGTGCTGGGATTACAGGTGTGAGCCACCATGCCCTGCCTTTTTATTATTATTTTTTACTATAAAATGTTAGTGTGAAAATTGAGTCTCTTTATTATGCATCCTCAGCAGTTCATTGAGTTAGCTGTCATCTCCCACCACTTGCTTGATTGTGGAAGTAAGAGTTGGGGCTACAATTTGTAATACACACCAGATGGTTCTCTTTCTTTCTCAGATTGATTTTCACGGCTCCTATTCAGAGGCTCACTCGGCTGGTGATTTTGGTACTGTTTATTTACATTTGCTAAATTTTCTCGTGGTATAGTTCACTTATAATGACATCACTACTGTGCTTTAAATATGTGTGTCTTTAATATTTTGCTGGTTGCATATATTTTCTATTTAATGTTGCAGTTCATTTAGAGATGTACCTCATTTAACATAGAGATGTATTTCTAAAAACTTGTGTCTATATGTATTTTTTTGTTAAAAAATTCTACATTTTGTTGTTGACATGTCATAATTTTAGAAAAACTTTACTTACACATTGGGTTAAAATTCATTAGCTAGTGTCTCCTACTCATGCTTTAGCTTTAAACTAGTAAACTCCACCTTTTGCCTGTAGTAGTAAATTACTTTTAAATATTTAAACTAGGTGGTGAATGGTGTTTATTAAACCCTTATGGTCAGTATTTCCTTAAAGTAAAACAAAAAACACCTTTGGTTATATGGCCAGTTTTTCTTAATTTATATGTTTCACTAAGATTTTTAAAAGGTAATTTTTTCTTTAAAAGAAAAAAAAAAAAAAGGGGTGGCTGGGCGTGGTGGCTCACACCTGTAATCCCAGCACTTTGGGAGGCCAAGGCGGGTGGATCACCTGAGGTCAGGAGTTCAAGACCAGCCTGGCCAGCATGGTGAAACCCCACCTCTACTAAAAATACAAAAATTAGCTGGGCGTGGTGGCACATGCCTGTAATCCCAGCTACTAGGGAGGCTGAGACAGGAGAATTGCTTGAACCCAGGAGGTGGAGGTTTCAGTGAGCCGAGATCATGCCATTGCACTTCAGCCTGGGCAATAAGAGCAAAACTCCGTCTAAAAAAAAAAAAAGGCATGCCTTTACCTAAAACAATGAACAAAAACATGTAACAATGTGAAAAATTAATAATCTGACTTGTTAGACCTCATGTTGAAAGATGCATGCTATGTTTATCACTAATCCACCAAATGTCAATATTTTTCTCATACCCTAGGAGGAGATGTGTTGAGCCAGTTTGAATTTAATTTTAATTACCTTGCACGACGCTGGTAAGAGCAATGTACATTTAAATATGTGGTATCTAAGTGGCAATTAGAGCCTTGACTTTTTTTTTTTTTAGAAAATATAACTGACAATATAATTAGAAGTCTTCTGAACTGGTAAATTTTGAAAAGTAAAATTGCATATTAGCATAGTCTAAGTAGATTCTTTGAAAATTGAATTCTGCTCAATTTTGAATGGAGTAGAGTTGCCATGTCATAGTTTACTTTTTCAAAATGATCATCTTAACTTATGCTCCCATTAGCTTTGTATAATCATTCTGCTTCTTCTGCATTCTCCAATACTTGGCATTGTCCATCTGTTAAAATTTTTCAGCCTGTTTGCATGTAATGGTATCTCATTAAGGTTGCAGTTTGAATTTCCCAGATTACTAATGAGGTCACACTTTCCTTCTATTTTATGGATCATTTGTGTTTGATTTTAAGTGAAAACTTTTTCCAGTTTTCAGTCTATTTTTCTGTTGGGTTGTTTATCCTTTTTATTTATTTGTGAGTATTTATGTATTCTGGCTTCTACTCTCCTGTCAGTTTGTCACTTAGTTATTACAAATGTCTTTCACAGTTTATGTTATGTCTTTTCACTTATTTTATTGTGTATCTTGACAAACAGGATTTGTTAATATTCATGTAGTTGAATATATCAGTTTTTCCTTTGTAATCTGTACTTCTAATGTCTTATTTATCTGTTCTTAGCTAGGTGTGGTGGCACAGCATCTGTAGTCCCAGCTACTTGGGAGGCTGAGGTGGGAGAATCACTTGAGCACAGGAGTTTGAGGCTTCAGTGAGCTAGGATTGTGCCTCTGCACCCCAGCCTGGGCAACAGAGTGAGATCCTGTCTCTTAAATAGAAAGAAAACCTTTCTACCTTGAGGGCAAATGGTTATTCTCTTACATAGACCTCTAAAGCTTTTATAGTTTTATATCTTAGCTTTATGTCTTTGATTTAACTGGAGTTAATTTTCTGTATGTTCTGAGATGTAAATCTAATTTTATTTTTTCCTCTGGAGGTAATGGATTGTCCCAGAATGATTTATCGATAGTCTCCCCTTTCCTTACTGATCTACAATACCTTCTCTGTTTTTGGTTTTCTTTTTCTTTCTGTCTTTTTTTTTTTTTTTTTTGAGACAGTCTAACTCTGTTGCTCAGGCTGGAGTTGCAGTGGTGTGTGATCTTGGGTCACTGCAAACACCAACTTCCAGGCCCAAGTGATCCTCCCACTTCAGCCTCCACCTGGCTAATTTTTTAATGTTTTGTAAGAGATGAGGTCTTGGCATGTTGCCCAGGCTGGTCTCGAACTCCTGGGCTCAAGTGATCTGCCCACCTTGGCCTCCCAAGTGTTGGGATTATAGGTGTGAGCCACTGCACCCCCTTTGGGTTATAAATTAAAATGTTACGTATATGTATGGGTCAGTTTCTGGGCTTTCTGATATGTCCTTTTGGTCCCTGAACAATACTGATTATTTTAATTGCTGTAGCTTTGTAATAAGTCTTGGGATCTGTTAGGGCGGATCTTATAACTAGTCCTTCTTTTTCTTCAAAAGTACCTTGCCTATTCTTTGCCTTTGTTCTTTCAAATAAGATTTAGGCTCAAGTTGTCATGTTCCAAGAAAAACTTTGCTGGAATTTTGATTAAGTGTTTATTGAATCTAGAGATTAATTGGAAAATTAACAATTTTGAAATACGGAGGCCAGGCACGGTGGCTCATGCCTGTAATCCCAGCACTTTGGGAGGGCGAGGCAGGTGAATTGCCTGAGGTCAGGAGTTCGAGATCAGCCTGGCCAACATGGTTAAACCCTGTCTCTACTAAAAATACAAAAGTTAGCCTGGTATGATGGCACGTGCCTGTAATCCCAGCAACTTGGGAGGCTGAGGCAGGCGAATCACTTGAACCTGGGAGGTGGAGGTTGCAGTGAGCTGAGATCATGCCATTGCACTCCAGTCTGAGAGACGAGAGCAAAACTCCATCTCAAAAAAGAAAAAAAGAAAAATTTACCATTCAAATAAAAAGATTTGTAAGTTATAAGTAAGATAACATCACTATTTATTTCTTTACTTTTTATCAGGTTTATCTACTGATTATTAAGAGAGAAATTAGTTTTAAAAATCTCCCGCGTTAGGGTAGATTTTTCAATTTCTTGTAGTTCTGTCAAAGTTTGCTTTGCTATCTAGATTTTGAAGATATGTTGTTAGGTACATTCAATTTCAAAAGGATATCTTGTGAATTGAGCTTTTTATCATGAGGCAGTATCCCTCTTTATCTCTAATAATAGTTGCTGCATTAAAGTCTCCTTTATCAGATGTGACTGGAGTTATACTGGTCATGTTTGGTGATATTCCATGGTGCTAGAATAAGTAGGCTCAAGTTAAGAACTGCCGAGATCATGCCACTGCGCTCCAGCTTGGGCGACAGAGACTCCAACTCCATCTCAAAAAAAACAACAAAAAAAACCGTCCAGGTTCCGAACCTAACGTGTAGGGTGTGGCACAGGTTCTCAGGGCAAAAGCTGGTTGTCCCATTTGCTTACCTCCCAGGGTTTTTTATTTCTGGTTGTTTTTGGCCTTTGAAAAATTTCTGCTGTCCTGCTAGCTTGGTGATTCATTTAAAAAAATATTTTTTGTTATTTTGTGTGACCTTTTAAGCTATTTTTATTGGGAATGCCATTCCAGCACTCTTATAAAAAATAAGTCAATTGTTTCTTTCTTTTACCTACTAAAAGAAACCTACTAAAGTTAGATTTTATTGGTTGTGATTTTTATCTTGTTTATTCTGAGGATTTTTAAATTAAAAGATGATCGAGTATAAATCTGATTTTTAAATGCTGCTCTTTGCAACTGAAATAACTAATATTTGTGAACCAAAAGCCTGATTTAGAATTCTTTTCATTGCTTTATACTGTAAACCAAGAAGTATCTGAGACAAGTCTCAATCAACTTAGGAAGTTTGTTTTGCCAAGATTAAGGGCACACCCATGGCACAGCCTCAGGAGGTCCGGATGACAACATGTGTCCAAGGCTGTTGGAGCACATCTTGGTTATCTGTACATTTTAGGGAGACATGGGACATCAGTCAATATATGTGAAATGGCTATTGGCCAGTTAGCTCAGTTGTGGTGCTAATGACACCAGGGTCGCGGGTTCAGTCCCCTTACAGGCCAGTTGTTTTGGCCAGGCATGGTGGCACGCGCCTATAGTCTCAGCTGCTTGGGAGGCTGAGGCAGGAGAATTGCTTGAACTTGGAAGGCGGAGGTTGCAGTGAACCGAGATCGCACCACTGCACTCCAGCCTGGGTGACCGAGTGAGACTCCATCTCAAAAAAAAAAAAAAAAATAGAAAAAAAAAGTAAAATGTCCATTGGTTCAGTCCAGAAAGATGGGACAACTCGAAGCGAGGAGGAGGCTTCCAGGTGATAGGTAAATACGAGACATTCTTCCAAATTTCCAATTAGCCTTTCACTGAATATGCAATTTACAGGAATAGTGTCACTTATGCTGTAGTCTGGTTTAGTGAAACAATTAGGCAAAGGAAGCAATCAGATACACATTTGTATCAGGTGAGCAGAGGGTTGATTTTGAGTTCTGTCTGTCCTTTGCCCACATGAATTTCCTTGTGGGCAAATTGTGAGGGAGGTATGTAGCTTTTAATCTTTGTAGCAATCTCACTTAGAAATAGACTGGGAGGGCCGGGTGCGGTGGCTCACGCCTGTAATCCCAGCATTTTGGGAGGCCGAGGCAGGTGGATCACCTGAGGTTGAGAGTTCAAGACCAGCCTGACTAACATGGAGAAACCCCATGTCTACTAAAAATACAAAATTAGCCGGGCATGGTGGCACATGCCTGTAATCCCAGCTACTCGGGAGGCTGAGGCAGGAGAGTTGCCTGAACCCGGGAGGTGGAGGTTGCAGTGAACGAGATCCCACCATTGCACTCCAGCCTGGGCAACAAGTGCGAAGCTCCGTCTCCAAAACAAAACAAAACAAAACAAAACAAAAAAAACCACACACAGAGAAATAGATTGGGAGGCAGGTTTGCCCTACACAGTTCCCAGCTTGACTTTTCCCTTTAGTTTAGTGATTTTGGGGTTCTGAGATTTATTTTCCTTTCACAATACTTTTATACTTCGTTATACTTTTTTTTTTTTTTTTTATTTGGAGACGAGTCTCGCTCTGTCACCCAGGCTGGAGTGCAGTGGCGTGATCTCGGCTCACTGCAAGCTCTGCCTCCCGGGTTCACGCCATTCTCCTGCCTCAGCCTCTCCAAGTAGCTGGGACTACAGGAGCCTGCCACCACGCCAGGCTAATTTTTTGTATTTTTAGTAGAGATGGGGTTTCACCGTGGTCTCGATCTCCTGACCTCGTGATCCGCCCACCTCGGCCTCCCAAAGTACTGGGATTACGAGCGTGAGCCACCACACCCGGCCCTTTGTTATACTTTTTTGTATACTTTATATACTCCGAAATTAAGATGTCAGGGTGAGGAGACATTTTTATAATAGTGTTTTTAAAATAATTCTTTTCAATTCAACTTGAAACAATGGAAATACTTTAAATTACTTCTTGAACTCTGAATTCACAAAATTAACCACTCCTTTTGTACGTTATAGTTAGTTTCCAATCTGAGTATACCTACATAAATGTTTGATTAAGTTACCAGTTGTTTGCTCTGCATCATTGGGCCAATTATTTAACTTTTCTGTGCCTTAATCGTTTCTTCTTATGTAAAATGGGAATATGATAGTACTAACCACCTGAGGTCATTGCTAGGATTAAATAACTAGTGCATGTAAAGACTTTTACATGGTGCCTGGCACAAAATAATCACGGAATAACTGGTAGCTGCTGCTGCTGCTGTTACTATTTTCAGCTTCAGAATCAAAACAACTCTTACTTTCTGCATTTTTCAGGTATGTGCCAGTCAAAGATCTACTGGGAATTTATGAGAAACTGTATGGTCGAAAAGTCATCACTGAAAATGTAATCGTTGATTGTTCACATATCCAGTTCTTAGAAATGTAAGTGTAACTCAGAGGACAATTTGCAACTGATTTTGCTGTGACTTCCTTCGCACAGTTTTTATGTTTTTGTTTCCTGAGACTGGATTTCAGATTCTGCTTATTCAAAGGCAGTTGTGTGACAGTGTCAAAGGGTGGATGAAACTTTTTCTTCATTATTTGCTTCATTTCTCTGTTAGAAACTGCAACTCACAGCCAAAATTATTGTTTATGTTGCAGGTATGGTGAGATGCTAGCTGTTTCCAAGGTAAAGGCTTCATTCTTCCAAATCTTAAAGGATTATAAAGATACCAGGAATAGTACCATATTCATTTTATTGTTTCTTTCTCTCGGCCATAGTTATATCCCACGTACTCTACAAAGTCCCCGTTTTTGGTGGAACAATTCCAAGAGTATTTTCTTGGAGGACTGGATGATACGGCGTTTTGGTCCACTAATATTTACCATCTAACAAGCTTCATGTTGGAGAATGGGACCAGGTGAATTCGTATTGCATTTCTATTACCAATCACTCCCTGCCTTTTTACCCCATCCCCCAACATAACTCTCAGGTTTTTCAACTGATCACATAAAAACAAAACAATCTCATGAAGTGCTTTCCTAACCTATTCAAAGAGGGAAAGAATGGAAACTCAGTGATCTTATAAACTCAACTGGTTCCCATCCAGTTGGCTTGGTTGATGCTGCTTGTGTTTTAGAAATAGAGAGACAGTTATTGCAATATTTGGGGTCTGTGAGAAATGGCTCAGCCAGGCAGGAATCAGCCTCCATAGGTGGTGCTCCATTTGTTTCTTTCTTTTTATTTTGAGACAGAGTCTTGCTCTGTTGCTCAGGCTGGAAGTATAGTGGCACGATCTCGGCTTCACTGCAACCTCTGTCTCCCGGGTTCAAAGGAGTCTCATGCTTCAGCCTCCCAATCAGCTGGGACTACAGGTGTGCACCACCATCTCTGGCTAATTTTTTTGTATTTTTAGTAGAGATGGGGTTTCGCCATATCGACCAGGCTGGCCTCAAACTCCTGACCTCAAGTGATCCACCTACCTGGGCCTCCCAAAGTGCGGGGATTACAGGCGTGAGCCACTGCACCTAGCCTCCATCTGTTTCTTTTGGGAAAACCCATGCTGGGGGCTGGAGTGCCAGGTCTCCGCAGGTCCCAGAGTGGCTGTGTTCTTGCTGTGGTGACACACCTCTCCACCCTGACTACACTCTCAGGGTTTGAGGGTGTCAAAGGATACCTCACCTAATACTAAAAAAACAGAAGCAAGCAGAGCCATAGCTACATGCCCCGACACACACTCCAACATAAAATAAGAAATAAATGCATTTGTAAAACATTCTGTTGAAATTTGACATCTAGCCCAGATGGGACAGCTGCTGAACCTCCAGTTCCTTTTCTTCTCCTAAGCATGCTCAGGACAAGTATTAATCAGAAACTCAGCCCAAATATAGATAAGGTAGACTGTGATTGTCCCTACCTCTAGCTGTAGTAGATCATTAGACTCTCACAGAGTCTTACACTACCCCTAGATCAGAGGGAGCCAAGGCTCTTCTGATAACCCGTTTCTTTCTTTTTCTTTTCTTTTTTTTTTTAAGAGCACATGTGTTTTTGTTTTTTTGTTTTTGAGATGGGGTCTTGTTCTGTCATCCAGGCTGGAGTGCAGTGGCATCATCTCAGCTCACTACAACCTCCACCTCCTGGGCTCAAGTGATTCTTGTGCCTCAGCCTCGAGTACCTGGGACCACAGGCTCATACCACTGCGCCAGGCTAATTGTTTGTATTTTTGGTAGAGATGGGGTTTTACCATGTTGCCCAAGCTGGTCTCCACCTCCTGAGATCCAAGTGATCCACCCGCCTCAGACTCCCAAAGTGCTGGGATTACAGGCATGAGCCACCACGCCTGGCTGGAAAACCCATTTCTTTTTTCTCTGTTCTTTCCTTTTTTTTTTTTTTTTTTGAGACAGAGTCTTGCTCTGTCGCCCAGGCTGGAGTGCAATGGTGCGATCTCAGCTCACTGCAACCTCCACCTCCCGGGTTCAAGCGATTCTCCTGCCTCAGCCTCCCGAGTAGTTGTGACTACAGGCACGCACCACCACACCCGGTTAATTTTTGTATTTTTAGTAGAGACGGAGTTTTGCCATGTTGGTTGGCCAGGCTGGTCTCGATCTCCTGACCTCAAGTGATCCACCCCACCTCTGTCTCCCAAAGTGCTGAGGTTACAGGCGTGAGCCACCACGCCTGGCCCAGAGAACCCATTTCTGATCATACTGTTAGACATGCAGCCTCTCCCCATTACTGACCTGAACCGGGTTGAGATGTGGGTGTGGCTAAGAAGCATGGGGCAGCCCCTGAATCAGGGAAAGGGCAGAGTGGGAAGCTTAGGCTGTACCACTAGCAGTGGGAAAGAGGGTTCTCTGGGTGGGACCTGTGCCTGGGAGACTGTTCCAGGTCAGGATCATAGCAGAGTTGGCTGTTTATAAGTTGGAATGGCCTACAGAATGTAGGTGTAGAATATTATACTGGGTGATGTTGCTTTACCTTATAAACATTTGCTAGTATCCAAACAGTGTTAACCATAATTATATATTGTGTTGATTTGAAACAAAATTCCCTTTGATGACAAATTCGACCTTAGCTTGGTGCATAATAAACTTGTTTTTAACACTCAGTGAGTAACAATTTGGCAGGGATAGCAATCTCATATGAATGCCACTTTTAATAGTGAAATAAACCTCAACTAAAATCCCCAAGCTCCCCTGTGGACGTGGGTTTTTAGGTGCATACTGCTGTGGTCGTACAGAATTTAAGAGATGTGCCACTCACTACTGAGTTATCTGGAACAAGTTGTTAAACCTTCCAAAATCTTATTTCCTCACCTATAAAATTGGGACAGCAATACTATTTTTATTATAGGATTTTTGTGAGGAGTAAATTAGATCAGTCATGTAAAGAGTTTAGCATAGAGTAAGCACTTACTAAGTATTGGTTACTATTATTATTATTAGAAGGAAGCAAACTTTGTATTGGAAGGACTCATAACATATGGGCATGTTTGAGTGATTGACCTGCACTTATTTGTTTTATATAATCCAAACTGGAAAATATTTTTTGGTGTTCATTTTGGGTTTGGTTCTCCAAATAGCTTAGGAAAGATGTATAGCTGGACCTTATTCTTTCATTAGGAAAAGATAATTGAGAAAGAACATATTTCTTGTCCCTTGATCCCTGTCCCAATTTACCAAGGTATAAAATTCCATGAGTTGATTGCTTCTTTGCATACATATACAAAGAAAGATTCATCAGAATTTATGAAAATTTATGGGAAATTCAGAGAAGTCTCCAAAAAGAGACAGCACAAAAAAATTCATAACAGAAAGGAAAACATAAATATGTTCATAGTAACAGGCATTTCCCAGCTTACTAAGACAGGTTATCTTCCAAAGCTCACTTATGTTATTTGGTATATTTTCCTTAAAAAAGCAATGAAGTTGTGGTAGTTACCTTGCTGAGAACTCTACTCACCTCAAACTCTATTTGAAAATACAGTGCTAATGCTGTAAGGCTGCCTTCTGCATCCTGTGGTGGAGAAGAAAAGGTTCAAAGAGAGAACCTTTTCCTCAGCTCAAACCTGGCCAGAGAAATGTTTTGGTAGAAAGAGTTTGCCTTTAGCTTTTTCCGACCTCCTTTTTGGAATTCGTTTTTCAGCAACTAATTTTCTTCACCCCTACACTCCACATTACTTTTGTATTACCCCAGCCTCCCTCAGTGACCTCCATACAAATCTTAAGATAGTCTTCATTCCAGAGTACTCTTCTTATATTAATACCTGCTTCCTCAATGCTTCTGTTCAGTGTTGGGGGAAAGCCTCTAATGGGAAGAGTTTATCTCTTACGTTCTCAGAGGCTTTTTCACTTGTAAAAGGGGATCCTTCATTAGCTATTTAATTATTGAAATGATGGAATTTTTTTTAAAGAAATGAAATTGAGAAATTCAGACACATATAGGCATAAATGTGTATAATTGGGCAGAAGGTGACATAATTGGGAACCAGTTTTGATTACAGTCTCAAATTCTGAGACGTTTCATGTTAGCATGGAACGGCTTAGCAGGTGGAGCGGGGAGGGAAGAGGAAGGCTGAGTCTGGGGTGACTGGCAGCGTGGGGCTGCCTGGATTACCATGATAGTGACAGCCGTCAGCCTACCCACCCTGTCTGGGAGAACATGGGCTCTTAATTGGTCCTGTATGGCTAGATAATGAACACTTTAAGCCTTTGGGAGATGAGATGATTGAAGCTCACTACCGATTCTCGGTAAAATTCATGCTTGTGAAGAAGTGAACAAATGCCTAACTCATTTGACTGTTTCCTCAGTGACTGCAACCTACCTGAGAATCCTCTGTTCATTGCATGTGGCGGCCAGCAAAACCACACCCAGGGGTAAGTGGATTCCAAAATTGTTCATAGGAAAAGTACATCTCACCTGGAGGGGATGCCCTATAGAGGTTGAGAACATGGGATCTGTTGAGAGACAGCTGTAGGTTCAAATTCCAGATTTGTCACTTGCAGCTGTGTGATTTTTAAACAAGCTGCTTGATTTTTGGAGCTATAGCTTCCTCCTTTTGCAAAATGGAAAAAGCACATCAACACTCCCAGAATTATGGTGTGGATGACATGCGATGGTGGATGCAAAGCAATTAGCACATGTTGAGTTGCTCACTAAATGGCTGGGCACAGTGGCTCATACCTGTAATCCTAGCACTCTGGGAGGCTGAGGCAGGAGGATCCCTTAAGTCCAGGAGTTCAGGACCAGCCTCAGCAACATAGTGAGACCCCTATGTCTACAAGAAATGAACAAAATTAGCCGGGTATGATGGTGTGTGCCTGTAGTCCCAGCTACTTGGGAGGCTGAGGCGGGAGGATTGCTTGAGCCTAGGAGTTCGAGGCTGCAGTGAGTTGAGATCAGGCCAGTACACTCCAGTCTAGGCAACAGAGTGAGATCCCGTCTCAAAAAAAGAAAAAAGAAATGTAGTTACTATTATTATAACTATCAATATTATTGTCTTACTCATAAACTTTACCCAGATTTTACATGAAAATTTATTTATCGATGAGACAGTGTCGGGAGGAGCCCTCAGTGGTAAGGGCCAGAGGCCTGGTTTGTATTTTAAGAAATGACATTTTCTGCTGGAGTCAGGTACCAAGCAACAGTCATTTATGCATTCATTTAATAAGTTATTAATATTACAAATATGTGTATATTATTAATAAAATATAACAAAATAACACAAATAATACAATATCATTTATTAATCAGTAGGTGCCAGGAACTGGTTCAGGCACTAGAGATATCATTGTGGACAAGACAGAAACAGTTCCAGCTCTCAGGTATATGGCCTGGCAGGTAGATGGGCACTAAACAAGTAATCGTGGACATTATTGTTAGGAAGAAAAAATGCAAGGTGCTTTGGGGATTTGCAAGCATCCTGGCCTAGGCACAGGAGAGTTCTCCTTGAAGAAGTGATGGCTTAACAGATATTTAAATGTCAGGAATTAAAAATGCAGGGTGCTCTGGGGATTTGCAACAGAGCGTCCTGGCCCTGGGCACAAAAGAGCTCTCCTTGAAGAAGTGATGGCTTAACTGAGATGTTTAAGGATGATCTAGAGTGAGATACTCAAAAATAGAGTATCGCAATGAAAGGTGCTGAGAGGAATGATCTTAGCACTTTGGAAGAATGAAAATTACACAACAAGGGTTCAGTGAAGTCCTCATTGTTTGTTGTATTTGAATTGGGTAACTTTTTTTTTTTTCTTCCTAGCAAACCATTCCTTCAACATACTTTTGTTGTTTTTTAATCACATTGAGCACTTTTTGGTTAGTATTGGGGAATCTGCCCCAATATTCACGTAGGTTCTTTTCTATTTTCCTTAAGCGTCAGCCAGCTTGAGAAATAAAGGGACAGAGTACAAAAGAGAGAAATTTTAAAGCTGGGCATCCAGGGGAGACATCACGTGTCGGTATGTTCCGTGATGCCCCACAAGCTGCAAAAACCAGCAAGTTTTTGTTAGGGATTTTCAAAGGGGGAGGGAGTGTGTGAATAGGTGTGGGTCACAGACATCAAGTACTTTACAAGGTAATAGAATATCACAAGGCAAATGGAGGCAGGGCAAGATCACAGGACCACAGGACCGGGGCTAAATTAAAATTGCTAATGAAGTTTCAGGCACCATTGTCATTGATAACATCTTATCAGGAGACAGGGTTTTGAGAGCAACCGGTCTGACCAAAATTATTAGACAGGAATTTCCTCTTCCTAATAAGCCTGGGAGCGCTACGGGAGACTGGGGTCTATTTCACCCCTGCAGTCTTAACCATAAGAGACAGGCATGCCCAGGGGGGCCAGTTCAGAGACCCACCCCCAGGTGTGTATTCTCTTTCCCAGGGATGTTCCTTGCTGAGAAAAAGAATTCAGTGATATTTCTCCCATTTGCTTTTGAAAGAAGAGAAATATGGCTCTGTTCCACCCAGCTCACCTGCAGTCAGAGTTTAAGGTTATCTCTCTTATTCCCTGAACAATTGCTGTTATCCTGTTCTTTTTTTCAAGGTGCCCAGATTTCATAGTGCTCAAACACACATGCTGTACAATTTGTGCAGTTAATGCAATTATCACGTAGTCCTGAGGCGACATACATCTTCCTCAGCTGACAGGATTAAGAGATTAAAGTAAAGACAGGCATAGGAAATCACAAGGGTATTGACTGGGGAAGTGATAAGTGTCCATGAAATCTTCACAATTTATGTTTAGAGATTGCAGTAAAGACAGGCATAAGAAATTATAAAAGTATTAATTTGGGGAACTAAAAAATGTCCATGAAATCGTCACAATCCACATTCTTCTGCCATGGCTTCAGCAGGTCCCTCCGTTTGGGGTCCCTGACTTCCTGCAACAGATTAGGCTTGCAATCTTTCTTGGGGTTGCCAGAACCCTGACACTAGTTGTTGTCGTGCCCAGGGCCCCGTCACTTACAGCTGTTGTCCACTCCCTACTTCAGTCATTTCTGAAGCCTCTCTAGCTCCCTGAGTCATCTGCTTTGTGGCTGGTTGACATATTTGAAAGTGAAAATGTATTTTTATCATACAATTAATTCTAGCATGTCTTTGAAGATAAATCAGTATGCTGGCTGGGCGCGATGGCTCATGCCTGTAATTCCAGCACTTTAGGGGGCCGAGGCAGGTGGATCACCTGAGCTCAGGAGTTCGAGCCCAGCCTGGCCAACATAATGAAACCCCATCTCTACTAAAAATACAAAAAAATTAGCTGAGTGTGGTGGTGCATGCCTGTAGTTCCAGGCTACTCAGGAGGCTGAGACAGGAGAATTGCTTGAACCCAGGAGGCAAAGGTTGCAATGAGCCAAGATCGTGCCACTGCAGTCCAGCCTGGGTGACAGAGCAAGACTCCATCTCAAAAAAAAAAAGTATGCCTGCATACCAGTTTCCCCACCAGCTGATACCTGTTTCTAAATTTTTTCATAATCTGGAAAGAATTGAAGCCTTTTACTCCTACCATAGAGCTCTGATATTATAGGAAATATGTTTTATAAGGATAGGCTTTTAAGCCTTAGAAATGTGTTTACTAAAAGATTTTATGAAATGAAGATTTTTCTAAAACTTTGTTTTCTGTGTTGCTCCTTCAGCCTTCTGACATTAAAATTTTGTAGTCTTTTAACCTGTGATAAACATGACTATATTCTTCAACTCAGTTTTACAGGGGGTTGTTTTCTCAGTCGTAACCAGTTTATTCCTCTTTCTCTTCAACAGCTCGAAAATGCAGAAAAATGATTTTCACAGAAATTTGACTACATCCCTAACTGAAAGTGTTGACAGGAATATAAACTATACTGAAAGAGGAGTGTTCTTTAGTGTAAATTCCTGGACCCCGGTAAGAGTTTTCTGCTCTAAGTTGAGAAAGAGGAATGCTGCTTCTTGAGATATCTTGTTTCGCTGAGTCCCTGGGTACTTATTTGTCCATTGAAATTTACCTGTGGTGGGATGTGGTGACTGGGAGGCTGAGTTGAGAGGATCCCTTGAGTCCAGGAGTTTGAGACCTGTCTGGGCAACATAGCAAGACCTTGTCTCTATAAAAAATAAATAAATTAGCTGGGTGTGATGGCTGTGCCTGTTGTCACAGCTACTTGGGAGGCTAAGGCAGGAGGATTGCTTGAGCCCAGGAGTTCGAGGCTACAGTGAGCTATGATCATGCCAGTGCACTCCAGCCTGGGCCTAAGCATGTGCCAGGCCAGCAAATACTCTTGGCATCCATATGTGGTTTGTTCTGGAGATGCCCTGAGTCTGCACCTCAGTGGTCTCTGTCAAGTCAAGATGACCCTGGGCACCCAGGCCAGTCCTTCTTTGGACTTAGTCCCACAGGCGTTCACAATGTTGAAGGCTCACTGTGCATAGCCCCAGTGAAGTTATCTGTTAAGTGAAGACACTCTACTGGGGGATATAAAATGAAAGACAAATGAACTCTGACCCTTAAAAAATTTCAGTCTGAAAGGAGTGACAAATACAAAAATAACCATTATGTGAGTAGACTGCAACACATACCATGGTGAGGTAAGGGCATCATTAGATAGCAGGGAGAATGGGTGTTGTGTCTCATGCCTGTAATCCCAGCACTTTAAGTGGCTGAGGCAGGTGGATTGCTTGAGCTCAGGAGTTTGAGACTAGCCTGGGTAACATAATGAGACCCTGTCTCTACAAAAAAATAACAAAAAATTATCTGGGCATGGTGATGTGCACTTGTAGTCCCAGCTATTCAGGAGGCTGAGGTGGGAGGATTGCTTGATCCTGGAAGACAGAGGTTGCAGTGAGCTGAGGGTGCACCACTGCACTCCAGCCTGGGTGCTAGAGTGACATCCTGTCTCAAAAAAAAAAAAAAAATAGAAAAGCTTCACCTTGGAGGCTATCAGACAGAGAAGGCTTCCTGGAGGAGGGGACATTCAAGCTAGGTCTTGGACAGTAGATAGTATTTCATCAGTGGGAGTACATTTCTGTTAGTGGGTTGGGAAAGTTTCAGGTGTTGGGAAATCTGAGTAGTCGTATTTGCCTGGAACACAGGACAAGGAATATGAGTTACTGTGAGAGGCTTAGGAAGCTAAGTAGGCATTGGATTGTAGTGGGCTCTTAATGTCAGAAGGGTTTAGACAACTTTGTGAATGGGGTCTCTGGGAATTGGGGAAGGACCTGGTTTAGGTTTAGTGCTCTGCTGTCACTGCCTTAAAATTCTTAACAATTTTTTTTTTTTTTTTTTTGTGAGATGGAGTCTTGTTCTGTCGCCTGAGCTAGAGTGCAGTGGTACCATCTCAGCTCACTGTAACCTCTGCCCCCCGGGTTCAAGCAATTCCCTGCCTCAGCCTCCTGAGTAGCTGGGATTACAGGCACCCGCCACCATGCCCGGCTACTTTTTGTATTTTTAGTAGAGATGGGGTTTCGCCATGTTGGCCAGGCTGGTCTTGAACTCCTGACCTTAAGTAATCCACCCACCTGGGCCTCCCAAAGTGCTGGGATTACAGGTGTGAGCCACCGCACCTGGCTTTAACAATTTTTTAACAAAAGGCTGCATGTTTTAATTTTGCCCTAGCCTCCTTAAATTATGTAGCTGGTCCTGCCTGGGGAGGGGAACCTCTATCAAAGCACATGTCATTTTGTCTTGCCATATTTGGATTTTCTCCTTTGCAAAAAAATGAATTGTCTAAGGAGGGACTTTATGTTCCCAGTGTCGGTCGTGGTGCCTGGCATATGGTAGGAGCTGATTAATTGCTTCCTGGATGAATGAGCAAGTCAGAGCTAGGCTTTAGGATGAAGCAATCTATGGCCTGCCAGTGAGATTAGAATGGGCAAAGCAGAAGGCCTGAAAGATCCTCAGACCCTGTGCTTTCCCAGAGCCTGAGCCATCTGGGCTGCCTTCATTCTCTGAGCCAATTGTTTTCTGCTTTGGAGCAGACCTAGGAAGTCTTATTTGGTCTCATGTCACCCTCGGGCAGATTTAGAGTTGTGTCCCTTAACTTGGATGGATCTAGTATCTGGCCAGCTTGTTCAGGGCCACTCTAGTTTGTGTTTTTTGTCTCTGCAGTAACCACATTAAGAACGATTCAGCATCCCAAACTGAGGAACTTGTTGTCCCCCAAATTCTCTGGCATACGGCTCCTAGCACTCTGCATGTGACCTCTCATGCCTGCTTGGCAGCAAATACAGCCGCATCTCAACTTGGGTGTGGTTTGGAGGATGTCTCGTTTTTGTTTTTTTTTTTTTTTCGAGACGGAGTCTTGCTCTGTCACCCAGGCTAGTGTGCAGCAGCACAATCTCAGCTCACTGCAACCTCCATCTCCCAGGTTCAAGCGATTTTCCTGCCTCAGCCTCCTGAGTAGCTGGGACTGCAGGTACCCACCACCACTCCCAGCTAATTTTTGAATTTTTAGGAGAGACGGGGTTTCACTATATTGGCCAGGCTGGTCTCGAACTCCTGACCTTGTGATCCGCCCGCCTCAACCTCCCAAAGTGCTAGGATTATAGGTGTGAGCCACCGTGCCTGGCCGGTCTGGGGGATATCTTTGGCATCCTGGTCTTGTTCCAGTTTGTTTGTTTGTTAAAATATATGTATATATACACACATATACAAATACAATTAAAGTTCTAGATTGAAAAGACTTTTTCTTTTTGTTGTTGTTGAGACAGGGTCTCATTGTGTTGCTCAGGCTGGAGTGCAGTGGTGAGATTTCAGCTCACTGCGTACTCAACCTCCTGGGTGCAGGTGATCCTCCCATTTCAGCCTCCCAAGTAGCAGGGATTACAGGCACGCTCCACCACACTCAGCTAATTTTTTGTATTTTTTGTTGAGATGGGGTTTCTCCATGTTGTCCAGGCTGGTCTCAGACTCCTGGGCTCAAGCGATCCTCCTGTCTCAGGCTCCTAAAGTGCTAGGATTACAGGTGTGAGCCACGGCACCTGGATAGACTTGTCTTTTAAAAAATTTTAGTCCACGGGGCATGGTGGCTCAAGCCTGTAATCCCAGCACTTTGGGGGAGCCGAGGCAGGTGGATCGCTTAAGGTCAGGAATTCGAGACCAGCCTGGCCAACATGGTGAGACTCCATCTCTACTAAAATACAAAAATTAGCTGGGCGTGGTGGCGAGCACCTGTAATCCCAGCTACTAGGAAGGCTGAGGCAGGAGAATTGCTTGAACCCAGGAGGCGGAGGTTGCAGTGAGTTGAGATCGTGCCACTGCACTCCAGCCTGGCGACAGAGCGATAACTCTTTCTACCCATGCTGGTCCCAGCCTCTCGGGCTGTAACTCTACCATCCCTCAGCATAAGTTGGGGGTATGATTTCACTATCCTAATTGCCTGTCCTAAGTGATCTTACTTGCTGATAGGAACTAATGTTTTATTTTATTGTTTAGCACTTCTAAAACCTCATTTCCTTTACAGAAGTCCAATACTTTGGACAGGAAACAGTAGCTTTGTTGATTATGCTATGTGTCTTTACCATCTATAATGATTGTTTTATTTCAGGATTCCATGTCTTTTATCTACAAGGCTTTGGAAAGGAACATAAGGACAATGTTCATAGGTGGCTCTCAGTTGTCACAAAAGCACATCTCCAGCCCCTTAGCATCTTACTTCTTGTCGTTTCCTTATGTGAGGCTTGGCTGGTATGTATAAGTTTATCTAACTTGTGAATGTTTTCTTCAGTATAATTTTATTCAGTCATTCTGCAACTGTTTTTTATTTCATTTTATTTTATGTTATTTTTGAGTCAGAGTCTCAATTTGTCACCTAATCTGGAGTGCAGTGGCTTGATCTTGGCTCACTGCAACCTCTGCCTCCCAGGTTCAAGTAATTCTCTGCCTCAGCTTCCCAGTAGCTGGGGTTACAGGTGTGCGCCACCATGCCTGGCTAATTTTTATATTTTTAGTAGAGACGAGGTTTCACCATGTTGACCAGGCTGATCTCAAACTTCTGGACTCAAGTGATCTTCTCGCCTCGGCCTCCAAAAGTCCTGGGATTACAGGCGTGAGCCACTGTGTCCAGCCCTCTGCAACTGTTTTAAATGGTGCTTGTTAGCACCTTGTTTGTCAATCAATTCATCATCAACAAAAGCATTAATTTATTTGATTTAAAAACTTTTTTTTCTGTACCACAGATGGGGTCTTGCTGTGTTGCCCAGGCTGGTCTCAAACTCCTGGGCTCAAGCGATCCACCTGCCTCAGCCCCCCAAAGTGCTGGGATTACAAGCATGAGCCACTGCACCTGGCCAAAAGCATTAATTTAGTGGTTAAGTTATTTTAACAATGAAATGATCTCCTTACACTTGGTCAAATATGTTCACATACAAGGAACTTTCAGTTTACTAAATAATCACAACAATAAAGGATTATTTCATGGAATTTTTGTAATGCTCTGATGTTCTTGGAGATATATTCTTACAGATTTCTTTTGTAATCTAGTAACATCAGAAGGATATAAGCAGATAGCTGTTATAGTGATTTAAATATTGTAACTTCACATGGTAAAAGCTGGTATACCATGACAATTTTATAAAGAGAATGTTAGGAATTCCTCTGATTTTAAAATTCAACCAAAACTAAGCCCCCAAAATAAATAAATAAATAAAAACAAAACAAAACAACAACAACATACAAAACTAAGCCCAAGTATATGAAAGTGACTATTTTCTGGAAGTTTGGATGAAGGCTTTTTAAAAAAATCATACTCCTTAATTCCAAAGGGCATTGCATTTCCTTGGCACAGTTTCCTGACAGTCCTTCCTCTCACGGCCTCTGTGCATTCAGCTCTAGTGCAGGAGATGGGGAGGTGAATTCTGTCTTTACTGATCGTTCACTTGTGTGTAATGGCTCTTCTTGGCCACCTCACTGAAAGATCCAAAAGGCCTCCTGCTGGGCTTGTAGCTACACAAGCACAGCCAGCCACAGGGGCATCCCTAGGGCCATTACTGGCCAGCACTGAGCCTCCAAAGTGCAGAGAACAGCAGCAGATCCACTGGAGTGTCTGTCCCTCCCACCAGGTATCACAGCCTTAAACAACTGCTCTTGCCTTTTCCCTTTGTTCTGCCGTTTGTTCTGATTTCGGCTCACTGCAACCTCTGCCTCCTGGGTTCAAGCGTTTCTCCTGCCTCAGCCTCCAGAGTAGCTGGGATTATAGGCATCTGCCACCATACCCAGCTAATTTTTGTATTTTTAGTAGAGACAGGGTTTCACCATCTTGGCCAGGCTGGTCTCGAACTCCTGACCTCAGGTGATCCACCCGCCTTGGCCTCCCAAAGTGCTGGGATTACAGGCGTGAGCCACCATGCCCGGCCTGCCATTTGTTCTTTATGTGGCAATAAGAACTAGAATAAACAAATGACTTTTGGTCTTTCCAGCCCCAGTAGTGACACTTGAACCTTTGACTCGGTTTATCCAGCTCTATAACTGGTGGCTCTTGGAATCTCATCTAGGAGCGTCTACTAAATATGTTGGACACTTGATTTGGCCCACTACCAGGTGCCTGTGTGGCTATGGTAGAAATATAGTCTATTTCACGCAAGCTTGTCTTTGATCAGGTAACACATTGAAATGAGTTGAGCAGATCAGAAAGTGGCCTGTGCCATTGGCTGGAGGGGCTTGGCTGGACATGAATTTCCTCTCTACTCTCAGGCAAGCCCGGGTTTTGTGTATAAGACAAGAAGCTTCATGAGTATACTTCTCATCCTTTCAGGTTATGTAGTCCAGAAATGCTTAGAGGCCTTGATTTGTCCATTTTTATTTTATTTTTCCCCTTGAAGAATGAGACTGAATCACAGTAACAATACAACCTGAGAAGAGAATATTCACAACAGTCACGCAGGGTGGAAAAGTCAGTGAGAGAAAGTTAACGGACTGGGCTCTAGAAAGGAAAGAAGCAGACGACAGCTTTAACCCTAGTGCTCAGTGCATACCATGGTGGGCCCCTTCACTTCCCTAAGGTGGGTCCCTTCACTTCCCTAAGGGCAATGACCTCAGCTGACCTCAACCAGGATGGGCACGGTGACCTCGTGGTGGGCGCACCAGGCTATAGCCGCCCCGGCCACATCCACATCGGGCGCGTGTACCTCATCTACGGCAATGACCTGGGCCTGCCGCCCGTTGACCTGGACCTGGACAAGGAGGCCCACAGGGTCCTTGAAGGCTTCCAGGTGAGACACCATGTCATCCTTTCTCTTCTAGTGGCCAGTAGCTACTGCTTGCATTTTGTGGCAGATTGTCCAGGATGAGTAACTAATAACAAGAATAATTAACAAACAGCTGGTGGTGTACATTTGTGAAGCACTTTTTATTTTTAAAAGCATGTTTACATCATTTATTTTATTCTATCATTAGTCTAATACCTTCCAAAAACACACATGCTATTAAGAACTGCTTTGAGTAGCCAGTTGGGATGTGATTTCTAGATAATATAATTGATAATATAAAACCTCTTTATTCACACACCCCCATATGAAATGTATGTATTTATAAAACTTTGTATTTTATTTTAATTAATTAATTTATTTATTTGAGATGGAGTCTCTTGCTCTGTCACCCAGGCTGGCGTGCAGTGGCACAATCTCTGCTCACTGCAACCTCTGCCTCTCGGGTTCAAGTAATTCTCCTGCCTCAGCCTCCCGAGTAGCTGATACTACAGGTGCATACCACCACGCCCGGCTAATTTTTTTATTTTTAGTAGAGATGCAGTTTTGCCATGTTGGCCAGGCTGGTCTCAAACTCCTGACCTCAGGTAATCTACCCACCTTGGCCTCCCAAAGTGCTGGGATTACAGGCGTGAGCCACTGCACCTGTCCAGAATTTTAGATTCACAGAAAAGGTATAAAGACAGTACAAAGAGTTCCTGTGTACTGTTTACTCATTTTCCCGTACGTTAACATCTTACATAATTATGGCATACTTGTCAAAAATTAAGAATAAAAACAACACTGGTACATCACTATTAACTAAACGCCAGACTTTCTTTAGATTTCCTTCTTTTGTCCTAAGTGGTTATTCATCACCTGAAAAAACCCGCAGTGACTACAAACGTTCCTCTTGGAGTCCAAGCATTAATTCTTCCTGAGAGCGCTAGGGTCCTGGAAAGTTTTTCTAACATCAGAGGCTTTAGTTTTTGTAACAGCAATAAGGGAGGGGGGGTGGGGGGGGGCAGGGTAGACAGAGCCCTGCTACTAGTCACCAACGAGTGTGGGGCTTTTGGTGACACTGGCCTGGCACTGCATTCTCTGTCAAGTGCTAGCGGGAGGAACCCTAGACTTCCGGTCAGATCGTCGTGGTTCTTGTTCCAGGCAAGCCACTTACCCTTTCGCTGTGAAGTTAATCCTGTGAAGAGAAAATAAGATGGCACACCTAAACATGCTTGCTTTTTTTTTTTTTTTTTTTTGAGATAGACTGTCACTCTGTTGCCCAGAGTGGAGTGCAGTGGCATGATCTTGGCTCACTGCAACCTCTGCCTTCTGGTTTAAGTTATTCTGCCATCTCAGCGTCACAAGTAACTAGGACTACAGGCATGCACTGCCATGCCCAGCTAATTTTTGTATTTTTAGTAGAGATGGGGTTTCACCATATTGGTAAGGCTGGTCTCGAACTTGACCTCAGGTGATCCATCTGCCTCAGCCTCCCAAAGTGCTGGGATTATAGGTGTGAGCCACCACGCCCAGCCATGAACACGCTTTCAAAAATAAGAAGTACAATGATTTATGATCTAGTTTAGGCTCTGATGAAAGGAGCTCTGAATCCAACATGTACAAATAAGGTGACTGGCCAGTGTGTAAGGTCACATTTGGACAGCATTTTTCAGAGCCTTCTGCCACCGCATGAAAAATTTCCAAAATAAATCTATCTAATCCTGTTGCTTCTTACTTCTCTACAAAGCCTTTCCCTGTTGTGTAAAGTATAAACCTTTGGGCACATATAGACAGGGAATAAGAGAGGCAGCTGCTTCCTGTGGCTGCTAAACTCTCTCAAAGACCACTTGGGTGAGAAAGGAAGTGGCTCCTTGCCCTCCTCCCCTAGTGACCTTTGATAATTTCAAAGATGGCAAGATAAAGGCATGGATGAAGGATGGGAATCCTGCCCTCAGGCCCTGACTGCAATGAGCATCTCCGTGTCCTCATTGATACAATGAAGGTTTATGATAGGTAACTCGAGGCCTGGCCTGCTCTAAAATTCTGTGCTCCTCTCGGAATGACTGGCTGGCCCGTAGGAGGGCTGGATGGTGCAGCTGATAGTGATAAAATGAACCAGTCCTCAGCTGGCAGAGCCCTGAGTTATTGGTTCCCACCCTGCCCTAGAGTGTTTTGTGTCCCCAAGCAACCTTATCTTGTTTATCAAGTTTCTGCCTTATAGAAAGGGGCAGTGCTTATAGAGGCCACTGCACACGGGTGTGGAGAGATTACCTAATAAATAATGGACGTGGGTCCTTCCGCATGTGTGTTATGTGGCAAGCACCACTGTGTGAAAGGCCATTCATTGTTTCGTAAGTTGTGAAAGAATTGGAGAACCTGGCCGGGCGTGGTGGCTCATGCCTGTGATCCCAGCACCTTGGGAGGCCAAGGTGGGCAGATCCTGAGGTCAAGAGATTGAGACCAGCCTGACCAACGTGGTGAAACCCCATCTCTACTAAAAATACAAAATTAGCCAGACGTGGTGGCATATGCCTGTAATCCCAACTACTCCGGAGGCTGAGGCAGGAGAATCGCTTGAACCCAGGAGGCGGAGGTTGCGGTGAGCCAAGATCATGCCATTGCACTCTAGCCTGGGCAACAAGAGTGAAACTCCATCTCAAAAACAAACAAAAAAAAGAATTGGAAAACCCAATGAATTACTTTCAGGTCTAGGCTGATTCCAGACAATAGAATAAGAAAGATCTAGAAAGTCCACTTTGGAAAAAAAAGTCTCTGAAGAGATTGAGTTTTCCATCTGTGAACTGTTAAAGTGAGGATGCTAACAGTTCCTACCTTAATCCATTTGAAGTGCTTAGAACAATGTCTACAGCAACATCATCCTGCAGGACGTTCTGCACTGATAGGAATGTTCTGCAGCTGTGCTGTCCAGTGCGGGAGACATAAAACACACGCTTTGAACATTTGAAATGTGGCTATTGCAACTGAGAAACTGAATTTTATTTATTTATTCTGTTTGTTTGTTTTGAGATGGAGTTTTGCTTTTGTTGCCCAGGCTGCAGTGCAGTGGCATGATCTCGGCTCACTGCAACCTCCACCTCCCAGGCGATTCTCCTGCCTCAGCCTCCTGAGTAGCTGGTATTACAGGCGTGTGCCACCACACCTGGCTAATTTTTGTATTTAGTAGACATGTGGTTTCGCCATGTTGGCCAGGCTGGTCTCAAACTCCTCAGGTGATCCGCTGGCCTCGGCCTCCCAAAGTGCTGGGATTATAGGCATAAGCCACTGCGCCAGGGCAGAAACTGAATTTTTGATTCTATTTAATGTTAATTACTTTAAATTTAAATGTAACAGCCCTATTTGGCTAGGGGCTACCACCTTGGTCAGCATGGCTCTAGAACATCCCGAGTATTCAACAAATGTTAGCTATTGGTGCTGATGTTATATGATTATTATTTTAGAAACTTTCTTTTTGTTGTTGTTTTTTTGAGATGGAGTCTTGCTCTGTTGCCCAGGCTGGAGTGCAGTGGCACGATCTTGGCTCACTGCGACCTCTGCCCCCCAGGTTCAAGTGATTCTCCTGCCTCAGCCTCCAGAGTAGCTGGGATTACAGGCATGTGCCACCATACCAGGCTAATTTTTGTATTTTTAGTACAGATGGGGTTTCACTATGTTGGCCAGGCTAGTCTCGAACTCCTGACCTCAGGTGATCCACCTGCCTTGGCTTCCCAAAGTGCTGGGATTACAAGCATGAGCCACTGTGCCCGGCCTATTTTAGATACTTTCGAAGATAAGTTTTGTGCTTAATGTGGGTCAGAACATACACGAGGCTATTTTCTACAAATCTAGAACTCGTAAGAACCGACCTTCTACTTTCTGGCATCTCTGCTTCCCCTCAAGGCAGACAGATATGCTGAAAATATACTTAGGGCAGAGCTCCCTAACTGATGTGTTGCCGATATGTTACAGCTTGCTGCACCTTCGGCTTTTGGGTGGCGGGGGGCGGGGGTGGTCCCAGGCCTCTGTACTCCCTGGGAGTCAGGAGTGCTCCTTCCGAGGCTGTGGCTCAGCCCAGGGGAAGTAAACTTGTGCCTCTTCAGCCCTCAGGTCGGTTTGGCTCGGCCTTGGCTGTGTTGGACTTTAACATGGACGGCGTGCCTGACCTGGCCGTGGGAGCTCCCTCTGTGGGCTCCGAGCAGCTCACCTACAAAGTAAGGCTGCTGCTGGGGTAGGGTTGGAGGAGAACGGGGTGGCAGGGAGGGGACTCTGAGGGAGGCCAACACTGGGGTGAGCCCCTGGAGCAAAGCAGACAGCCAGTGTGTGAGACAGAGCATTTGTGAGCAGATAATCTCAGGCCCCTATGGGGTTCTTGCTGTGACCTTCAGTTACCTTGTAGCACCTGCTGCTGCCTCCCTGGCCTTATTTTGGCCTTATGGTTTCCCAATTCCACCAGGTACTTTGCTTTTTTTTTCGTCCCCCACCATCCTGAATGCCAGTGAAGGGAGACAGAAATCCCAGCTCATCTGTAGTTTCTGGTTATCACAACAGCGAGGTGACTTCCCTGGACCTGTCCTCAAATGCTGGATCCCTGCCTGTTGCCTCCTTTCTTACTGAGGCAGAGATCCTGGACCCTGGCCCACAGGGCTTGCTTCCCACAGATGCTTCTTACCATAGCAGGGACCACGCATCCGGGTGCCATGTGTGACCGGTGGAGGTCGAGGGCCCTCCCTTGCCGGCTGCCCTCCGCAGGCTCACCTCTTGCCCCTTCCTCCTCACATTCCATTTATAGACACGCCAGCGATCTGTCACGTCCTAAACTCATCAGGCTGTCTCACTTTGTGACCTTTGCTCATACAGTTTCCTCTGCTTGAAAAGCTTTTTCTCCCCTGTCTTTCTTTAGGAGTGACGTGTCACTTCTTGCAGAAACTATTACGTAACTCCTGGGCGAGGCTGATCCTTCTTTGTCCCCACATAGCATCCTGTGCTTGTACCTGTTATATCCCCTTCTTCCCTGGGTGTCATAATGACCTGCGTGCCAGCCTTTCAGGAGGAAAGAGATTGGTCTTATTTGTCATTGTGTAACTAGTACCTGGCTTATGATGGAAAAGAAGTGCTTGTAGAATGAATGGGGTTGGAGACAGGCAAGTTACAAGAGGAACTGATTGGTAACAGAATAAAATATCACAGCGTGTATCCTCAGGCAGACGAGTGGTACCGATGTGGTATGTTGGCATTCAGATGTGCCATGGGTACAACAGGCTGTGGCCCGGGGGCTTCATGGAAGAGCCTGAAACTGTGCTGATCCTTGAAGTGGGCAAGGAGTTGAGTAAGTCATTCTGCAAGCACACTGCACAATTGTGTGCGGAGGATCTTGAGTAAAACATCAGGGAGGCAAAGGTATAAATGACATCATTTCTGCATTGCGGACTCATAGTCTGATGGAAGTGACAGACTTTAAAAAAATTCCTTTCAGCCCAGCAGCAATGCATAGGTTGGATTTCTGTCTGTCATTAAGCTCCCAATCATTGGGAGTGGTGATAATTTGACAAAGTCTCACTTTAATTAAAAAGATTTTTTTTCGTGGACACGGGCTCTCACTATGTTGTCCAGGCTGGTCTTGAACTCCTGGCCTCAAGCAATGTTCCCACTTGGGCCTCCCAAAGCACTAGGATTATAGGCATCAGCCACCATACCTGGACCCAGAGTCAGTCCTTTTTGCCTTGCTGTTATTTAAGGTTCTTGGGTCACCACCAGAGGCTCATGTCTATCTGCTGTTTGTCCTTATCTAGGGTGCCGTGTATGTCTACTTTGGTTCCAAACAAGGAAGAGTGTCTTCTTCCCCTAACATCACCATCTCTTGCCAGGTATGTTTACCACTTTAGCCAGGTGCAGAAACCTAGAACTCGCTGTATCCTAACTGCCACCAGGGCTGGGTAAAATGTGCTTTCCTGGTTTCTTCTTAAGGACATCTACTGTAACTTGGGCTGGACTCTCTTGGCTGCAGATGTGAATGGAGACAGTGAGCCCGATCTGGTCATTGGCTCCCCTTTTGCACCAGGTGGAGGGAAGCAGAAGGGAATTGTGGCTGCGTTTTATTCTGGCCCCAGCCTGAGCGACAAAGGTAGTGCCTGAGGGGGAATGGGTGGAGACCATGGCTGCTCTGTGTGTCTACGATAACTTATCCTGCATAGGGGTTTATGTCCCTTTTCCTTATTCCATATCATTTCACCAACATTTTCTAACAGTCTGTTACTCTTAAAGATGTTCTGGCAAGTGATGTGCATAGATTCACTGAAAATACAAAAGGTGACCCGCAATTTCTAGGTAGAGAGCCAAAGAGGGCAAATAGACTATTCCCATAGTGTCTCCATGTAAAATAGAAACACTGAGGAGGCTTTGCACGAAAGGCATCTCAGTGGTGCTCTCGACTGTCCATAGCCGTGTTGTTGTTGCTGTTGTTGTTGTTGTTGTTTTTGAGACAGAGTCTCCCTGTGTCACCCAGGCTGGAGTGCAGTAGCATAATCTTGGCTCACTGCAACCTCCACCTCCCAGGTTCAAGCAATTCTGTCTCAGCCTCCTGAGTAGCTGGGACTACAGGTGGGGACTACAGGCGCACGCCACCATGCCTGGCTAATTTTTGTATTTTTAGTAGAGACGGGGTTTCATCATATTAGTCAGGCTGGTCTTGAACTCCTGACTTCCGGTGATCCACCCACGTCGGCGTCCCAAAGTGCTGGGATTACAGGTGTGAGCCACCGCACCTGGCCCAGAGCATTTTTAAATAGCATCCTCTGCTCCACAGAAGTGAGCTCTAGAAATGTATTTCTCATATGAATTGTGAGATTCAATGACGTTGGGGTCCTGGGATCAGCATGGGGACATATAAGACCTCTGGCAAAAACTCAGCAAAATGAACCCACTTCTATTAGGCTACGAAAAGGACCCTTTCTTTTCATCCCAGTTGTCCTCTCACTTAAAGTATTAGTAAAAAGGACGAGTTGTCTTCTTTAGAAAAACTGAACGTGGAGGCAGCCAACTGGACGGTGAGAGGCGAGGAAGACTTCTCCTGGTTTGGATATTCCCTTCACGGTGTCACTGTGGACAACAGAACCTTGCTGTTGGTTGGGAGCCCGACCTGGAAGAATGCCAGCAGGTGAGGCTGATGCTGGGGCCTGGGAACCATGAACATAGGGGCAGGTACCTGCTGCTGTGGAGTGCACTGAGCCTGAGGCTTAGGGAAAAGGGCTAGGAAATGCTTGACTTTTGAAGGAAAAGTCAAGGCTCTGGGCAAGGTTGCAAATTCTCCTCCTTAGAAATTTAAAAATGCAATAGACAAGTGTATTATTTTCTCACAGTTCTGGAAGCTAGAAGTCCAAGATGAAGTTTGAGGTCAGAAGGTTGGTTTCTCCTGAGGCCTCTCTCCTTGGCTTGCAGATGGCTGTCTTCCCTGTGTGTGTGTCTGTGCCCCATTCCTCACTTCTGCTTTTTCTTTTGGGAGGAGGGGGTGAGGGTTCACTCTGTTGCAAAGAGCAAAGGGCAGTGGTAACTCACTGCAGCCTTGAACTCATAGGCTCAAGGGATCCTCCTGCCTCAGCCTCCTGAATAGCTGGGACTACAAGTCATGTGTGCCCATGTCTAACTAATATATATATTTTTTAATTTAAACACATGTTTGTAGGGATGGGTTTTTGCAGTGTTGCCCAGGCTCGTCTCAAACTGGCCCTCAAGTGATCCTCCTGCCTCTCCTCTTCTTTGAAAGACACCAGTAGTATTGGATCAAGATCCACTCAAATGACCTCATCTTAACCTAATCACCTCTTTAAAGACTGTCTTCAGATAGTCACATTCAAAGATGCTGGGGGTTAGGACTTCAGTGTAGGGATGGGGGGACCACCACTGAGCCCATAATAGTAGGTACCCCTATATCTCTATCCCAGAGAGCCTGCTGGGAGGCCTTTCAGTTGGGAGGCAGGATGGTGGGTGTGGCACCTGGAGAGCCTGGATGTTGCGATTAACTCCAATAGTCCCCACACTTCCAGGCCTAGGGTCACAGAGACAGACAGCCTGCTGGGAGGCCTGGATGGGGGGAGGTGCATTTCCTTTCCTTGCACCTGAGTACCTGACCAGCTGTCAGTCTTGTGCCCTGGCAGCTAAGCCCAGTGTGCTTCATTCTAGGCTGGGCCATTTGTTACACATCCGAGATGAGAAAAAGAGCCTTGGGAGGGTGTATGGCTACTTCCCACCAAACGGCCAAAGCTGGTTTACCATTTCTGGAGACAAGGTATGACAAGCCCTCCCCCCACGGGAGAATGGACACTCCAAGGAAGCTTTCTCACCTATGCAATATTGATTTATTGTATATCACAGGCAATGGGGAAACTGGGTACTTCCCTGTCCAGTGGCCACGTACTGATGAATGGGACTCTGACACAAGTGCTGCTGGTTGGAGCCCCGACGCACGGTAGGTCACGCACCGTGAAACTTTGCTTCCTTTCAGTCATGTGGCTCCTTGTACACGTCGTATTGGAGGAAAGTGATGAGATCTGGAGCTGAACAGATCTAGGTTTCAATATTTCCTTTTTTCATTAATAGCATTCTATGTAACTTTGGGGAAGTTACTTAACCTCTCAGAACTTTTGTATCACCATCTACAAAACTGAAATTATAAATATCTATTTCAGGCCGGGTGCGGTGGCTCACACCTGTAATCCCAGCACTTTGGGAGGCCAAGGTGAGAGGATCACTTGAGGTCAGGAGTTGGAGACCAGCCTGGCCAACATGGTGAAACTTTGCCTCTACTAAAAATACAAAAATTAGCCAGGTGTGGTGGTGCACCCCTGTAATCCCAGCTACTTGAGAGGCTGAGGCAGGAGAATCGCTTGAATCTGGGAGGCGGAAGTTGCAGTAAGCCAAGATCACACCACTGCACTCCAGCCTGGGCAACAGAGCAAGACTTCATCTCAAAAATAAAATAAGATAAAATAAAATCTCCGTTTCAAAGCTTTGTTGAAAATGACATATGAAAGTAACTTAGTGTATTTTAAAGCCCCTATCCCGTGGAACTTGGAACTAGAGAAAAATTGTATAAGTCAGTTCACTAGGAATAGGTCCACTACGAGGACCTATCTTTTATTTTTCTTTTTTGAGACAGTCTTGCTGTGTCACCCAGGCTGGAGTGCAGCGGTGTGATGATGGCTTATGGCAGCCTTGACCTCCTGAGCAAAGTGATCTTTGCACCTCAGCCTCCTGAGTAGCTGCGACTATAGGCAGTCAGCCACCACATTATCTAATTTTTTATGTTTTGTAGAGACAGGGTCTCAACATGTTGGCCAGGCTGGTCTCTAACTCCTGGGCTCAAGTAATCCTCCCACCTCAGTCTCCCAAAGTGCTGGGATTACAGGCCTGAGCCACTGCGCCCAGCCCTAAAGACATATTTTACTAAACCATTATTTTGTTTACTTTATGGGAAAGATAGTCTTTAAAAAAACAACAACAACAAGAACTGTTTCCTCCCAGATTATAAAGGTGAATTATGCTTATTGTGGAAACTTGTGAAAATACAAGGAAATATGTAGAAGAAAAAAAAAATCACCCCTTACCCAGATATTTAAAAACTGAAGCTTATACTATATATGATATTGTCATGCCTAATTTTTTGACTTATTTTATATCTTAAGCACATTCTCATGGTAGTAAATATTCTTCTAAAACATGATTTTTGATATCTGCATTGCATTTTTTTAATGCCAACATTTACTAACATCATCCTGTTGCTGGAATTGTAGGCTTGTTTCCAGTTTTACATGATTGTGAATAAGGAATTATTGAACCCTCCTGTACCTAATCTTTGACTGACTTTCTGATTCGTTTTTTGGATAGATTCCTGGAGATGGAATTCCTGGAGTAGTGGTTCTAATCTTTATAAAAGCTCTTGTTATATATCATCAAACTGTTTTTCAGAAAGATTGTTGTTTCATGCAATATGGGAAAGATTTGAATAATAAGCAGAAGTGGGTCAGGCAGGCGGGGTGCAGTGGCTCACGCCTGTAATCCTAGCACTTTGGGAGGCAGAGGTGGGTGGATCAGTTGAGGTCAGGAGTTAGAGACCAGCCTGGCCAACATGGTGAAACCCCGTCTCTACTGAAAATACAAAAATTAGCCAGGCATAGTGGCACACGCATGTAATCCCAGCTACTCCGGAGCCTGAGCCACAACAATTGCTTGAACCCTGGAGGCAGAGGTTGCAGTGAGCCAAGATGACGCCACTGCACTCCAGCCTGGGTGACAGAGTGAGACCCAGTCTCAGAAAAAAAAAAAAAAAAAAAGAAGTGGATTAGGCAAAGGAATGGCTAAATTTCTCATTAAATTGAAGACACAGCATTATAACAAAAAGAAGTGCTGACTTAGCTTTGGAATCATGTTGGAGGCCGAAAGAATGAGGGTCATGATAACTCAGTATACCACTGGAGGCTATTTGAGTAAGCAGCAAAACTGTTTCTCATAAATGCAGAATGTCGGCAAACTGACAAACTGCGTCTGCCACCCAGAAGGAAAGCTGAGGGCAGTCACGCCACAAGTGCAGTGGTTCTTGCGATTAGGCACATCTGAAGCCTGTTAATAATAATATGAACCTGTGATCAATTAAGCAGCTGACCAATCGTTACCTCTTCCTCCCTGCTCTTGCTAACCAATAAATGGGAAGGGCTGTGGAAGCTCGGGAGCTAGCTGCCTTTGCTCACTAGAAGCAGGGAGCTCTCTTCTTCCTCAGTTCCCCTTCCTTTAAAACAGTTTCTTTTGCTTTAAGTTTTCATTTCTATGTTCATCCTCCTTCGTTCAGTCTTGTAATGATGGTCTCAAGCAGTAACAGTAGTAATTGCTGTAATGACAGTCTCAAGTAGTAACCATAGCGGTCAGCCACAGAATCATTTTTGCTTTTCAGAGTCTAGGGAATGATTTCTAAGCTCTTGCAACACACATTATTAACTTTATTTTCTTCACCACTCTTTCTGCCCAAGTGTTGTGAATTAGAGTTTCTCAAACTTTCTTGGTTTTGGTGCCCTTACTCTCTTGATAATTTTTTTTCCTATGATAAAGTACAATATAAAATAGAAGGTCAGGCATGGTGGGTCATGCCTGTAATCGCAGCACTTTGGGAGGCTAAGGCAGGAGGATCGCTGGAGCCCAAGAGTTCAAGACCAGCCTGGGCAACACAGTGAGACCCCGTCTCTACAAAAAATTTTAAAAATTGGGCCAGGCGCGGTGGCTTATGCCTGTAATCCTAGCACTTTGGGAGGCTGAGGCAGGTGGATCATGAGGTTAGGTGATCGAGACCATCCTGGCTAACATGGTGAAACCCCGTCTCTACTAAAAACACAAAAAATTAGCCAGGCGTGGTGGTGGGCACCTGTAATCCCAGCTACTTAGGAGGCTGAGGCAGGAGAATGGCTTGAACCCCGGAGCCAGAGCTTGCAGTGAGCTGAGATTGCACCACTGCACTCCAGCCTGGGTGACAGAGCGAGACTCCATCTCAAAAAAAAAAAAATTAGCTGGATGTGGTGGCATGCACCTCTGGTCCTAGCTACTCAGGAGATTAAGGTGGGAAGATTGCTTGAGCCCAAGAATTTGAGGCTAGCCTGGACAATATAGGGAGACCCCATCTCTACAGAAAAAAAAAAGCTAGGCATGGTGATGGGCACATGTAGTTCCATCTACTCAGGAGGCTGAGGTGGGAAGATCACTTGAGCCCAGGAGTTCAAGGCTACAGTGAGCTATGATCGTACCACTGCACTCCAGCCTGGGCAACAGAGTGAGACCCCATTTTTAAAAAAATAAAAATAGAAAATAAGTTTAATTATAACTTTTATGTATGTATATAATATGCTAATTTATAACATGTATATAAAGTATACTAATATATAAATGTATATATGTATACATTATATATAATGTGTCTATATGTATATATAATATATGAATGTATATATAACTGTATATATTATATATGAATATAAATTAATGTCACAATCAGGTTATTGTTATTGATATATTTCACCCACATTGTTCAGATTTTCCCATTTTTACTTGTATTTTACTTGTATTTCACCCACACAGTTTGTGGGGCCCAGTTCCAAATAAAAATGCAGGGTCCCTTGTTAAAACATTGTTGACAATTTCAAGTCAGAGATAGGACAACATGAAGACAGGCATAGGTCCTTTTGAAATGCAGTGCCTGTGTGACCACATGGGCACATGCCCTGCATTTATGTCCTAACCACTTAGCTTCTCTTGGCACTGTACAGCTTTTCAAGTCTTGGAATCAGGTTAGACACAACTTCCCTCATTTCCTAATCCACAGCAATTTTTGCATAGTACCTGCTTTTTATCACAACCATCCCTGAATACGCAGCTTTGCAAAGATGTGGCATCACTGAAAGGAATGCAGGGCTCTCATGTCGTAACTGTGACCAGCCTCCACCTAGTAGTTCATGTGGCGTCAGATGTCACTGTTATCTTTGAAATGTCAAAATATCTACAGCATCTTTGTGAGTTCACTGAAGCACTTCAGTGTGCAGTTTGGGAATCACAGCTGTAAGGCACAGATTAATCTAAATTTGAGATTTTTGATATACTTTTTTTTTTTTTTTTTTTGAAACAGCGCTCTCTTGCCCAGGCTGGAGTGTAGTGGTGTGATCTCAAGTTCACTGCAGCCTCTGCCTCCCAGGTTCAAGCAGTTCTCCTGCCTCAGTCTCCTGAGTAGCTGGGACTACAGGCATGCACCACCATGACCAGCTTTTTTTTTTTGTATTTTTAGTACAGATGGGGTTTCACCATGTTGGCCAGGCTGGTTTCAAACTCCTGATCTCAGGTGATCCGCCTGCCTTGGCCTCCCAAAGTGCTGGGATTACAGGCATGAGCCACTGCGCCCAGTCACTACACCATTTTATATCAGGGACTTGAACATCCGTGGATTTTGGTATCTGTGAGAGGCCCTGGAACCAATGCCTCGTGGATACTGAGGGATGGCTGTGTTATTTATAGTAGTAAAAAGCTAGAAATAGCCTAAGTGTGAAAAGAATCAGAGTTAACATTTTATAATCCACAAAATCTCCATTTTGTTTAAAATGTGTCTTTATAGATGTCTGCCTACCTACCTACCTATCTCACTTTCCAGAAAGAAATATATATAGTATATACATTTTCTTCTTTATGCTTTTTTTTAATAGATGGAGTCTTGCTATGTTGTCCAGGCTGGCTATGAACTTCTGGGCTCAAGTGATCCTCCAGTCTCAGGTTCACAAGTAGCTGGGACCACAGGCATGTGCCACCACTCCTGGATTATGCTTCTTATTTTTTTTTTTTGAGTATTTTTCACACTTTTGATAATGATCAAATAGAAAAGAACTTCTTGACATCTTCATAGTTTTAACTATTTTGCAGTAATCCTGAAAGCTGGTGACATTTAGTAACTTATAGTTGATAATTTTTCTTTTTCTTTTTAAGCCATAGGGTCTTGCTCTCTTGCCCAGGCTGGAGTTCAATGGTGTGATCACAGCTCACTGTAACCTTGAACTCCTGAGGTCAAGCGATCCTCCCACCTCAGCCTCTTGAGTAGCTCAGACTACAGGCACATGCCACCACACCCTACTTTTTGTAGTGATGGAGTCTGACTGCATTACCCAGGCTGGTCTTGAACTCATGAGCTCAAGTGATCCTCCTGCCTCAGCCTTCCAAAGTGCTGGGATTATAGGCATGAGCCACCATGCCTGGCAGGTTTATAGTTTTTCTGAGACACAAATATGAACCACATTACAAGATGATATCCTCTTTCCTGTGGTTTTCAAGAGAGTAGAGTTGGTGCGAGGCACCTGTGTTTCACAATAGCTCTTTTGTTTTCTGCTCCCTGCACTGGATGAAAAGTTCCACATGAGAAGTAAAACACGTGTGCATGTTTAAAAAATACCCACCACCCCCGCATCCCAAACACAACGCTAGGGACTAGTGCTCGTGGCAGAAATGAAGGTAATGTGGAGGTCTAAAAGATAATGGTACTTAATTAGAGGGTTTAAGCATTACAGAAGGAATTCTATGTTAACTAGAAGGTATAAACATTACAGAAGGAATTCTGTGTTATAGTGGCATTCTTGAATTTGAGAATTCATAAAGGCCTCTGCATGTAGCCCTTTTAAAAGCCAAAGTTCTTCAAAATTATTTTCAGTCCCGAAATAATACAGAAATGCCTACATTACCGTGAGTTTTTTCTCCTTAATTGTCTAAATGTGTATGATAATCCATTGTTTAATTTGCATGATTGAGAAGATGAGGTGTTTTGAATGACTGAAATTTCCAAGTGTCTAGATTCTTCTGTTTTAATTCTGAAGAACTAAAAAAACACTTTGATGAAATTATTTTAAATTATATACTTCTCTTCTTTAACAGACTGTGATGCATGTTAGAGATTTGGGAGTATTGATTAATTACAATTCTTCCTCATCCTTGTGCATTTCAAATCATTTCTGAAATAGATTCATGAATCATTCAGAGGGATATCAAAATATGTACTTTTGAAGAGCTGACATAGTTGGATTAGAGAACACAGTCTCAATGGGCAGCCCTATTCAGGCTTTCTAATTCTTGCTCCAAAAGCTAGACCTTGGGGTGACTTCTCTGAGATTCTTCCACATGCAGTGGGGCCAGTGTTCATCCTGTGGGCGGCAGAGCCAGAGGGAGAAGCCTCAGGTACCCTCTTGCCATGGAAGGACTGAAGCAGGGAGTACACAGAGAGCTGGAAGTGTTACCGTATTTCTGGGCGCTCCAGGGAGCTCATGGTTCCTTTAGGAGGCACGAAAAGAAAGGGAATGTAGCCGGGCGTGATGGCTCGCACCTGTAATCCCAGCACTTTTGGGAGACTGAGGCAGGCAGATCATGAGGTCAGGAGATCAAGACCATCCTGGCTAACACAGTGAAACCCCGTCTCTACTAAAAATACAAAAAATTAGCCGGGCGTGGTGGCACACGCCTGTAGTCCCAGCTACTTGGGAGGCTGAGGCAGGAGAATTGCTGGAACCCTGGAGGCGGAGGTTGCAGTGAGCCGAGATCGTGCCACTGCACTCTGGCCTGGGCGACAGAGCGAGACTCCATCTCAATTAAAAAAAAAAAAAAAAAAAAAAAAAAAATTTCTCTCATTCTAACTTTTCTTGATATTTGGGGCTTTCGCTCTGAATATTAACTATTGTACTGGCACATTGTTCTCTTAGGAGACATTGTGTTAGGTCAGGCTGTTTACCCTGTATCAGAAAACTCCAGATTGCTGAGCTTTTAAAATACTGTTTCTTATTCCTACTCTTTTCTAGCTGTTATATCTGACTATTGTTGCTGACTCTACTTTGAGCCCTCAGTGGCTTCTAGTGGACAGTTTCCCATAAACAAGGCATAAGTTTGTCCGAAAAAACAGGTCAAATTAGTCAGCTCAGTTTTACACACAAAACTCAGTGGACGCTGACGTAAGATTGTATCCACGCACTGACACTTTGCCAGTGTACGGCAAACTTCTCAGAGGGCCACCAGCCCCACCAACCAACCCACAGGTGCCGTTTATATTTCTGAAATCAAAGCTGTGTTCCAAATAATAAAGTTTATAGCGAAATTCCAACAACTAGCTTTGAGTTTGTTCAAAATTCATTAATTCAAAAAACACTTTATTAAATACTTGTACAGAACCAAGCACCATGCTAGGTACAGTGGATAGAGAGACAGAGACGTGACCCCATTGCTTGTGGAATGGACGCCTGATGCAGGAGACACAGAAGTGAATGCAGAGCGATGCTGCCCTGCCATGGGTATTCAGAAGGCACTGGGCACAGCTCATGTCCACTGTAAAATGCTTACCTGAACTCAGAGGTCCTGGAGTCAGTACACAATCGCTTGCCCATGTTTTGTGGGCCCCAGCTGTCTGCACTTCTTGTAGTTCTGCAGTGTTTGTGCCCAGAGCTAAAGTCCCACTGGACTCAGTGTTATTATGTATGGGAGCACATGGAAGCGGCCTCTGCTCTAGACCAGGGAGATTAGGAAAGGCTTCCCAGAGGAGGGGACACCTGAGCCAAATTCTGCAGGGTGAGCAGGAGTAGCCAGTAGAGATGTGGACAGGGGAGCACGAGGAGCATATGCTTCTATTCCAGGCAGAGAGCACATCATGTCCAAAAGCCCAAATTTAAGACACAGATTGGGCTGTGGTTTAAGTTCATTATGGTGAAGTGTGGGTGAAAGGGTTAATGGCGCTAGATCCCCAAGTGGGAGTCAGATTCTGTAAGGCCTTGTGAAGAGTTTAGACTCCATCTAGAGTCCACTTGCATTTGGATGTGTCAGTCATGGGGGTGACCTAGGCAGTTTGTGATATGAGAAAATAAAAAGGTGGTTGTGTGGAGACTGTATTATGGGGATAAGACTGGAAAAAAGAATACCTGCCTGAAGGGAAATCACTGAAGCTGTCTGGTGTTTGTGCCTTAGTGCCCAAGCTGGTTGTACCTCCTGACTGCTGGAGATGACCAGCATCGAAACCAACCATCCTGTAGGATCACGAGTGATCAGTGTCACTTGAGGATGGGATGCTATTCCGTGTTCTGTAATGCCTTCATTTTTGTGAGGCCAGCAGGAACTGTGGTTCATTTCAGATGACGTGTCTAAGATGGCATTCCTGACCGTGACCCTGCACCAAGGCGGAACCACTCGGATGTACGCGCTTACATCTGACGTGCAGCCTCTGCTGCTCAGCACCTTCAGCGGAGATCGCCGCTTCTCCCGATTTGGTGGCGTTCTGCACTTGAGTGACCTGGATGATGATGGCTTAGGTAAGAAAGGAACAGGACCCTTTGACAAGAATTGAGTCCCTTTGCCCAGTGGGTGGGTCCCCTAATTTGATCATCTGGGCTCTGCCCTTATAATTGACAGCCCAGTGGCCCAAGGACCTTTAGACAGATCTTGAATCAGGCAAGACCAGAGAGGGAGTTGCACTTCTTGAAGGTGGTAATATGAGAATCACCTGTAGTAATTGCTGTTGTAGAATGAAGTAGGAAACAAAAGCCTTTGCCTTTGCCAGGATGAATCACGGCAGACTAAAGGAGACACTAATATTTGCAGGAGGTTGGGTTAGGATCCAATAGTGGAAGAAGGAAAAGATGACAGTGAGGAGTCAAATACTTCCTTCTGTCGGTTTTTATTGTTTTCAGATGAAATCATCATGGCAGCCCCCCTGAGGATAGCAGATGTAACCTCTGGACTGATTGGGGGAGAAGATGGCCGAGTTTATGTATATAATGGCAAAGAGACCACCTTTGGTGACATGACTGGCAAATGCAAATCATGGATAACTCCATGTCCAGAAGAAAAGGTAAAGTGTTCTACAAAATTCTGTACCTTATTGGGAAAGGATCACTAATTGCTGATTCCTTGTTAACTCATGTCCACTATAAAATGCTTACCTGAATTCATACATCCTGGGGTCAGGACACCATCATCTGCCCGTGTTTTGTGGGCCCCAGCTGCCTGCTGTTCTTACAGTTCTGCAACATTTGTGCCCAGAGCTAAAGTCCCACTGGACTTGGTGTTATGTAGGTCCCTGGTCACACAGCCTGCCACTGCTTGGTTAGGCACCCACAGCACAGAAGAAAGAAAACAGGCCATGGCCATTGGAGTTCCTCTTTTTAAAATAGAGACGGGTTCCTGTCCCATTGCCCAGGCTGGAGTGCAGTGGTATGATCATGGCCCACTGCAGCATCAAACTCCCGGGCTCAGGTGATTCTCTTGTCTCAGCCTCCCGAGTAGCTAGGACTACAGGCATGTGCCACCACACCTGGCTAATCTTTTTATGTTTGGTAGAGATGGGGCCTCACTATGTTGCCCAGGCTGGTATTGAACTCTTGGGCTCAAGCAGTCCTTCCACCAGGCCTCCCAAAGTGCTGGGATTACAGGCATGAGCCACCATGCCCAGCCAGCCACTGGAGTTTCATTAAAACGTCCTCTCTGTTGCTTTTTGTTTCATTCCTTTCTTTATTCTTTTTTTGGGTGAGTTTCCTTAAGTTACATTTCCTGGGCCTAAAACATTTGGCCATTATTTAACTTTTTTTTTTTTTTTTTTTTTTTTTAGGGTTTGTCTCTTTTTCCCGGGGTGGGGTGTGTTGGCACGGTCTTGGCTCACTGCAACCTCCTCCTCCCAGGTTCAAGCCATTTTCCTGCTTCAGCCTCCCGAATAGTTGGGACTACAGGCATGTGCCACTATGCCCGGCTAATTTTTTGTATTTTTAGTAGAGACAGGGTTTCACCATGTTGGCCAGGCTGGGATTACAGCCCAAAGTGCTGGGGTTACAGGCATGAGCCACTGTACCCCACCTATTTTAAAAAATTTAAAATTACTTTTTAAATTGCAAAATTAGTGAAAGTTTACTATGAAAATTTTAGAAAATACAAAAATGTACAAAGAGAATTAAAAATTATCTACCTAAAATTCCACTCTGCAGAGCTAATACCTGTTTACCTTTAGAGCGGATCCTGCTGGTATTTTTCCTATGAATTTAATTACTACCATTTATTGTGCATTTAGTATGCATATGCTAAGAACTATGTATCTTTTTTTTTTTTTTTTTTTTGAGACGGAGTCTTGCTCTGTCGCCCAGGCTGGAGTGCAGTGGCGCAATCTCGGCTCACTGCAAGCTCCGCCTCCCGGGTTCCCGCCATTCTCCTGCCTCAGCCTCTCCGAGTAGCTGGGACTACAGGCGCCTGCCACCACGCCCGGCTAATTTTTTGTATTTTTTAGTAGAGACAGGGTTTCACTGTGGTCTCGATCTCCTGACCTCGTGATCCGCCCGCCTCGGCCTCCCAAAGTGCTGGGATTACAAGCGTGAGCCACCGCGCCCGGCAACTATGTATCATTTAATCCCCATAAAAGCTATGAAATTGGCTGGGCCTGGTGGCTCACGCCTGTAATCCCAGCACTTTGGGAGGCTGAGGCGGGCAGATCACGAGGTCAGGAGATTGAGACCATCCTAGCTAACACGGTGAAACCCTGTCTCTACTAAAAATACAAAAAATTAGCAGGGCTTGGTGGCGGGCGCCTGTAGTCTCAGCTACTTGGGAGGCTGAGGCAGGAGAATGGCATGAACCCGGGAGGCGGAGCTTGCAGTGAGTCGAGATGATGCCACTGCACTCCAACCCGGGCAACAGAGCAAGACTCTGTCTCAAAAAAAAAAAAATGAAATTAATATTATGCCCATTTACAGATTAAAAAAATTAAAGATCTCAGCTGAGTGTGGTGGCTTACACCTGTGATCCCAGCACTTTGGGAGGCTGAGGCAGGAGGATCCCTTGAGCCCAGGAGTTCAGGACCAGCTTGGGCAACATAGGGAGACCCTGTCTTTTTTTTTTTATTTTTGTTTTTTGAGATGGAGTCTCACTCTGTTGCCCAGGCTGGAGTGCAGTGGCGCAATCTCGGATCACTGCAAGCTCTGCCTCCCAGGTTCACGCCATTCTCCTGCCTCAGCCTCCCAAGTAGCTGGGACTACAGGCACCCGCCACCACACCTGGCTAATTTTTTTGTATTTTTAGTAGAGATAGGGTTTCACTGTGTTAGCCAGGATGGTCTCGATCTCCTGACCTCGTGATCCGCCCAAGACCCTGTCTTAAAATACAAAAATTAAAGATCAGAGAGGAAGTTTATTCAAGGTTACACTGCCAGGAAGGACACGGCACAACAGGGATTTGAACCAAGATCTGATTCTAAAGCCTACCCTTAAGTATTACACTGTGTGTGTGCATATTTTGGCTAACAATTGTGATCCTATTGTGCATAATTTGTGCATAATTTTGTAACTTATTTTTTTTTTAAACGAAGTCCCACTGTGTCATTCAGGCTGGAGTGCAGTGGCATGATCTTGGCTCAGTACAACCTCCGCCTCCCAGGTTCAAGCGATTCTTCTGCCTCAGCTTCCTAAGTAGCTGGGACTACAGGTGCACACCACCATACCCGGCTAATTGTTGTATTTTTAGTAGAGACGGGGTTTCACTACGTTGGCCAACCCCTGACCTCCAGTGATCCGCCTGCCTCAGCCTCCCAAAGTGCTGGGATTATAGGTATGAGCCACTGTGCTGGGCCATAACTTGATTTTTCTTTCTATCTAACAATATACCGAGAACATTTTCTTATGCTATTCTGATATTCTTATATAATATGATATTTACTAGCTGATGAGTATTTTATCTACAGATAAACCATAGTTTATTTACCCATTATTTAAGTAACTATTGTTAGTCAATTATGCCATTTCCAATTTTCATTGTTTTAAATAATATGGTAAATAGTCACATAAACGTTTTTATATATCTGGTTATTTTTCTGACCTGTATTTCTATAAGTAGAATTTCTGGGGTCAAAGGGCATGCACATTTGTAAGGCTAATCAAGAAATGTAGAAATGAGGCTGGGTGTGGTGGCTCATGCCTGTAATCCCAGCACTTTGGGAGGCCGAGGTGGGCGGATCACCTGAGGTGAGGAGTTCGAGACCAGCCTGGCCAACATGGCGAAACCCCCTCTCTACTAAAAATACAAAAAAATTGGCCGGGTGTGGTGGTGGGCGCCTGTAATTCCATCAACTCGTGAGGCTGAGGCGGGAGACTTGCTTGAACCTGGGAGGCAGAAGTTGCAGTGAGCTGAGATCACACCACTGCACTCCAGCCTGGGCGACAGAGCAAGACTCCTTCTCAAAAAAAAAAAAAAAAAAATGTAGAAATGAGGGTATAAAGGTATAATTAAAATTGATTTTAAAAAGCCACACAAACAGTAATAACGTTGTCTCTCTCCTCAATTTTTTTCTTCAGGCCCAATATGTATTGATTTCTCCTGAAGTAAGTATCCCTTGAAAGAATGAAGAAAGAAAAATTACCAAAACAATGCCCCTTGGCTTATTTTAAATGGATAAAGTATTACACTATGTTCTCCAAAGCCCATTAACAGACGGCATGTTTTACAGGCCAGCTCAAGGTTTGAGAGCTCTCTGATCACTGTGAGGTCCAAGGCAAAGGTGAGCCCAAGGACTGCACTTCATTGATGTTTATGTTAGTACTAAGGGTGGGATTTGGTGGTCTCGCTTTTAGGTTTATTTCAGATTTTATTTTTATTTGAAAAGGAGAAGAACACACAAGAAGAAAGTAACATTCACATATAATCCCATCACTTCCTTGGTGGAAAGTTTCCCTTTTTACTCTTCCTATTTTATCCTCTACAGCAGGGGTTGGGGCCAAGTTGTCTGCCACCTAATTTTGTAAAGCCATGAACTAAAAATGTCAGCTCATGTTGAGATGGCTGAAAAGAAATCAAAACAGAATGTTTTGTAACATATGAAGTTTAAACAATGGTGCAGTTTCAGCGCCCACACAGTTGTAGTGGAACATAGCTGGGCTTGTCTGCTGTGGACTGCCCGTGGCTGCTGTCGCGCTGCAATGGCAGAACTGACTGGTTGTCTTGGAGACTGATGCCCCACAAAGCCTAAAGTATTATTATCTGGCCTGTTCCCCAAAATTGTTTGCTGGCCCTTGCCCTAGAAAATAACCATTATTAATATTTTGCTATTTTCTTCCAGACTTTCAGAGTTTTTTCTTTACTTATGTATTATTTTTATACAGAACCTTGCTCTGTCTCCTATGCTGGAGTACAGTGGTGCAAATTCAGCTCACTGCAACCTCCACCTCCCAGGTTCAAGTGATTTTCCTGCCTCAGCCTCCCAAGTAGCTGGGATTACAGGTGCCCACCACCACGCCCAGCTAATTTTTAAAAATTTTTTGTAGAGATGGGGTTTTGCCATGTTGTCAAGGCTGGTCTCAAACTCTTGGCCTCAAATGATCTGCCTGCCTCTGCCTTCCAAAGTGCTGGGATATAAGCATGCACCACTGCACCTGGCCCAGAGTTTTTCTATGACTTTAGAGACACACACACACACACACACACACACACATATATGTATATATATATTTTTTAAGACAGAGTCTGGCTCTTGTCACCTAGGCTGGAGTGCAATGGCGTGGTCTCGGCTCACTGCAACCTTTGTCTCCTGGACTCAAGTGATCTTCCAACCTCAGCCTCCTGAGTAGCTGAGACCACAGGTG
>NW_026652295.1:23733935-23737207 GCF_009828535.3 Hylobates moloch | reverse complement strand
CTTTATAGGAAGATTCTCGGAAGGTCTGATCACAGGGATCCTTTATATCACAAGCTTGGCTTATATCTAAAATTTTATTCGTTTCAAAAATTAGGCATTAGAAGAACCCATGTATTATATAAAACTATACATATATCAACTATAACTTACATCAATTGAGAGTAGTAGTATATATAGATTATCTAAAAGTAACATATTTTATTCCTTTTGTAAAACACCACAAATATACCTTCCTAATTATTGTTCACCTGTTAGTGTTAAAATTACTTCACTTTTCCAGCACATACCTGAGCTTGGGGGCATTGAACGCTCTGGGTGTAAAGATAAATCAGATGTTATGTTTCAAAAATGGACAATCAGACAATCACAGGATGATCAGAGTGGCCTTTTTCTGAGATTTGGGTACAAGTTATGTTCTGAAGATTCCTTCCTTTCTGTGGCATAAGAGCATTCAGTAATAAAATTAGTCATAACAAACTAGAATTAGGATCCAGCATCTACTTAAGTAGTGCTCTCACTGTCTCTGTATTTCTGAAACTTCTCATGGGGCTGCCTTCCATCAGCTCGGGAGCCTCAGCAGAGCAGTAACTGAGTGTGTAGTGCGCAGTGTTGTGTCAAGCACCTGTGAGATAAAGAAACCTGAGACATGGTCCCAGCCCCAGGTGCTTGTAGTCTAGGTGGGAAAATACAGCAGGCCCACAAGACCATCCAGGTGTGGTATATGATGACCAAGAGCCAAACGAGGTCAGACAGCAACTGCAGGGGAAGTCTCTGCTGGTGGAGTCAGGGAAGGGCCTGCCGAGATCATGGGCCCGGAGCTGCATCTGGAAAGATGACTAGACTCTGACATAACAGAGAGGAGCCGGAGGCCAGGCAAATTTAGTAAATGAGTAATTCCATAAATTGTGAAAGAGGGAGAGAATAAACTACCATTTGATTCTGTTTTCTTAAGTGTAGATTTTCCCTATTAATTGACACTGGGTATTAAGGGATAAGATAAGCACAGGGCTAAGCATAGTGTCTGACCCATGATAAAACCTGAACAAATTTTAACTATTGTTATTTCTAGATTTCATCAGTAGTTTTCAAAATCATACCCTGCTCTGACCAAAATACTGTCAGCCAGTTTGATCACCCGTACCTCATGTGCCAGCTTTGGTTCAGAATAACTTTTGTCAGTTTCCACAAATCAAATCCAACCTCGGAGTATGAAGATTTGCCACCACTGAAAATGTTTAAAGACCAGGCATGGTGGCTCACGTCTGTAATTTCAGCACTTTGGGAAGCCGAGGCAGGTGGATCACTTGAGGTCGGGAGTTTGAGACCAGCCTGGCCAACATGGTGAGACCTGGTCTCTACTAAAAATACAAAAATTAGCCAGACATGGTGGCACATGCCTGTAATCCCCGCTACTCGGAAGGCTGAGGGATGAGAATCGCTTGAACCTAGGAAGCAGAAGTTGCAGTGAGCCGAGATCGCGTCACTGCACTCCAGCCTGGGTGACAGGGCAAGACCCTGTTTCAAAAAAGAAGAAAATGTTTTAAAAACTTGTAGCAGGTTTTGAAGGCAGTTCTGAAAGATGGGTCCTAAAATGTTTTAAGCAGCAGGGTGGGTGGGAGGTGCACTAAACACATTGACAAAGCCAGCTTCTGGGGGAAGTCCTTATTATTCAAAATAGGTTTTCCACATTGTACCAGAACTAAGCATGCACTGCCATACTTTTCCTTTATGATGATTTATGTGCCAGAATAGGGATTGGGGTGAGCGTCCTTAGCTGCGGTTTTCAGAACCTACAGATGTGAGAAAGCGGTCTGTAAACAAAGGGAAAGTGGCATTTGAGTTCAAGCCAGGGGGTCTGGCCAGTGTCTTATTCATCTTTATATTTCTAGAGCATAGCACGATGCCTGGACTACAGTAGGAACTCAACAGATGTTATGAGTGAGCCATGAATTCTGTCTGTCTTGTGTCCCTTACAGAACCAGGTCGTCATTGCTGCTGGAAGGAGTTCTTTGGGAGCCCGACTCTCCGGGGCACTTCACGTCTATAGCCTTGGCTCAGATTGAAGATTTCACTGCATTTCCCCACTCTGCCCACCTCTCTCATGCTGAATCACATCCATGGTGAGCATTTTGATGGACAAAGTGGCACATCCAGTGGAGCTGTGGTAGATCCTAATAGACATGGGGCTCCTGGGAGTAGAGACACACACTAACAGCCACACCCTCTGGAAATCTGATACAGTAAATATATGACTGCACCAGGAATATGTGAAATAGCAGACACTCTGCTACTTTATGTCTCCTTCCACAGTTTACTTCCTCGCTCCCTTTGCATCTAAACCTTTCTTCTTTCCTAACTTACTGCCTGTAGTCAGACCTGCTGTACAACCTATTTCCTCTTCCTCTTGAATGTCTTTCCAGTGGCTGGAAAGGTCCCTCTGTGGTTATGTTAGAACAGCCTCTGTACACAATTCCTCCTAAAAACATCCTTTTTAAAAAAAGAATTGTGCAGCCATAAAGAAAGAACAAGATCATGCCTTTTGCAGGGACATGGATGGAGCTGGAGGCCATTATCCTTCATAAACTAATGCAGGAACAGAAAACCAAATACTGCATGTTCTCCCTTGTAAGTGGGAGCTAAATGAGAACACGTGGACACGTAGAGGGAAGCAACACACAGTGGGGCCTATGAGAGGGCAGAAGGTGGGAGGAGGGAGAGATCAGGAAAAATAACTAATGGATACTTAGGGTGATGAAATAATCTGTGTAACAAACCCCCATGACACACCTTTATGTATGTAACAAACCTGCACTTCCTGCGCATGTACCCCTGAACTTAAAAGTTAAAAAAAAATTGAACTTAAAAGTAACAGATTGGTGGCCCATGCCAATCAAAGTATAATAGAAAGCATAGTATACGGGGAAAAAAAAAAAACAAAACTGAGGGAGGAAATATAGTAGAGAAAAGCATGGGGGTGAGGGATAACCTCACATTCCAAATCACTTGTGACTGAGTCCTTTTTAACTTTTAGGTTCAGGGGTACATGTGAAGGTTTATCTTTTCTGCTCCTCCCACTTCCCCCACCTTCCCCCCTCAAGTAGACCCCAGTGTCTGCTGTTTTCTTTGTGTTCATAAGTTCTTATAACTTAGCACCCACTTGTAAGTGAGGACATGCTGTATTTGGTTTTCTGTTCCTGTGTCATGTGTTAGTTTGCTAAGGATGGATAGTCTTTTTTTTTTTTTTTGAGACGGAGTCTTGCTCTGTTGCCCAG